>NC_081411.1:809099977-809411852 GCF_030272615.1 Cryptomeria japonica
ATTTGCATATTTGCTTTTACCGACAAATAGGTCCAGGGTTACCTAGGGTTACACCGACAGGTTTATCTTTTCTAGATCAGCATGGCACGATATGGAAATGATTAATTATTGTTGTAAATGCATTAAGCTGATATGTTCAATCAGTTATTGCAATGGATATTATATTATTTGTAAAATGTTTTTATTGTAATATCTTGTAGAGCTGACCTACTAAAATTGGTCTTAGGTTATGGTATAAATGTAAGAGCTTATTTGTAAGATCAAGTGTGGAATGCGAAGAAGAATTGTGTGAAGGTATATGCAAGATTAAGCAGAGCTATACACGAAGACATCATTTGAAGGTGAAGCTAGGTTTTTGAAAGCATATCAACATTACACCAGTACTGAATCCAGCATATAAAGATGTTATTTTATGCAGTACATTCTTATTGGATTTAACCATCCAACTGTAGTCAGTGTGACTCCCATTTTGTGATTGAGCAGTGAGCTCTAGGCTGTTGGCCTTTCTGTATGTGCAGACCCCATTTATGTACACTTACTATCTGTAGTAGTATCATCTGATTGTGGGTAAGGTTTCCCACCGTGGTTTTTCCCCTTACACAGTTTCCACATACAAATATTGGTGTTATGTGTTGTGGATGACTTTGTGTTTATGTTTCATGCATTAATATTTACCGTTATAGCTATTAACTGTTAACACTGTCTACGGGCATACTTGACTGGTTTACTGGTATTAAGCATTAAGATGGTTAAGTTGTATTTTGGTTTGTAATTAGTAGACAATTGATTCACCCCCCCCCTCCCGCTCTCAGTTGTCTGTAGGACCTAACAATTGGTATCAGAGTAGAGTCCTCTTTTGCAGAAGTTTAACAACTTGAGGACATCCAATGTCTACTAATTATTTCAGGAAGGGCAGTCCTAAACTTGATGGAAACAACTATGGGACATGGAAGATCAGAATGGAGATACATCTGAATTGCATTGCAAAGGACATTTGGGATATTACAAAGAATGGTTATACTGTTGCTACTCCAGGTCAGCCTGCTCCAGCTAACTTGACTAAAGATGAAGAAAATGATTGCAAAGCAAGAGAAGCACTTTTGAGCACATTATCAGATCAATAGATCATGGGACTATCCGATAGGTCTACTGCTAAAGCTATTTGGGATCATTTGGAAACACTGAATGAAGGAGATTCCACAGTCAAAATTACAAAACTTGAAAGCTTCTGGGTCAGGTATGAAAATTTGAAAATAGAAGAAGATGAAAGAATTTCTACTTTTATGGAAAGAGTAAATGAAATTGTTTTGGGTATAAAATATTGTGGAGGAACTCTAAGTGAAGATGAAATTGTTTCAAAAGTTTTAAGAGGATTTCCACTGGCATACAAAATGAAGGTTACTGCTATAAATGAAATAAGAACAATGCCTAATACATCAGTAACTAGGGATACATTGATTGGGAAACTTTCAGCTTTTGAAATTAAAGAATTCGGTCTTGTTGCTACTATAAAGACAAATTTAGCCTTTAAAGCATCAAAATCATCTGCTCCATCATTTGACAACTCTGACTGGAAAGCCTTTTATGCAAGAGAACTTGAAGAAAGCAGGAAAGAAAATAAAAAACTTGAAGAGCTTGAAGCACTATTTGCAAGGAAAATGCCTAAAGGTCCAATTGGAAGTAAGTATGAAGGTAAAGCACCCTTTAAATGTTCTAACTACGATAAGATTGGTCATATGGCTTCGAGATGCCCTAATAGACATGCTAGACTAAGAGAAGAAGCTAGAAGGACATACAAGCCTAATCCTAAATATCAGAGATACAGATTTACAAATCTTGTTACATTGTAGATAAAGGTGTGACTGCTGATTTTGATGAGGATCCAATGGACAATGGATGGGTTCTTGTTGCTATAACAGAAGATCAACCGACACCTATTGTTCAACCGGTAGAACAAGCCCTAGCAGCTAAAGTTGAGGTAAAGGATGAATGGATCATTGAATCAGGATGCTCACATCATATGACAGGAGACAAAGGTAAATTCTTGAACTTTCTAGAATACAATGGAGGTTTAGTAAGATTTGGAGATGACAAAGCCTGCTCAATCAAAGGTAAGGGTTCAATATCTCTTGATGGTAAACATAACACAGACAATGTCTACTATGTTGAAGGATTAAAGCATAATCTTTTAAGTGTTGGTCAATTAGTTGAGAAAGGATTTCAGTTACAATTTAAAAATGGAAAATGCAAAATCATGAACAAAACTGGCTTAGAAGTTACAACCGGTAATCAGAATAGAGGTAATATCTTTCATTTAAATAACAGTGAAAAGACCTGCTTGATTGCACATATAGATGAAAGTTGGTTATGGCATAAGAGGCTCTGTCATGTAAACTTTGATTGCATGGTAAAGATTAGTACTACTAAGGCAGTTAGAGACTTATCTAAGATTGTCAAACTTCAGAATACAATATGTAAGGAATGCCAATTTGGAAAACAGAGTAGAGATAGTTTCAAAAGTATTCCAAAAAAATCAAATAATGCTCTCGATTTAATTCACATTGATTTATGTGGTCCAGCTAGAACCAAAAGCTTACAAGGTGATAGATATTTCATGCTAATCATTGATGACTATTCTAGAATGTGTTGGGTTACTTTTCTTAGAGAAAAAAATCAGAACCATTTGGAAAGTTCAAACTATTCAAAGCAATGGTTGAAAATGAAACCGGTAAGAAAATCAAATGTTTAAGATCAGATCAAGGAGGAGAATTCACATCTAAGGACTTTAATACATTCTGTGAAGTGAATGGAATCGGAAGACAGCTATTAGCACCTCAGACACCACAACAGAATGGATTTATTGAAAGGAAAAACATAACTATCTTGGATGCAACAAGAAATATGTTATCAGAAGAAAATTTACCACATGTGTATTGGAGAGAAGCAGTTAGTACAACGGTCTATACATTCAACAAAGTTCACATCAAAGGTGAAACCAGTAAGACTCCTCATGAACTATGGTTTGGTAATACTCCTACTCTTAAATACTTTAGAATTTTTGGAAGTAAATGTTATATTAGAAGAGATGAGTATATCGGCAAATTTGATCCTAGAAGTGATGAAGGAATATTTCTTGGTTATTCATCTAATAGTAAAGCATATATATGTTTTAACAAGAGATTACAAAAAATTGTTGAAAGTACAAAAGTAAAGATTGATGAGCAATTTAGAGGAACTTCAAGGTACATAGATTCTGAACTGGCAATAGAAATTCTAATAAATGAACCTACACTGAATCCACCGGTATAGAGTGAAGATCCAGGTACACCGGTATCATCTGAAAATTCCACTATGACTGAAGAACAACAACAAACAAAGACACCCCGGTATATAAAGTTGAATCATTCTGAAGATTAGATAATTGGAAACAAATACAAAGGAGTTCTGACAAGAGGAAGATTGGAAAATGAAGAGGTATGTCTTATTTCTCAAATAGAACCATCATCTGTTAATGAGGCATGTGAAGATAAGTATTGGACTAAAGCTATGAAAGAAGAATTAGAACAAATTGAGAAAAATAATACTTGGACATTAGTTCCCCGCCCTAAAGATAAAAATGTAATTGGAATGAAATGGGTATTCATAAACAAACTTAATGAATATGGTAAAGTTATCAGAAATAAAGCAAGACTAGTGTGTAAGGGATATTCTCAGAAAGAAGGAATTGACTACAATGAAACCTTTGCACCAGTAGCTAGAATTGAGGCAGTCAGATTATTCTTGGCTTTTGCATCACACAAGAACTACAAAGTTTATCAAATGGTTATTAAATATGCATTTTTGAATGGAGATCTTGAAGAGGAAGTATACATTGAACAACCTGATGGATTTTCTTTAATAGATGACAATGATATGGTTTGTAGGTTAAGGAAAGCCCTGTATGGACTGAAACAAGCCCCAAGAGCTTGGTATGCAAGATTGGATAAGTATCTTTTAAAGATTAGTTTTAATAAAGGAAATGCAGCCAACAATTTATATTACAAAATAACTAATGATGACATCTTGATTATAGAAGTATTTGTTGATGATATAATCTTTGGAGGAGAAGATGGTTTATGTAAGGAATTTTCTACTAAAATGCAGCAAGAATTTGAAATGTCTATGATTGGAGAAATAAAATTCTTTTTAAGATTGTAGATTTCACAGACTGAGAAAGGTATATTCTTGAGTCAATAAAAATACTTAAAGGAGTTACTAAAGATATTTGAGATGGAGAACTGTAAACCAAGCACACCTATGATTACAAATGACAAATTATCTCAAAGGGATGAATCTACACCTGTTAATCCAACTAAATACAAATCTATGATAGAAGGTTTACTGTATTTAACACAAACCAGACTTGATATTATGAATGCAGTATGTATTGTTTCAAGATTTCAAAGTAATCCTAGAGAAAATCATGAATCAATAGTAAAAATGATTTTCTAGTACTTACAAGGCACTACAAATCTTGGATTATGGTATCCTAGAGATGAAAAGTTTGAATTATGTGCATACACAAATGCAAATTGGGCAGGAGATGTGGATGATAGAAAAAGCACCACCGGTGGAGCATTCTTTCTTGGAAAGAGATTAGTTTCTTGGTTGAGTAAGAAACAAAGTTGTACATCTTTATAAATAGCAGAATCAGAATATGTTGCAGTAGCAACAAACTATACACAAGTACTATGGCTTAAGCAAATGTTGAAAGACATAAAAATAAAATGCAAGGAACCTATTACCATATATTGTGATAACACTGCAACAATTGATATATCTAAGAATCTAGTACTACATTCTAAAACAAAACATGTTTCTATCAAACTGAATTTTCTAAGGGAAAAAGTTGAAGAAAATGAGATAAAACTAGTTTATGTGAACACTAAAGAACAACTTGCAGATATTTTCACAAAACCTTTTCCTAAGGAGACTTTTGAATATCTCATAAATCAACTTGGAGTCATACCACCACTGGTAGAGACTTAGATAGTTGATGATTGTCATCAACCAACAGAATTAAAAGACAAAACTCTTACTCTAGTCTTTGATGAGGAAGCTACTTCTCAGGGGGAGTAGTTGGTATTTTGTATATGAACTTGGTATTATTGTAACTTTGGCATTTGATGTCAAAGGGGGAGAGATATCTATGGAAACACACATTATCTTTTGGAAAGATTGGTATGAAAATTTTGGATAACAGATGTTGCTCCCAAGGGGAGAGATTGTTATTTAGGAGAGATTATTACTCTCTAATTTTTGGTTAAAATCTTTTTGGAGACTGTTGGTTTTTTACTTGGCATTTCTGTTTTGGCACTTTGATGGTTTTGCCATCTTGTGTTGCCATCAATGCCAAAGGGGGAGATTGTTGGTATTTTGGTATGGTTTTGTCATTGATGTCAACACCTACTAAAACACTAGCACTTTGGAGATCCAACAACATTCACTGGCAAGCAAGTAACTATTACACAGTTACTGGTATATGGTTCACCAGCAGTATATAATGGTCCCCGACACTCGGAATTATGTGGAAGACACTTGGTAATGTTGAAGACATCATTTGGACATCTTGTCCTAGAGTTTTGTTCATTGGTATATTCATATTTGCATATTTTCTTTTATCGGCAAATAGGTCCAGGGTTACCTAGGGTTACACCGACAGGTTTATCTTTTCCAATTCAGCATGGCACGATATGGAAATGATTAATTATTGTTGTAAATGCATTAAGCCGACATGTTCAATCAGTTATTGCATCAGATATTATATTGTTTGTAAAATGTTTTTATTGTAATATCTTATAGAGCCGACCTACTAAAATTGGTCTTAGGTTATGGTATAAATGTAACATCTTATTTGTAAGATCAAGTGTGGAATGCGAAGAAGAATTGTGTGAAGGTATATGCGAGATTAAATAGATCTAAACATGAAGACATCATTTGAAGGTGAAACTAGGTTTTTGTGAAAGCATATCAGCATTACACCGGTACTGAATCTAGCATATAAAGATGCTATTTTGTGCAGTACATTCTTATTGGATTTAACCATCCAACTGTAGTTAGTGTGACTCCCATTTTCTGAATGAGCAGTGAGCTCTAGGCTATTGGCCTTTCTCCATGTGCAGACCCCATTTATGTACACTTACTATCTGCAGTAGTATCATCTGATTGTGGGGAAGGTCTCCCACCATGGTGTTTCCCCTTACAGGGTTTCCACATACAAATATTGGTGCTATGTGTTGTGGATGACTTTGTGTTTATGTTTCATGCATTAATCTTTATCGGTATAGCTATTAACTGCTAACACTGTCTACCGGCATACTTAACTAGTTTACTGATATTAAGCATTAAGATGGTTAAGTTGTATTTTGGTTTGTAATTAGTAGACAGTTGATTCACCGCCCCCTCTTAGTTGTCTCCGGGACCTAACAATATTTTTGTTTGCCATGAGATGGCTTGTGATCTACCATTCTTCCAATCTCCTCAAGGTATTTGGTCCACTTCCACCCTTGTAAAAACATCACATTTTGTGATTAAGTTTAGCCTTGGTTGGGATAGTGTTTGTTGAGTATTTTCCCTTGATTTTTATGTTTTCTTGAGTGTAACCTGTCTAGGGCTTGGTTCTCCAAGCTCGGGGGTGGCTTCTAGAAAGCGTAGGCTGGGAGGTGAGCTCTCCATAGTCATAGCCTTATGATTTGTATGCAGGTTGTTTGGAAAAGAAAATAAAAGACAAGCTAGGAGTTGCTGGTTTTCTTGATTTGCAGAAAAAGAATAGGGAATGGGATGCTATATTTTAGTTGCAAAAATGTAAATGAAAAGTTGCATGTTGTATTTATTTTGAAAAAGAAATGTATTCATTTTAAAGTCCCCATTTAATAGGTATGAAGGACTAGTTGGGTTTCTCACCGATATGTAATGTTCTGATTGATTGAAAAATAGGTTTTAAGGACCCGAAACCATTATAACATAGTTAAAAAGAAAGCTGAGAAAATAGAGTCCACATACAAAGCGACTGGTCAAAAGACCAGCGAACAAAAAAAACAGCTAGACAACAAAAAATAGCAAAGAACCCAAAGAGACGCTACATAGTAATTTTCTTTAGCAGATCCTCTGCCTTAGTCACCAGCTCATCATAGGTCGCCTCAACTGCTTTTAGCTCCTCCAGGTCCTTATTCACTTTCTTTTCCTTCCTCTTTCCATGGGTGCGGGTTCTGTGACCTTGGGCTTCCCCTATTCCTTCTGCATCCAGGTCAATTTCCTGGGTTTCCTTTTCATCATCAAGCTTGCTGATGAGGGTATGGGTGTTGTTGGCTGATATTTTCAAAATGCTGAGGCTCTGCTCCACAATGTTCTTGAGGCACTCCTCTATCTTGTCCACTTTGGCAACTGTGTCCGAGAGCATTTTTTCACTAGTTTCCTCTAGGGTCTTTCTATCCTGTATCTCCTTTTCAATTTTCTCAAACCGAGGATTAAAGGCATCTCTGATGTCTTCCTCTTTAGCAATTGTGTTCTTCAGATCTTCAATATAATCGGCCATAGTGTTCCCCTCTCCAATGTTAATCGTCTCCAGTATCAGGACTCTATTGCAAAGTTTTTTGCTCTCATCCGCAGTTTTCTTATTCCCATCAATAAGCCATTCTATGGTTTTCATAAAACCCTTCAAGGCCTCGAGAGGTGGACCAGGAGAAGGAGTCACTTTTCCAGGGGTTCTCTGTTCATCTTTAGAGATATGGAGGGCAGAAATAGTATCGACAACCCTAAGGGTCTCCTCCATAGTCTCCATATCTAGGCTTTGTTCAGCTTCCAGGGCCCTTGTTTGCTTGTCCTCTTCCAGTTCCTTGCCGATCTCCTCTGGTTCTTTGCCAGTCTCCTCTGTTTTCTTTTGCTTCTTCCTGGGCTAGGCTTGGTTCTTACTTTTTTCCTTCAGCACCCCCTTAGGGTTCTTCTTCTCCTCAGGGACATCAGAGTACTCTTCTTCCAAAGAAATACTAATCAAGGGTTTGCTTTGGGGTTTTTAGCTCTTAGAAGAAGAGGGTCTTGATTTCCTCTTCTTACTACTCTCATACTCTGAGTCGTCAGAGATTTCCTCATTATCAATCAAGGAATCATTGTCTAATTCCTCCTCCTCTGAGAAATTAGAATCAGACAAACCTTCTTCTGAATCCACAAAGAACTACATTTGGTTGATTTTACTGGCCTTTAAATGGTCATAAATGAGGACCATAAGTCCCTAGTGCATTGCAGTATCACTCTGAGGATTTTCTTTATAGGCTTTTAGGGAGGCATTCATAGAACAAAGTAAGAAGTAAGGGAAATTCACCTTATCATTATGCCTAAAATGATTTAAGAGGACAAAATGATACCCATACACTTTCGTAAACCTACCATCTAGCATTATATACCTCATTAAAACAAAGAGAATTTCCCACCAGGGTTTTGCAAAAGCCCTAGGCAGGTAATAGGTTTTACTCAACTTTACCAATCTTTTCTTCTCTTTCTCTGTGACTGAGTACCTTTCAATGGCTTCCTTGCTGACCTTCCCGTCTCTGTAGAAGTTGTAGCCCTCCCTTTTGAGCCCCATGGCTTTAGCTATTAAGTCTTCGTCAATTTCCACTAGTTGGTCGCCCATTTTAAGCATGCCCTTCTTCCAATTTTTGCAGAAGAAGCTAGTTATCTTTCCATCCTGACCATGGAGTCTCTCAATGAAGCTCGAAAGACCACCCTTCTGCAAAATTTCCCACACCTCTTCTTTCTGTTTCCACTCCTTGCAACTGCTTGGCTCATACCTTCTCCTGTTTCTACCCATGGTGTCATTTCTCACAGTCAAGTTTAGATTATAGAACTGGTGAAACAAAAAGCTTTTTGAAGTTAAAACAAAAACCTAGAAAGCATGCATAGCAATTATGATTTGATGGGTTATAACATATGTTTTTCTGGCTTTGATATTATAAAGAGTAATTCCCTCATTATAGAAGTAACTCGAAGTGCTTACTTCAGTACTTATCATAATTTCCCTATCAATCAAGAGTCTTTGAGGTACTTTGATATCTTTCATTAATTATGATTTGTCTGACATCTTCAGGGAGACCACTCTCACTTGTCCACGTGGTAATCATCTCATTCTTAACCGCCACGTTTGCAACCCAATCAGCAGAACAGTTGGCCTCCCGATAAATATGGGATATGTGGCATTTTTTGAAGGTTCTCATGATATCAATGGCAGAAAAATTATATTGTGAATTGACCAAGAGGGCTTTGAGGTCCCATTGAGACACTTAATTATATTATTGGAATCCCCTTCTATCCAAAGATAGGGACAGTTCCATTTTTTGGCTAGAATAATGCCTTGAAGGGCTGCCATAGCTTCCACTTTATGATTGGTTTGAATGCCAATAGGGACAACAATCATACCTTTGCAAATGCCTCTGTCGTCTCTGAGAATAGCTCCATAGCTTGAGGGACCTTGGTTTCCTTTGACTGCTCCATCAAAATTGATTTTGAGCCAACCTTGGGGAGGGGTTTGCCATTTAACTTCAAGCCTTTTATTATCACTGATATTATGACCATCAATGATATTCATATTCCAAGCTCTTAAGATATTTGACTCCAAGGAGTTGTTAGAGTAACAAGAGACCTCCATAGTTCCCATATTTTCCTGAATAGCCCTCTGAATTTTCTGAAAAACAATGTCTTGATTTAAGGACACATCTCTAAATATTTGGTTGTTTTTTTCCTTCCAAAAACCCCACAAAATGTGTGGAAGAGAGAGCTACCACATGCATCTCAGAAAAGAGTTGTTCCAATGAATTTGCCAGGAGGAGAAAAAATCTTTGATGTTACTGGGAAACACCCAAGCTAGACTAAAGCTCTTGAGGAAGCTTTCCCAAATAGAGGTTGAGAAAGAATAGTGGAGGGCAAGATGGTCCACTGACTCTTCCTCTTGAAAGCACAACACACACCTATTTGGAAGGGAAAAACCTTTGCATTTTAGCTTGTCAATAGTAAGGATCTTATTTTGGAGAATAGTCCAGAAGAACAAATTGATTTTGGGAGTGAGACCTTTTAACCAAGCTTTAGACCAGAAGGGATTCATAGGAGGGGAGGGGGAGAGGATACAATACATAGAAGATATAGTAAAAATACCTTTGGGGTTATATTTCTAGATTAGGGAATCCTCTTCCCTATTCAGCCAAATAGTAGACAATTGGGTTTTGACCTTAGAGAGATTGGGATGAATACTATCAATGTTCTGCCAGTTGTTCCCATTCCAGTAATCTGCCACTAAGGTACCAAAAGAGCCAATACAAGAGGGGTCATGGGAAGCCCACTCATAGAAATCCATAAGGGGTTTGTCAAAAAGCCAGGGATCCTCCAAGAATCTAACTTTTCTGCCATTTCCAAGTTTCCATGTCACCCCTTTAGCAATCACATCTTTACATTTAGAAACATGGTTCTAGATATGTGATCCATTTATGCTGATATCTGAATTAGGAAAAGAAGAAAGAGAAGATGACAGAAGAGAATAATTACTTCTCCAAATTTTGCACCATTCAGAATCAGAGTGAAACCATCTCCAAGCTTGTTTAGACAAGAGAGCTTCATTTAAAGCGTGAATCCTCTTGAGCCCCAGACCACCTTTGCTTTTTGGCTTGCAGACCTGATCCCATGCCACCAAGGACATTCTTTTCTTTTCCTCAACCCCAAACCATAGGAATCTTCTTTGAATTTTCTCAATAGCTTCAACATACTTGACTGGAATTCTGAATAAGCTCAGAGCATAAATGGGGATACTTTGAAGAGTAGCCTTAAGGAGAAGGATCTTACCAACTTGACTTAAGAGAGCCCCTTTCCAACCTGCAAGTTTTTTGTGAAATTTATCAACCAGCGAACTCCAATAGGAGTCAGGAGGGGAAATACCCATGGGGAGACCAAGGTAGGTAGCAGGAAGGTTAGCAATCTTACACTCCAAAATTCTACTAATCCTTTGTTGTCTTCTCTCTGGGGTATTAATGAAAAAGACATCACTTTTGGCCCAGTTAATAAGTTGCCTCATAGCAGAAACATATTTACACAAAGTACTCTTCAAAACTTTAGCTTCTGAGATGCTTGATTCCCCCATAGTTATTGTATCATCAACAAACTACTGGTGTGAACAAATAAGGTCAGCAGAAGAAGGTTTGAGGCCCTTAAAGGATCCTATCTGCACCAAGTTTTCCATGGTCTGACCAAAGCATTCTACCAAAATAATGAAAAGGATGGGGGAGATAGGATCTCCTTACCTAAGACCTCTCGAAGCTTGGAAAAAGGCTAAAGGAGAACCATTGACAAGAACAACAAAGGAAGCAGAAGTAGTAAGTTGGGAGAAAATATCCACAACTCTTGGGGCAAACCCAAAGGAAGAGAGAACTTTCTGAAGAAGAGACCAGTCAACCCTATCATAGGCTTTGGAGAGGTCAAGCTTAAGGATGAGGCCCTGCTTCTTTGCTTTATCAAGAGAGTGAATATTCTCATGAACAGTAATAATGGAATCGAGAATTTATCTTCCAGGAACAAACCCATTCTGCTGGTGCTTAATTAAAGCCAGGAGAATAGACAAGAGTCTAGAAGTCAGGACCTTAGATATGATCTTGTAAAAGGAATTGCAGAGGCTAATAGGTCTGAACTTATCCAAAGAGTCGGCACCTTGAGTCTTGGGGATGAGAGCAATAAAAGTACCATTGATTTCCTTCAAGAGTTTTCTAGCCCCAAAGAATTCCTTAACCCCATTAGCAACATCAATCCTAATAATGTCCCAAAACTCTTGAAAAAAAAGCATTGGGAAACCATCAGGACCAGGAGCTTTGTTTCCATCAAAGGAGAAAATAACATTTTTAATTTTTAAGGTGGAAGGAATGGAAGAGAGAAATACATTATTTTGGGCATCAATGAGACGAGGAATGTTCTGGAGAAAAGAGGACTGAGCTTCAGCATCCAGACTTTGATCCCTCGTTAGGAGGTCTGAGAAATACCTCTTAGCTTCATTCCTTATTTCATCTTCCTTGACCAACTCCCCACTATCCACAACTAACATGTTAATCCTGTTGGCTGCTTTATGTTTGATGGTTGACATATGGAAGAATTTTGTATTCCTGTCTCCTTCTTTTAGCCACATGCATCTCGATCTCTGCTTCCAGAACATTTCCTCTTTAGCAATAATGTCATGGTATTTCTTAAGAATCTCATTCTCCTCAGTAATAGAAACAGTGCTGAAACCATCCTTCTAGATCTGGTCCTATATTTCTTTAAGGTTTTCCTAAATTTTACTCTTAGCCTCAAATATATTCCCAAAGCTGTTCTTATTCCAGATTCGAATGTTGTCCTTCACACTTTTGAGCTTCTTAACAACTTTGAACATTGTCGTTCCCTCAACTTGGATACTCCACCATTTTTGAATATATTTTTTAATGTCGGGGTGAAGAGTCCACATTTTTTCAAATCTAAAGGGATAGTTTTTTCTTCTATTGATCAGATCAGCATTGAAAGTGATTGGAAAGTGATCGGAACCAACCCGAATATGTGCAGACAAAGAACAGAGATACTGACTGTAACAATCATCAGAAATTAGAGCTCGATCAAGGCACACTTGAATAAGGTCATTACCATTTCTTCTATTAGTCCAAGTGATACGCATATGTAATGTTGACAATATTGTATTCTAAGTATTCTTTAAAGAAAAGTATTCTTTTGTTAAGTTATTATTGCAAAATGAAATATTTATGTTGGGTTTAAGTTTTCTATTGTTCTTGAAATAATGTTGTTGTATACATGTTATTTTGAAAATAAAAGTTCATTTTATCTCCTTATGCATATAGAAATAATGGAAATGAGTGAAGTAGTAAGCTTGCATGTTAGTAAGAGAAAAGTAAGCATTTAGTCCTATTTATTTATACCCAAATACAAATTATGGTTAAATAGATTTAATTTATCTATCTCTAAGGTTAATTCAAATGATTTCTAGGCTAATGTAGTTGCTGTTAAAATTTATTAAATTCTGTCATTTTCCCTTTTATTTATTGCAGAAAATGAATCTAGGGCTAATAGTCTATTTCTAAATGTTAGCAGCTAGATATAAAAAAAAAGAGATATACATTATTTAAAATTGTTAGTTATTGATAACCTTCTTTATGTGATTTAAAAAAAAATATAGATTTAAACATGGAGGAGAGATCTATAGACTTCAATAGATCAAAACTAAAAAGAATATATATATAAAATCTATTGTGTCTTCTTCTAAACTATTTTTTTCTTTTAGCATATTGAAATAAAGATGTGTATCAATCTAAAGTTGTTGTTCTTTTCTATGTCTTTATTTATTTTCCAATCATATTAAAATAGCAAGTAGTTTATCTGTATGTATATAAAAAAAAAAGAATACATGTTAATCCAATACATACTAATTAGATTTTTGTCTAAAAAAAAGGGGGGGGAATTATCATTAACTGTTATAATTATTTTAATGCTGCTTATTGAAAATATTATGACCTAAACATATATATATATATATATATATATTTTTTTTTTTTACACATTTTATGTTTCAAAAAATAAATAAATAAATAAATAAATAAATAAATAAATAAATAAATAAATAAATAAATAAAAGGGATAGCATTTGATGGGCCCTCGGTCCTTGCGGATTGACCTGCAGGGTGGGCCAACCTATGCTGTGGGCGGCGACCCCCAGTAGTAGCCGCAGCCACCCTATGGGATGCAACCCATAGTAGGGATGGCTTCGACCATCCCCTGTGGGTGGCACCCCATAGTGGCGGCGACAGCCGTGCTGTGGGCTGTGACCCCTAGTGGCAACCAAGGTTGCCTCTGTGGGCCATGACTCATAGGCACAGCTACGACCATCCTTGTGGGGAGCCCCCGTGGAGTCCTCCACCACCACCCCTGCTCATAAAACCCCGCGGCCATTGTGTGAAGTCAGCCACCACTTCACCCCAATGCCTCCGCCCAAATCTCCCTCTTCGGCCCTGCAACAAAAATGAATAACCCAGTCAAGCCCTAACCCGGAATTTGGGTTAGGACAAGATAATAAGATAGGAATAAAATAGGTTAGAGGGTGGAGATATTTTATAATTTTTAGTTAGGTTAGATGGGGATATCTTTAAATAATGTTATGTTTAGAAAATTTTAGAAAGGGGGGAAAACTCATTCGAATTTAGAATAAGGTATTCCCCATTATATTTTAGTTTAGTGTTATTTGTTAGTTTCCTTTGTTTTAAGGGATCCTCTATATATATATGTGTGTGTGTGTGTGTGTGTGATTGTATAAATCTAACTTTAGATTAATTATACGTTCATATTTTATATGTTTTATAAAAACATATAGGTATATAAATATTTGAATATGATGTTTAAATTTTAATTCCATGGAGGTTAAATCTTTTAGGAATTTTATAACGATTTTTGTAAGTTATTTGTTTATAGGGGATTATTTTAGTCCACTTAAATTTAGGCATTTCGAGATTAAACTTTATAGGGCAATTTTCATTATGGATTTATTTGGCCCTTTAGTCAAATTTTAGACTCATTCTAATTATTGTTAAAATAAATAATAGGTTTTAAAAATCTAAGTGCTAGAGTTAAATATAATTAATTCCTACAACAATTAAAATATTATTTGAGATTAATAATATCTCTTGTCAATTAATTTAAGGCTTTTGTTTTAATTAAATTGTTTATTAAAATTGATGAGATAATAATAATTTCTTTGGAGAGTTAATATTCTGCATTTAATTTAGATTATCTTGCTTACTTGATTTAGTTGTTTAGATTAGCTTTAGTTGATAAGAATTCAAACATAGTTAGGACAATACTTGTTATTGCGTTATTTTAGCAAATTTAGTTTTATTAGGTTATGTTTTAAAAAAAAAAAATTATTTCGTTTCTGCCCAAAAGTTTGGGCATGACATTTTTTTATCAGAGAAAGGTTTCCAACACTAGGAACCTTTCTCCATTACATTTCGCTTTAATTATTTAATTAATTAAATTATATTTATTTGTAATTAATTAAATTTTTTTGCAAAAAAAATTATTAATTTATTTTATTTTATTTTTCTCATAAGGATGCCTCCGCCTACGCGACAAGCTCGCAAATGTGGTAGAGGTCCTAGGGGTGTACGCATGGCTCGCGAAGAGGTCAATAGGGAGGAATCGATTCCAGAAAGGAACAGAGGCTCCTCTCGAACAACCGGTAGACTCAAACCAAGACATCTTATTAGCACTTCAGAACCTGATTTGGATAGTCCAGGATAGGCTTCCAGCAATGGATCATCATGTTGAAAACCAGAACTCAGGGAGCCATAGATCAGCAGATAGGGAATGGAGTAGGAGTCCACCTCCTAACCCCATAGAGAGTCAGGCTGGGCACGAGCCTGAGTCCGTTCATCTACCAAGACCACCTCCAGTGGCAGCACCAGTGTACTATGAAAGATCACATCAAGATCCAGGGGATCTGAATAGAGAGGTTATGCACCTCCAGCTACCATCTTTTGGGGGATCTATCGACAGGGTAGAAGCTAAGGCTTATCTTTTGAGCTTAGATAGGTGCTTTGCATTGTGCTCCTACGAGAGCAATTTGAAGGCACGAGTAGCAGTTCACCTATTGAGAGGATGACCTCCACATGGTGGAGATAGGAGGAGTACAAGTGTGGCCTAGTCGCCGACACCCTCACATGGGAGATTTTTACAGAGAGGTTCAAGGAGAGGTACTTGTTAGAGCATTACAGACAGCATAGGGTAGATGAGTTCCATGACCAGTAGAAGGGTCTCTCTGTGACCTAGTACGAGAGCAAGTTCTTTGAGCTCTTACCGTACATGGACTACCTGAAAGATGAGAAGCTTCTTGTCAACCATTTTATCAGAGGGCTGAATGCTGGCATAGTAGGACCGGTAAGGATGGTCGCTCTAGGGAGCCTTCGGGTTGCTGTGGAGAAGGCCTTGATAGCAGAGGAGATTCAAGTCAGGCCACAGGACACAAGGGATCAGGTCCAGAACCAAAACCCTATACCCTAGACATACGGGTTTTAGAAACCCCATTGGAAGGGTAATAGCAG
Source organism: Cryptomeria japonica (assembly GCF_030272615.1). Classification (NCBI taxonomy): domain Eukaryota; kingdom Viridiplantae; phylum Streptophyta; class Pinopsida; order Cupressales; family Cupressaceae; genus Cryptomeria; species Cryptomeria japonica. The sequence goes on from NC_081411.1 coordinate 809,116,114, forward strand.
ACACGCATCGGGGTTCTCCAAACCCCCTCCTTCGCAGTAGTCATAACAGAACCAGACACAAAGGCCTCCACAGAGTCAACAGGGCATAAAGCCTAAGTAGTGGCATTCTTAGGGTCAGAGGCAAGATCAACGACCCCAGGTTCCATACACACCTCTGACGAGGACTCAGCAGTCCTTCAGGGGTGGGTACAGTGAATCTAGTAGGACAGGGGGATAGTCTTTCTCTAGGCCTCAGGGCGTCCAGTTTAAGGCATGCAGTGCTTGTTTCACGTGTGGAGCCATGGGGCACATGGCGAGAGAGTGTCCTCAGGTCAGATGGCAAGCAATCGGCGGGTGGTAGCATCAAAGCCTATAGTTGGGGATATGGGAAAGTCCCATAGGGTCTTCGCAACGGTTGACAACCACCAAGTAGAGCATCAGGCCACAGTTATTGAGGCTACAGGTATGATCAGTTGTAGCAATGTATCTATATTATTTGATTCAGGAGCTACTGACTCCTTTATATCTCCATTAGTTGTGGAGCATTGCGAGCTAGTGGCAATTAGACAATGTGTTAGTTGGGAAGTGGAGTTAGCTTTAGGGGCTAGAGTGTCAGTGGAATGAGAGGCTAGGGGATGTCGGCTTCAGATTGGTAATACCACCACCCTCGTAGACCTTAGAGTTACACCACTCGGATCATATGGCATCGTACTTGGCATGGATTGGCTTTATGCCCATAGAGCCAAGATGGATTGTCACCTGAAAAAGATCAAGTGTGAGGATGATCATGGTTCACCCATAGTAATCACTGGGATTCAGAGACCCATGTCTCTTCGTATGATTTCCGCAATGCAGCTTAAATGGAGCATGCAGAAGGGATGTCAGTTATTTGCCATCACCATTAGTTATAGAGAAGAGGAGGATGAAAAGGAACCATCGATTGATGACCATCCTATCCTTAAGGGATATTCAGACATGTTTCCTTTAGAGCTACCTGGAATGCCACCCATAGAGAGATTGACTTTCATATAGACCTTGTACCCAGAGCTGAGCTAGTTTCAAGAGCACCGTATAGGATGACCACTAATGAGCTTAATGAGCTCAAGATGTAGCTTGAGGAACTCCTAGAGAAGGGCCACATTCATTCTAGTGTATTCCCTTGGGGTGCACCAGTCATCTTCGTGAAGAAGAAGGATGAATCTCTTCGGTTATGCATGGATTACCGTCAGTTGAACAAGGTAACCATTAAGAACCAATATCCTTTGCCCAGGATCGATGATTTATTCAACCAACTTCAGGGTGCCAAAGTATTTTCCAAAATTGATTTGAAGTCAAGGTACCATCAGTTGAGAATAGTGGAAAGTGATATCCACAAGACCGCATTTCGCATTAGATATGGCCACTATGAGTTCACTGTGGTTCCATTCGATCTTATGAATGCTCCAGCTATTTTCATGAGCCTCTTGAATGGGGTATTCTGCACATTCCTTGACCATTTTGTGATTGTGTTCCTTAATGACATATTGATATATTCTTAGAATGAGAAGGAGCATGAGGAGCACTTGAGACAGGCTTTGCAGTGTTTGAGGGGCAATCAGTTGTATGGCAGTTTGTCGAAGTGTGCTTTCTTTAGATCAGAGGTCAAGTACCTTGGGCACGTTATATCCAGTGATGGGATCTTAGTTGACCCATCAAAGATCAGAGCTATTATAGATTGGCTAGTGCCAACCAGTGTGACAGAGGTCAGGAGCTTCATGGGCTTAGCAGGATATTACCGACACTTTGTTGAGGGATTCTCTAGAGTCGCACATCCTATTACTTCTCTTTAGCATAAAGGGAAGAAATTTGAGTGGATAAAGAAGTGCGAGAGGGTCTTTAAGGAACTCAAAAAGGCACTTACTAGCGCACCTATCCTTATAGTGCCAGATCCCTTAGCTGACTTCATGGTTTGCACAGATGCTTCCCTAGAGGGTTTAGGAGCAGTCCTTATGCAGGATGGTAGGGCTATAGCTTTTGAGTCTAGGAAACTTAAGACTCATGAGCTTAACTACCCTACTCATGACCTTGAGCTTGCAGGAGTAGTGCATGCACTTGTGAGGTGGAGACACTTCCTTTTGGGTCATCATTTTGAGCTTCATTCAGACCATCAGAGCCTTCAGTACATATTCACTCAACCAAATCTTAATGCACGTCAGAGAAGATGGATGGAATTCTTATGCGAGTATGATTTTGCTGTTCACTACATCAAGGGGAAAGAAAACGTAGTTGTAGATGCCTTGAGTAGAAGACATCATGAGGTTTACACCATATCTATGGGCACAGATTTGAGAGATCGTATATTGCAGTAGTTGCTAGAGGATGGATGGTACTTAGAGGTTTGTCAAATGATTCGATCATAGGAGACTCTGGAGGGAAAATATGTTGATTATTCCTTAGAGTCCAATGGACTATTACACCATAGAGGGTGCATCTATGTACCTTCTTCTGGGGGATTGCGAGAGTTCATTGTGATGGAGGCTCATAGAGCTCCTTATGCAACACATCCCGGAGTTAAGAAGATGCATGCTGACTTGAGATAGTTATATAATTGGTCAGGAATGTGGTAACTTATTTGTTAGTTAGTAGCCCAATGCCTTGAGTGTTAGAGAGAAGGCGGAGCACCGCCATCCTGGTGGGTTGCTCCAGTCCCATGCTATACCAGAGTGGAAGTGGGATACTATATCCATGGATTTCATCATTGGTCTCCCCATGTCATCTCATCGCCATGATGCCATCTTGGTGACAGTTGAAAAGTTGACCAAAGTGGCCCACTTTTCACCAGTTCGGACTATCTTCACAACACCAGCAATAGCACAGGTGTTCTTGCGAGACATTTTCAGACTTCATGGCATTCCACGCAAAATTATTTTTGATAGGTATTCCCTCTTCACTTCTTCCTTTTGGAAGGCATTGCAAGCAGCTATGGGCACCAAGTTCAATTTGAATACAACCTATCATCCGAAAATAGATGGTCAGATAGAGAGGGTTAACCAGGTGTTAGAGGATATGCTTCACATGTACGTCATGGATCACCAGACCAGATGGGAAGAGTACCTTCCCTTAGTGGAGTTTTCCTATAATAATGGGCATCGCACTTCTTTAGGGATGCCACCCTATTAGGCATTATACGACAGGCCTTGTAGGACATTGTTGAGTTGGGACCGCATAGAGGACAGAGTTGCTATTGGTCCTGAGATAGTTCAAGATATGGAACAATAGGTGGATCTAATTAGGCAGCGTCTTAGAGAGGCATAGGATAGACAGAAGAAGTATGCAGATGCGAAGAGGATAGATTGTAGCTACTTGGTTGGAGATAGAGTCTTCTTGAGAGTGAGACCTCATAAGAGTCCAATCTGTTATAGAAAGGGTTCTAAGCTCACACCTCGCTTTGTAGGACCATTTGAGATCCTTGACAAGATAGGACTAGTTGCCTACTATTTAGCATTGCCACCTAACCTGTCACACATCCACGATGTGTTTCATGTATCAGTTTTGAGGAAATATATCTATGACGAGTCTCATATTTTAGATTGGGATGCCTTGCAGGTGGAGTTGGATGGACAACTAGCTATGGAGCCCATTTGCATTTTGACTCACCGGATGCTGGCCCTTCGAGGTCGAGAGCTGGATCAGGTTAGGGTCCAGTGGGATTGCTATGATGAGGTTACAACTTTATGGGAGGATGAAGCATGTATGAGATCACAGTACCCCCATCTTTTTTATGAACTCCAGGAGGAAGTTCATGCCTAGAGGGGGCGGGTGTGAGGCCCTACCCCAACTCATCCTAGCATTTCAATGCTTTTCATGTTGAGACTATTATGGATGCTTTATTTTTATGCATTATGGATTTAGAACTTATATGATTCCATGATTTAGATAACATTGATGTATATTGATGCTTCACTTTTATGCTTTATGGATATAGAACTTTATATGATTCTAGAATCAGATAACTTTGAGATGATGTATGTCATTATTGGATTTTCAGGACTTTATTATGATGATAGAAATAGGATGCATATCTTATGAATGGATCAAATTATGAGGATTATGATAATTTCTTATGTGGATTAATTGGGATATATGAGATATTGATTTGTTAATGTTAATTGTATGTAGATTGTTTGATGTGTATTCTTATTAAAGTGTTTAATATTATATGAGGTTATTTGGAATTACTAATGTGTAATTGAGATGTGCAAGAAAATTATCCATGTGACCATGGCAATATTATGGAGAACAAAACCTAGACCTATGTACGTTCGTAAAACTAGGGGTTGTCTATTTGGAGAGACAACACCCCGTATGTATCGTGTTTTATTCATGAAAGTAAATGTTGCATGTGTGTTAAAGTGTATTTATTAAATTGTTAAATCCAACAAGAGACAATTTCCATGTGTAATTTTGTAATGTATTTTATTGTGTCACTTGACACATGTGCTGATTAGTGTCTTGATTTTGACTTGTCTCTTGGAGGGAGTTTGTTTCAACCAAAGCCCTTTTCAAACATTTGAGTGTGGTCCCAAATTTTCCTTAGGTAGAGAGTCCTGGGAGTGGTCAACTCAAGTTTGACCCGTAGGTTAACTTCAGATGGGTTTCTAAGAGGTCAAATGGACTCCTAGGGTTAGTTTAAGGGTTTTTTCAAAGGTCCATAGGGTATACCTATGGGTTAGGGGTATTTTTAAATATGTGACTACTCCCATGTGATTGTTTAGTCACCTCAAAATGTGGTCTTCCCAAGATGAGCAAAAATTCAACTTAGAAGGTTCCTCCTAGGTTAGATATCCTTCCTTTTTGATGTTAGTCTCTCTTCCCCACCTTCTCTTACCTTTTCTCTTTCCAGTTTTAGTAACCTATAAGAGGTTGGGAAGAACAACCAATGGGAACTCTCACTCTTAACCAAGAGGTTGGAAAGAGTGAGAGAGAGGTCTTCTTAGGCAAGAATTAGGGACTTAGTGAGTAATCACCTACTCTCCATCTTTGGAGATCTTGCAATTTTGAAAAATAATAGTTTTAGGATAGAATTTTGGCTAAGTGTTGGAGGAAAGTATTGTGGAATTGGGCTACTCTTCATCAAACAAATTCTAGCAAACCCTTGGGCAGTTTGAAGGTTGGTTTATCTTCTCCCTTTTATGTTGTATATTTATGTTTGAAAGATTGTTTGTATGTAAAAGTTGTTTTCTTGTATTTTCCTTTGTGAAAATGATATGTGATCTATCTTTTATTTCTTTTATACATTTTCTTGTGATTTGGGAGAAAACAAGGCCTTCTAGTCTTGGGAGAGTAGGATGGTATTGGGGGTGGAAGGATTTTGATAGCCTTAGAGTGAGAGGCTCTCATTATGAGAGTGATATCAAGGGTTGTTTATGTGACTCTTGTTGCATAGCCTTGTTTATGCATTCGGGGGTCATAAGGAGAGAAAGTATGGCATGAATGCCTTGGGGGGCATAAGGATGTGGGGTTAATGAACTTATGCTATATTTATGTTTTCCATGAGATGACTTGTGATCTACCATTCTTGTAGTCTCCTCAAGGTATTTGGTCCATTTCCGCCCTTGTAAAAACATCACATTTTGTGATTAAGTTTAGCCTTGGTTGGGAAAGTGTTTGTTGAGTATTTTCCCTTGCTTTTTATGTTTTCTTGAGTGTAACCTGTCTAGGGCTTGGTTCTCCAAGCTCGGGGGTGGCTTCTAGAAAGCCTAGGCTGGGAGGTGAGCTCTCCATGGTCATAGCCTTATGATTTGTATGCAGGTTGCTTGGAAAAGAAAATAAAAGAGAAGCTAGGAGTTGCTGGTTTTACTTGATTTGCAGAAAAAGAATAGGGAATGGGATGCTAGATTTTAGTTGCAAAAATGTAAATGAAAAGTTGCATGTTGTATTTATTTTGAAAAGGAAATGTATTCATTTTAAAGTCCCCATTTAATAGGGATGAGGGACTAGTTGGGTTTCTCACCCATATGTAATGTTGACAATATTGTATTCTAGATATTGTTTAAAGAAAAGTATTCTTGTGTTAAGTTATTATTGCAAAATGAAATATTTATGTTGGGTTTAAGTTTTCTATTGTTCTTGAAATAATTTTGTTGTATACATGTAATTTTGAAAATAAAAGTTCATTTTATCTCCTTATGCATATTGAAATAATGGAAATGAGTGAAGTAGTAAGCTTGCATGTTAGTAAGAGAAAAGTAAGCATTTAGTCCTATTTATTTATACCCAAATACAAATTATGGTTAAATAGATTTAATTTGTCTATCTCTAAGGTTAATTTAAATGATTTCTAGGCTAATGTAGTTGCTGTTAAAGTTTATTAAATTCTGTCATTTTCCCTTTTATTTATTGTAGAAAATGAATCTAGGGCTAATAGTCTATTTCTAAATGTTAGCAGTTAGATATTAAAAAATAAATAAAAATACATTATTTAAAATTGTTAGTTATTGATAACTTGCTTTATGTGATTTAAATAAAAATGTAGATTTAAACATGGAGGAGAGATCTATAGACTTTAATAGATAAAAAAAAAAAAGAATATATGTATAAAATCTATTGTGTCTTCATCTAAACTATTTTTACTTTTAGCCTATTGAAATAAAGATGTGTATCAATCTAAAGTTGTTGTTCTTTTTTATGTCTTTATTTATTTTCCAATCATATTAAAACAACAAGTAGTTTATATTTATATATATATAAAAAAAAGAAGCATACAAGTTAATCCAATACATACTAATTAGATTTTTGTCTAAAAAAAAAGGGGGGAATTTATCAGTAACTGTTATAATTATTTTAATGTTGCTTATTGAAAATATTATCACCTAAATATACATACATACATACATACATATATATATATATATATTTTATGTTTCCAAAAAAAATTAAATAAATAAAAAAAAGGGATAGCATTTGATGGGCCCTCGGCCCCTGCGGATTGACCTGCGGGGCGAGCCGACCCGTGCTGTGTGCGGTGAGCCCCAATAGCGACCGCAGTCGCATTGTGTGACACAACCCACAATAGGGACAACTTTGGCCATTCCCTGTGGGTGGTGCCCCACAGTGGTGGCGACAACCAAGGCCGCCTCTGTGGGTCGTGACACGCAGGCACGGTTGCGGCTGCCCCTGTGGGGAGCCCTCATGGAGTCCTCCATCGCCACCCTTTCTCATAAACCCCCACGACCGCTATGTGAAGTCCGCCGCCGCTTCACCCCAATGCCTCCACCCAAATCTCCCTCTTCAGCCCTACAACAAAAATGAATAACTCAGTCAAGCCCTAACCCGAAATTTGGGTTAGGGCAAGATAATAAGATAGGAAGAAAATAGGTTAGAGGGTGGGGATATTTAATAATTTTTAGTTAGGTTAGATGGAGATATCTTTAAATAATGTTATGTTTAGAAAATTTAAAAAGTGGGGGAAAACCCATTCAAATTTAAAATAGGGTATATTCCCCATTATATTTTAGTTTAGTGTTATTTGGTAGTTTCCTTTGTTTTAAGGGATCATATATATATATATATATATATATATAGGTTTTAAATATATATATATGTATATGTGTGTGTGTGTGTGTGTGTGTGTGTGTGTGTGTGTGTGTGAGTATAAATCTAACTTTAGATTAATTATACGTTCATATTTTATATGTTTTATAAAAACATATAGGTATATAAATATTTGAATATGATGTTTAAATTTTAATTCGATGGGGGTTAAATCTTTTAGGAATTTTATAATGATTTTTGTAAGTTATTTGGTTATAGGGGATTATTTTAGTCCATCTAAATTTAGGCTTTTCGAGATTAAACTTTATAGGGCAATTTTCATTATGGATTTATTTGGCCCTTTAGTCAAATTTTAGACTCATTATAATTATTGTTAAAATAAATAATAGGTTTTAAAAATCTAAGTGCTAGAGTTAATTTAATTAATTCCTACAACAATTAAAAGATTATTGGAGATTAATAATATCTCTTGTCAATTAATTTAGGGCTTTTGTTTTAATTAAATTGTTTATTAAAATTGATGAGATAATAATAATTTCTTTGGAGAGTTAATATTCTGCATTTAATTTAGATTGTCTCGCTTACTTGATTTAGTTGTTTAGATTAACTTTAGTTGATAAGAATTCAAACATAGTTAAGACAAGACTTGTTATTGTGTTATTTTAGCAAATTTAGTTTTATTAGGTTATGTTTTTTTTAAAAAAAATTTATTCCGTTGTGCCGAAAAGTTTGGGCATGACAGTATTTTGCTAATAGGTGTTCTTTGGATCTCTGAAGTTGTATTTTCTCAACTTTTTCAAGGTATCAGAGCCTACATCTACTGCTGCTTGTTCCTGATTTTTCAGAAGATTTTTTGGAGGAGGGTTTTGAGCTTTTTCAGAGTTTTTTTATTGGATATGGGGTAGCTGTTTTTCATTTTTTATCATTATTGGATATGGGGTAGTTGTTTTGTTTTTTATCATTTTTTGGCATGAATTTCAAGAAATTCATTTGAAAAATCATTAAAAAAAAATTCAGAGTAGTTTGGGCCAAAAAGGACCTCACCGTTGGCTTCTGAAGGGCATTTCTAGTCATTTTGATATATAATTCAACCTATTTCAGTGACAAGGGCATCTAGACCATGATTTTTTTATTGGCATGTTTTACAAGGTAGAAAAATCCATAAGGCTGTACCTACAAATGCATCAGAAAATTTTCGTCAAATAATAATAATAATAATTTTTTTTTTTCTAAACCTTCTTTATGCCCTACAAGCGGGGTTTTTTTTCTTTTGGTTGTAACTTGGGCAACCAGAGTTGGTTTTTCAAAAATGAATAGGCACCAGAAAGCCCTTTTCAAGCTCTACTCGGATCTGGAGGTTTAAACTTTTGATTGTTTTTTTATGGCATTTTTTGCTGTCCAAGCTAGAGGTTCTTTTTTGCACTCCAGAAGACATAACTTGAGCATCTGAACTTCATTTTTTGAAAACTTTATATTGTTGGAAACCTTGTTCTATGTACTTTCCAATCATATGAGTTTTCTTTCTAGATTTTGCTCCAAGTATATTTTATTCAGTTTTTTGCTTTTCAGCATTCTGGTAAATATATTGGATGTTTCAGGTCCTGGGATCTCTTTCTCTGAGTAGGATGTCTCTTTTTTGGCTGTTCTTTCTGTTTCCACTCTTATGTTTCTTCTTATCATTGTAGCATTTTATTTATACAAACGCATTGAGATAAAGTGCCATCATGCATTGTTTACTTGGGATCTTGCACATTTTGTGCCTTATTGTACATGCACTACTTTTAAAGTGCCATGGGGGGTTGATGTTTGCCTTTTGTTTTCTATCTACCTTTGTCCTGTGAGTGTTCCTTCTATGACATTTGCCTCATGATGTGTGTCAAGTGAGTGTTCCTTCCATGACACTATGTACTTTTTCTCTGCACCTTCGATGTTCTTGGTTCTTTGTCCTGTAGTTCTTGTTGGCCGTTTGTTTTCAGTGTACCTCTCCCTCTCCCTTTTTCGCATTATGGGGAGGTTTGTCCTATTGTTTTAATGCTTCCTAAGTTCGATTGATCAGCTCTTCAGGATTTGGTGTATCATGCCTTTTGTATCTTCGAGTTCAGTTGTTTGCCCTTATTTGCCATCTGATTCAAGTAGTGTCATTTGAGGGCACTCATGCAGATTACAGTCTTCTCTACCTGGTCATGTTCTATTTCAGTGGAGGTTCTTTAGGTCAATAGTTACTCTTCGACAGTGTTTGCAGCTATTTCATGCTTCAGTGGTGTTCTTCATGATCTTCTCTTGTTCCTATCTTTTTAGAACATTCTTGTTTGGAGGCTTCTTCAGTCCTTCACTTGCTTTCTCCATCTCTTTTTGGATTAGAATTTTTTTCTCATGTGGTTTTCTCTGTTTCTCTAATTCATAGAGATTTGGTTGCAACTGGGTACCTCATCAGGCCTTGTTGTTGGGACCCAATTTTTTTTTTTGCTTCATGCATTTAGTGTTTTAGCTAGTCCCTAAGTTCATCTTAAGGGGGGTGTTAGAGTTATCTTGTATTAGCTAATAATTATTTATTTAATTATTAGTTTATTATACTCTACGCTTAAGCTAAACATAGACATTTAATAATATTGTAGATATTCTAATTATTAAATACTCTTTATCTCTTTAGGGTTGCACATCTTTAGGGTTTCTAATTCTCCTGTCATAAGGATTGTATTTTAACTTTATTTTTTATTTCCTTTCTGAATGATAATTTTTTTCAGAGCCTTTATTGTGTTTCTGTCTCCAATCTTCTCTTGTGGTAGGTATTTTGCTAACATGTGTTCTTGGGATCTTTGAAGTTGTATTTATTCAACTTCTTCAATATTTTGGTTTAGTAGTGTACCGGTAGACACTTACCAACATCGACACCGATAGGTTGGATGGAATTCTTTAGTTACCGGCAATGCAGGACGACATGGTTTATATTCAGGTTATCGATATTGGAGGCCAACATTATTTGGGAGATCCGACATCGACAATTGATTTTGATATTCATGTATATATGTTATTGATGTTGGTATTTTGGTATGGTTTTGTCATTGATGTCAACACCTACTGGAACACTAGCACTTTGGAGATCTAGCAACATTCACCAGCAAGCAACTATTGCATAGTTACTGGTATATGGTTCACCGACAGGATATAATGTTCACTGACACTTGGAATGATATGGAAGACACTTGGTAATGTCAAAAACATCATGTGGACACTTTGTTTTGAAGAATTAATCATTGGGATTGTAGACGTCTAAAAATGGTCAACGCTTGCGGAGTCATACTTTAACATCCATGCATTGCCTTATTTTAGGGTTTTTGCATCACATTAACATTTTTTCTATGTTGCACACTTGGTCTTTATCATTTGCGAGCATCGAGTCCTTCTTTTGCATTCCTCATTATTATCGCTTTCGAATTAGGGTTTTGTCCTCTTGTCAATCTTGTCATTTTGCGATCGATTCGTCATCGATCCTCATCCTTGTCAATCTTGTCATTTTTCAATTGATTCATCATCGATCCTTGTCTTGATCAATTTTATCATTTTACAATCGATTTGTCATCGATCGTTGCCCTTTTTCAATCATGTCAATTTGGATCAATCAGTCACTGTTCCTCGTCAATTGGCACCTATCCATTTGATCTCTTTATCAATCTTGGTTAATTTGTCAACCAATATCAATTGTTTGTCAGCATTGGTTCTTTGTTAATCAGAATCATGATCGAATCGACATCAATTATCTTTTGTCAAGACCTAATTGTCATCCTTGCATTTCTAATTCATTTTCTAGGATTTTATGATTTATTCATTTAATCTTGTTTGTCATTTTCCCTCTAGGTTAAATAATTTGTTTATTTATCCTAAGTCTTCTTATCACAATTAAATATTTATTTAATTGGCTAATTAATTCCTCCCTCTTTTTGTGAATTAATTAATGAATGAAAAATTATTAATTAATTTACCTAATTTTCATCAATTTCTAATTTCCTAATTTCCAATTCACCTAATTTTCTATTTTCTCCTATTTTTTTTATTATTTCCCCTAATTTCATGGGAATGACATAGCAATCTTGTCATAATTTGTCATAAATTGTCAATCAATCAATTTTGCATAGCAATCTTGTCAATTTTGTCATAATTTGTCAATCAATCAATTTTGCATAAAAAGTGTCAATTTTGTCATAATTTGTCATATTTGTCATCCTTGATTTGAAATTTCCTTTCAAATCTCTTCATGCTAATCTTGTCATCTCTCCAATTTGTCTATAAATTGGATGAATTTCTTCAATCAAAGGATCTGAGGAATCAATCACATTTTCAAGTAACCTTATGCTACAAATTTCATCAACAACTTGCTTTCCACTTGCAAATGCACCTTGTAGGTGAGATCCACAAACAAAGCAATTTGAAGGAGAAAGAAGGACAATGGAGAATTATGAAGGAGATATCTGCATTTGGTTTGCTTTAATTTTATTTTGAATATCTTGTCTTCATGTTTTCTATTGAATGTTTTTAGGATTGTTATCATTGCAATCTGGTTTTTGTGATTGAGCTAGTTTAATGTCTATTGCTTTGATGAATTCCAAATTCCTATCTACAGGTATATTCATATTTGCATATTTGCTTTTACCGAAAAATAGGTCTAGGGTTACACCAGTAGTTTTATCTTTTCCAGATCAGCATGGCACGCTATGGAGATGATTTATTATTATTGTAAATGCATTAAGCCGACATGTTCAATCAGTTATTGCATCAGATATTATATTGTTTGTAAAATGATTTTTGTAATATCTTGTAGAGCCGACCTACTAAAATTGGTCTTAGGTTATGGTATAAATGTAAGATCTTATTTGTAAGATCAAATGTGAAATGCGAAAAAGGTTTGTAGGAAAGTATATGCGAGATTAAGAAGAGGTATACATGAAGACATCATTTGAAGGTGAAGCTAGGTTTTTGTAGAAGCATATCAGCATTACTTCGGTACTGAATCTAGCATAAGAAGATGCTATTTTGTGCAGTACATTCTTATTGGATTTAACCATCCAACTCTAGTCAGTGTGACTCCCATTTTGTGATTGAGCACTGAGCTCTAGGTTGTTGGCCTTTCTGCATGTGCAGACCCCATTTATGTACACTTACTATCTGCAGTAGTTCATCTGATTGTGGGTAAGGTTTCCCAACGTAGTTTTTCCCCTTGCAGGGTTTCCACGTACAAATATTGGTGTTATGTGTTGTGGATGACTTTATGTTTATGTTTCATCCATTAATCTTTACCGGTATAGCAATTTACTATTAACACTGTCTACTGGCATACTTAACTAGTTTACCGGTATTAAGCATTAAGTTGGTTAAATGGTTTTTGGTTTGAATTTATTAGACAGTTGATTCACCCCCCCCCCTCTCAGTTGTCTCTGGGACCTAACAATTGGTATCAGAGCTCAGTCCTCTTTTGCAGAAGTTTAACAACTTGAGGAGATCCAATGTCTACTAATTATTTCAGGAAGGACAGTCCAAAACTTGATGGAACCAACTATGGGATATGGAAGATCAGGATGGAGACACATCTAAATTGCATTGGTAAAGACATCTAGGAAGTTACAAAGAATGGTTATACTGCTACTGTAGCTGGTCAGACTACTCCAACTACCTTAGCTAAAGATGAGGAGAATGATTGCAAAGCAAGAGAAGCACTTCTAAGCGCATTATCAGATCAACAAATCATGGGATTATCAGATAGGTCTACTGCTAAAGCTATTTGGGATAATTTGGAAACACTGAATGAAGGAGATTCTACAGTCAAAATTGCAAAAATTGAAAGCTTTTGAGTCAGGTATTAACATCTAAAAATGGAAGAAGATGAAAGGATTTCTGCTTTTATGGAAAGAGTAAATGAAATTGTTTTGGGTATTAAATGCTATGGAGGAACCTTAAGTGAGGATGAAATTGTTTCAAAAATCTTAAGAGGATTGCCACCGACATATAAAATGAAGGTTACTTCTATAAATGAGTTGAGAACAATGCCTAATACATCAGTAACTAGGGATACATTGATTGAAAAACTTTCAGCCTTTGAAATTGAGGAATTTGGTCCTGTTGCTACTGTAAAGCAGAAAATCATGATCGAACCCTAGTTGCTCTCCCCTCTTCCAACTCCAAGGAGAGAGAAGGGAGATTCACTAGGGTTGATGGTTTTCACTTAGGGGAGAGACTTTACATTCAAAAGAGGGGTTGAAACCCACAAGATCCAATCCCACACAATGCAAGATTGGATGCTAAATGTGTTTCAAGGGGTTAAGATAGCAAGGCTACCCTCTTTTGTAAAGAATGTGCATAGGAGAATCAGGCTAGGAATGCATAGAAAGTGACAAAGATTCACTTTATAAACTGAGATAGGGATATAGGATGAAGCTGCGGACCTGGAATTAGCAGTAAAATGTCGATACGACGCTATCCTGCAAATTTGAGCAAAAGTTGTCGGGACGATGGCACCCGGTGCCACGGTCCTCCGAAAAATCCGCGAAACGAAGGGGGATCTGTTCGTCTCTGCACAAGGATTCCAGATCTTCAATTTCAGCCGCGTACCTGCAACCTACACACAGAAAAGTGAAGACGATTGGGGGGTTAGGGATTAGGGGTTTGCCATTAGGTCAAACACCGGTTTTGGAATTAACCAAGAAATGAGCAAGTGCTGTAAATGTAAATGACTGTAAAACAAGTACTAATACCTTGTTCTAAGGATGTTTGTATCCTTATGTGCGAAGGTATAGATGTTGTATGTTGTTGTAGTATGTTGTATGTAGTATGTAGTAAGTGATCTCCTCTTCAATGGTTGAATCCTTGTCTTGAATGCAACACTTAGCCTTGAATGGAGACTTGGAATGAATGCTTGAATGTTTGAATGCTTGAATGCTTGAGTATAGTTTCCATGCTTTGTACACATATCCTCTTCCTCATCATCATCCCAAATGAGAGAGAAAAATGTAGTTTATATACTTGTCAATTAGGGTTAAAAGACTGATTTTCCCGACCTTAGGCCGACCAGGGAATGTAATTTCCAATTTGCAAACAAAAAGACCCAAGACCCCTTAGGAGACCGGGCCCAAAATAGGCCTAGGGACTAGGGCGCTGGGCACCATGGTCCTGGGGGACCAAGGCGTTGGGCACCCTGGTCCTGAAGGACCAGGGCGCTGGGTGCTCTAGTCCCACCTCCCGGGATAGCAGGGTGCAAAGGAGGTTCAGGCCAGGGTGCAAGAAAATGCAGTTTTCAGTGTCATAATCAGGTTTCGGGGTTTCCATTCAGGTTGCGTGTTGCGTCGCCATCGTGAAGACCGAAATGCAGTCCAAATTGCAAGTGTCACAATTTTAGGACGCTACATTTAGCCCCCACTTTAGCGGGAGTATAAGCGTACGCTCGTACTTCCGGTAAAGTACAAGGAAACAACATTGAAAGACTTTCACCATGTCAAGGAGGCAAGACACACCAAGCCCCCAATGGACTAAGGATCTTACAACTTCGATTGACAAAGTAAAAGGGAAGATCACGAGGGAGAACCATGACTATCAGTAGTAAGGTTCCCTCACTATGAGTCATGCAAGAGAAATACCGAAAATTTTCAAGGCAAAGCTGAGTTCTCCAAGAAATTTTCATGTATCCTTAAGGGAAAGACAGGGTGTATGCCCCCCTACGTTAAAGCGATCGCACACGCCTCAACGGGGGTGATTGTTTTAATGTAGTGATACACATAAGAAATGAGAAAGGAAAGGAGCACGTTATCACAAAGATTTAGCCCCCAAGTGTGAGATAAACCCAAGGATAATAGACACAAAACACAAAGCACAAGGTGACTTCGCTTTCCTCGGGGTCAGTATGCTGTATGATAAGTCATGTATATATATCATATGTATGTATGCATAATTGTTCTTCATTCCCCAATCAAGGAAGGTCACCTAGAAGAAGGGAACACATGTGTCTTTTGAGTCAACATGAGAGAGATCGAGAGATCTCAATGCTTTGCATCGTCCTCAAGTAGACAACACTAAGGACGAAAAATAGAAGAATGAGAATAACATATAGAAGAAGTAACAAAAGAGAGGAGGAGAGAATCTGCTATGCTAATGTAACTAGTCTAGCACGTCATCTACCCCCCCGATCTTGCTGATCAATATTTCGGGAAGGCAGAGAACACGCTAGAGGAGGAACATCCAACACAGCAGATGGAGCTATCACAAGATCCAAACAAGGGCTATGTTCATGTTCCAAGCCACGTTGTTCTTGTCTAGGAGCTAGGATAAGTGCTTTAGAAAATTCGTTAGATAAATGGTTATCAATATCAACAAGTTCATATTCACTATCAGAAGCAAGAGAAGTAACATTTTCATCCTGAATAACATTTTCATCTATAGCATCATCAAGATTTATAAAAATAGGGTCTTTAACTCGCACAGGATCAAGACCATCATGCATCTTATGTTTAGGAGATTTTGGAGAAAATGGAATAATGTTTGTTGAAGGTGTTTTTGGAGATTGCAAAGTTTGAGAAGCAGCTGCTTGAGCTCTAAGATGATGCTTTCATCGACGTTCACGTGCCGGAACGATTTCGTCTAGTCTTAGTAGGAAGTGGAGAAGATTGAGGAGGAGGAATGTTCTCATCCTTATCACTTTGGTGTTTAGGTTGTGGTCTCTTAGGTTGGATAATAGGAGAAGAAGAAGGTCTCTTCGCTCTATAAAAAGAAGGAGGAGGGACTGCTCCATATAAAGGAGGAATATTTGGTTTAGGAAGAAGACCAAGTCCATCATGACGAGGAGGTATAGGTCTACTTTTAGAAGATTTATTAGGCATAGACATAGTCACATCCATGGGAACAAGTTGGGAATCTTCTTGAGGAAAGACATTAGTTTTATCTTTCAAAGGAAGAACCTCCTTCTCAAGAATGATAGGAATATCAAGTTTGGGTGTTCTAGGTTCACTTAGAGATAGGATCATATCTGTTTTCCACTTTTGATAAGATTTGAAAAGATGATCACTTCGCGGAGGAAGAGATTGGAATTGTTTAGGCCAAAAGTAATCAATAGGAACGCTAGAAGTTCTTTCAGCTGGTTTAAAGAGACTATGATTGACAGTAACAACTTCACCATTATGGGGAAATTTCAAACACTTATGAATAGGAGAAGCAATAGCTTTCATGGAAGATAGCCAAGGATAGCCTAGCTTCACACGAAATTGTTCGGCTGAAGGAATAATAGCAAAGTTCACATCAAGGGATTTGTTATGGACCTCAATAGGCAATGTAATAGAACCAATTGCAGGAGAAGAAAATGCATCAAATAGTTTCACAATCACATCTGTTTTGTCATATATCACTTGATTCAATTGCAAAGTAAAAATAAATTCTTCAGTAATAACATTAATCATGCACGAAGGATCAATAAGCACTCCACGGCAAGGTGTATTCTTGACTTTTGCAATTATGTATAAAGGACCATCAGGTGCCCTAATGGTTTCACTGGAATCAAATGTGATGGAAGGTTCTTTAGGGTTTTCTTGCTTCTCTACAAAGTTAATCGCATTCAGAGCCATAGATACAAGACCAGCAGATGAGAGAGAGGAATCATTAGCCTCAATCGCATTAGAGGTATGAGAAGGTAATGGATCAGTAAAAATCTGAAGATTTTGGTTAGGAGGAGCTACAGATGTGTTGCCTTTATCATTCACTCTAGAAACAGAAATAGTATTATTATCAATCAAATCTTGAATTTTCCCCTTTAAAGCAAAACATTTTTCAGTATCATGCCCAGGTTGACGATGAAATTGACAAAAAGATTTGTTATCAAAATAAGGTGAAGTAATCTTTGCAGGATCAATTTGTCTTATAGGAGGAAGAGTAAGCAAATTTTGTTCCAATAACTTATTCATAATACTATGCAATGATTCATTCAAAGGAGTATACTTTCTTTCTTTCTTGAAAAATTTAGAAATAGGAGGCACACCTGATGCTGCATTCACATTGTTGTTGATGATGTTTTCATTGAATTTGATGGAATCTCTGTTCGGTTTAAACTTCCCAAAAGGTTGTTGACTGCTATCACCCTTATCACTCGGAGCCATAGGATGTGATTGTTCCATTTGACTCACAGTCAGTTGATAATTGTGAAGAGTTGCACACAACTATTGGAAAGAAGTAAACTCAGAAAACAGAAGTTTGTCTCGAATATCTTTTTGTAAATTAGAAATAAAGATTCTTTGAATATCATTGTCAGGCACTGGCAAAGAAATTTGAGCATACAAATGCTTATATCTACCAATGAAATCAATCACTTTTTCTTTAACACCTTGTTTACAATGCATTAAATCAATCAAAGTAACTTTAGGACTTATATTGTTTTGAAATTGTTGAATGAAAGCATTTGCAAGTTGTTCGAAAGAAGTAATAGAATAAGAAGGCAACGAGCAATACCATTGTAGGGCTTTGTCTCTTAATGTTCTAGTGAACAGTTTTGCAAGCAAACTTTGGTCATAAGAAAAATCAGTACATATTGTTTGAAAAGTCTTAACATGTGTTAGAGGATCACCTTTACCATTATAAAGCTCCAAATGCGGGATTTCAACATGTTTAGGAGGGATAGCTCGAACAATGTCAAGAGAAAGTGGGCTCGCAACATCAAATGTAGGCACACTAAACTTAGATTGATTCATAGAGGCAATTTGTTGCTGTAAAGAAGAGACAGTTTGTGCAAGATTGTTAATGGTCACCTCAGTCGAAGAATTCATATTAGATGTGTTAGATTGAGATGGAGGTGTAATGTTATTGAAAGAAGGTAGAGAGTAAGGTGGTGGGACTCTATGATAATTAGTCATAGGAGATGATTGGACAAGAGGAACACTACAAGGAAGAATAGAATGGTTAAATGAATTGCCCCCTTGCGTCATGTTCATTTGTGAAGATGTAATAGGAACACTCATTAAAGGAATGTATGAAGAAGTTGGATTGAATGAAGGAATAGGGTTAATTGAAGAAGAGGGATTGCCCCCATGACTGGTGATCACAGGGGGAATATCTTGTATAGAAGTAGCCATTATGTTTGATGTAAAGGTAGGTATGCTAGCAATAGAAGTTGTCAAAGGAATAGAATGATTGACTTGTGTAGGAGGTTGTGTATAACCTAAAGATTCGGCACAACTCTTCATAGGCATCACATTCGAATCCACAATGTGTGCAATACCACGCAAAATATCAATTCCATTCTTATCACTTTGAATCATACGTTTTAGACCCTCAATTAAAGGAAGAGCTTGGCTGTCGGGGTATTCTTGAGACATCCATTATCGAAAATCATCAAATTGGTTATCCAATTTCGAAAGTTGTTCTTAAGAAACCTCATGGAGAGCTTCTTCATCATTAGGAGGATTAGAGGAATTACCCATGTCCTCGTTAAAAAGGCTATTCAAATTAGGTTCCATCTCCTCGGTAATTAAACCTCGGAAAGACTTAATTCTACGGCTTTGTCTAACGGGAATAGTGTAAGTAGGGCTTATTGTTGTAAAACTCATGCACTAGAAAAAGAGAGAAGATTTTGAATTTAGAGGTAGCAATTTTCAGTAAAATCAGCCAATCTTCTGGATTTAAGCTGTTAAATGCAATCACGACAGTCTCCCGAAATTTTGAAAAAAATGTCTGGGACCATGGCGCTCGGAGTGCAACATGGTCCTTGCAACTTTTTTCGAAATTTGTAGGGATGAAAGGTATGATGATTTTAAAGCCAATCTAAAAAAATTGAGTGATTTTACGATCTGTAGATAGGCCAAATTAACGTTGCAAATTCAAAATTGAACCTTATCAAGATTGTCGAAAAATGCAAAATTTGAATTTTGAAAAAGAGAGGGAAACTGAAATTTTGAATTTTATGATTTTAGAGGGAATGTTAAGAGCAATGCAAATTTTGAAATTCAAAAGTTGACTCAATTTCAAGCAAAATTCAATTTTGAAAGCGGAAATCAAAGTTGTTGTAATTAAGCACTTAATTTCAAAAGTCACAAATTGTAAGAATTTGAATAAAGCACTGAAATTTCGAATGAATGCAAACACACTTTTCAGATTTAGGACAGTAAGAACACAATTTTGACACAAAATTTCAATTTCGATGATTTTTGAATGTTTAGAAGCCTTAATCCAAGCAATCACAAGACCAACTTTGACTGTAATTTTGAAAGTGTTAGATTTGATAAAGTCAGCCAAAATTCTGGATTTTAGTAGGAAAATACAGTAAGATTTCACTCCCGAAATTTCAGAAAAAATGTCGGGGACGATGGCGCTCAGAGTGCACACGATCCTCGCAACTTTTTTCCAAATTTTCAGGGATGAAAGATATTGTGATTTTATTGTGGAATCCAAAGTTACAGCTGATTTGGAGATGTTTTGATCAGTGAAATTGTCGGACAAAGGTTGAATCAAGAGGGTTTCAAAAATTAGGGTTTTGACACTTAACCACTTAAGTTTCAAAATTAAAGCACAAATATGAATTGATAATTTGTAATAGAAGGGTAGATCTGAAACAAGCATTAACATTTAGACATTTCGCAAGTTCAATTACTAAAAAGAAAATTTAGGGTTTTTATGCAATTAACCTCTAAAATTTTGCCAAAGATCAAACATGGAAATGTAATCAAGGAATCCAATTTTCAGATCTAACTATGAATAGTCAGAAAGGATGTTCACGTCGGGTTCACCAAAATGTAAAGCGGAAAATCACGATCGAACCCTAGTTGCTCTCCCCTCTTCCAACTCCAAGGAGAGAGAAGGGAGATTCACTAGGGTTGATGGTTTTCACTTAGGGGAGAGACTTTACATTCAAAAGAGGGGTTGAAACCCACAAGATCCAATCCCACAAAATGCAATATTGGATGCTAAATGTGTTTCAAGGGGTTAAGACAACAAGGCTACCCTCTTTTGTAAAGAATGTGCATAGGAGAATTAGGCTAGGAATGCATAGAAAGTGACAAAGATTCGCTTTATAAACTGAGATAGGGATATAGGATGAAGCTGCGGACCTGGAATTAGCAGTAAAATGTCGATACGGTGCTGTCCTGCAAATTTGAGCAAAAGTTGTCAGGACGATGGCGCCCGACGCCACGGTCCTCCGAAAAATCCGCGAAACGAAGGGGGATCTGTTCGTCTCTGCACAAGGATTCCAGATCTTCAATTTCAGCCGCGTACCTGCAACCTACACACAGAAAAGCGAAGACGATTCGGGGGTTAGGGATTAGGGGTTTGCCATTAGGTCAAACCCTAATTTTGGAATTAACCAAGAAATGAGCAAGTGCTGTAAATGTAAATGACTGTAAAACAAGTACTAATACCTTGTTCTAAGGATGTTTGTATCCTTATGTGCAAAGGTATAGATGTTGTATGTTGTTGTAGTATGTTGTATGTAGTATGTAGTAAGTGATCTCCTCTTCAATGGTTGAATCCTTGTCTTGAATGGAGACTTGGAATGAATGCTTGAATGTTTGAATGCTTGAATGCTTGAGTATAGTTTCCATGCTTTGTACACATATCCTTTTCCTCATCATCATCCCAAATGAGAGAGAAAAATGTAGTTTATATACTTGTCAATTAGGGTTAAAAGACTGATTTTCCCGACCTTAGGCCGACCAGGGAATGTAATTTCCAATTTGCAAACAAAAAGACCCGAGACCCCTTAGGAGACCGGGCCCAAAATAGGCCCAGGGACTAGGGTGCTGGGCGCCATGGTCCTGGGGGACCAGGGCGCTAGGCGCCCTAGTCCTGAAGGACCAGGGCGCTGGGCGCTCTGGTCCCACCTCCCGGGACAGCAGGGTGCAAAGGAGGTTTAGGCCAGGGTGCAAGAAAATGCAGTTTTCAGTGTCATAATCAGGTTTCGGGGTCTCCATTCAGGTTGCGTGTTGCGTCGCCATCGTGAAGACCGAAATGCAGTTGAAATTGCAAGTGTCGCAATTTTAGGACACTATAGCTACTATAAAGATAGATTTGGCCTTTAAAGCATCAACATCATCTGCTCCATCATTTGACAAATCAGACTGGAAATCATTTTATGCAAGAGAACTTAAAGAAACTAGGAAGGAGAATGAAGAGCTTGAAAAACTTGAAGCACTATTTGCAAGGAAAATGCCAAAAGGTCTAGTTGGAAGTAAGTATGAAGGTAAAGCACCCTTTAAATGTTTCAACTATAATAAGATTGGTCATATGGCTTCAAGATGTCCTAATCGACATGCTAGACTAAGAGAAGAAGCTAGAAGAACATACAAGCCTAATACTGAATATTAGAGATATAGATTTAAGAAGAACAAAGACAAATCTTGTTACATTGCTAATGAAGGTGTGACTAATGATTCTGATGAGGATCCAGCAGACGATGGATGGGTTTTTGTTTCAATAACAAAAGATCAACCAACACCTACTGTTCAACCGATAGAATAAGCCCTAGCAGCTAAAGTTGAAGTAAAGGATGAATGGATCATTGACTCAGGATGCTCACATCATATGACAGGAGACAAAGGTAAATTCTTGAACTTTCAAGAATACAATGGAGGTTTAGTAAGATTTGGAGATGACAAAGCCTATTCGATCAAAGCTAAGGGTTCAATATCTCTTGATGGTAAGAATAACACTGACAATGAATACTATGTTGAAGGATTAAAGCATAATCTTTTAAGTGTTGGTCAATTAGTTGAGAAGGAGTTCAGTTACAATTTAAAAATGGAAAATGCAAAATCATGAATAGAACTGGTTTGGAAATTGCAACCAGTAATCTGACTAGAGGTAATATCTTTCATTTGAATAATAGTGAAAAGCCATGCTTGATTGCACATATAGATGAAAGTTGGTTATGGCATAAGAGACTATGTCATGTAAACTTTAATTGCATGGTAAAAATTAGTACTTCCAAGGTAGTTAGAGATCTACCTAAAATTGTGAAACCTCAGAATACAATTTGTAAGGAATGTCAATTTGGAAAACAAGTTAGAGCTAGTTTCAAAAGTATTCTAGAAAAATCCAATAATGGTCTTGATTTAATTCACACTGATTTATGTGGTCCAGCTAGAACTAAAAGCTTACAAGGTGATAGATATTTCATGGTAATTATTGATGATTATTCTAGAATGTGTTGGGTTGCTTTTCTCAAGGAAAAATCAAAAGCACTTGGAAAGATCAAACTGTTCAAAGCAATGGTTGAAAATGAAACCAGTAAGAAAATCAAATGTTTAAGATCAAATCAAGGAGGAGAATTCACATCTAAGCACTTTAATACATCCTGTGAAGTGAATGGAATGGGAAGACAATTATCATCACCTCGGACACCACAACAGAATGGAGTTGTTGAAAGGAAAAACAAAACTATCTTGGATGCAGCAAGAAGTATGTTATCTGAAGCAAATTTACCACATGTGTATTGGAGAGAAGCAGTTAGCACTATTGTCTATACATTCAACAAAGTTCACATCAAAGGTGAAACTGGTAAGACCCCTAATGAACTATGGTTTGGTAATACTCCTACTCTTAAGTATTTCAGAATTTTTGGAAGTAAATGTTATATTAGAAGAGATGAGTATATTGGCAAATTTGATCCTAGAAGTGATGAAGGAATATTTCTTGGTTATTCATCTAAGAGCAAGGCATATAGATGTTTTAATAAGAGATTGCAGAAAATTGTTGAGAGTATAAATGTAAAGATTGATGAACAATTCAGAGGAACTTTTAGGTAGATAGTCTCTAAACCGGCAACAAAAATTGTTATAAATGAACCTACACTAAATTCACAGGTACAAAATGAAGATCCAATTACCCCGATACCATCAGAGGATTCCACAGTAATTGAAGAATAACAGCAAACAAAGTCACCCCAATATGTAAGATTGAATCATTCTAAAGATCAGATAATTGGAAACAAATTTAAAGGAGTTATGACAAGAGGAAGATTGGCAAATGAAGAGGTATGTCTTATTTCTCAAATTGAACCATCATCTATCAGTGAGGCATGTGAAGATAAATTTTGGATTAAAGCTATGGAAGAAGAATTAGGACAAATTGAGAAAAATAATACTTGGACATTACTTCCCTGGCCTAAAGATAAAAATGTAATTGGAACCAAATGGGTATTTAGAAACAAACTTAATGAAGATGGTAAGGTTGTCAGAAATAAATAAAGATTAGTATGTAAGGGATATTCTCAGAAAGAAGGAGTTGATTACAATGAAACCTTTGCACCGGTAGCTAGAATTGAGGCAGTTAGATTATTCTTGGCTTTTTCAGCTCACAAGAACTACAAAGTTTACCAAATGGATATTAAATGTGCATTCTTGAATGGAGATCTTGAAGAGGAAGTCTATATTGAACAACTTGATGGATTTTCTTTGACAGATGACAATGATATGGTTTGCAGGTTAAGAAAATCTCTGTATGGATTGAAACAAGCCCCAAGAGCTTGGTATGCAAGGTTGGATAGGTATCTTTTAACGATTGGTTTTACTAAAGGAAATGCAAATAGCAATTTATATTACAAAGTAACTAATGATGACATCTTGATTATAGAAGTATTCGTTGATGATATAATCTTTGGAGGAGAAGATGGATTATGTAAGGAATTTTTTATTAAAATACAACAAGAATTTGAAATGTCTATGATTGGAGAAATAAAATTCTTTTTAGGATTGCAGATTTCACAAACTGATAAAGGTATATTTTTGAGTCAATCCACATACTTGAAAGAATTACTAAAGAAATTTGGGATGGAGAACTCTAAACTGGTAAGCACACCTATGACTACAAATGACAAATTATCTCAAAGGGATGAATCTACACCTGTTAATCCAACTAGATACAAATCTATGATAGGAAGTTTACTGTATTTGACACAAACCAGGTCTGATATTATGAATGCAGTATGTATTGTTTCTAGATTTCAAAGTAATACTAAGGAAAATCATGAATCAGCAGTAAAAAGGATTTTCCTGTAATTACAAGGCACTGCAAATCTTGGATTATGGTATCCTAGAGATGAAAATTTTGATCTATGTGCATATAGAGATGCAAATTAGGCAGGAGATGTGGATGATAGAAAAAGCACCACTGGAGGATCATTCTTTCTTGTAAAGAGATTAGTTTCTTGGTTGAGTAAGAAATAGAGTTGTATATTTTTATCAATAGCAGAATCAGAATATGTTGTGGCAACAACTAACTATACATAGGTACTATGGCTTAAGCAAATGCTGAAAGACATAAAGGTAAAATGCAAGGAACCTATTACTATATATTGTGATAACACTGTGGCAATTGATATATCTAAGAATCCGGTATTACACTCTAAAACTAAACATGTTTCTATCAAACTGAATTTTCTAAGGGAAAAAGTTGAAGAAAAGGAGATAAAACTAGTTTATGTGAATACTAAAGAATAGCTTGCAGATATTTTCACAATTTTCACAATGCCTTTGCCTAAGGAGACTTTTGAATATCTCAAAGATCAGCTTGGAGTCATACCACCACCAGTAGAAACTTAGATAGTTGATGATTGTCATCAACCAGTAGAATTGAAAGACAAATCTTTTACTCTGATCTTTGATGACGAAGGTACTTCTCAGGGGGAGTAGTTGGTATATTGAATTGATTGGTATTTTGTATATGAACTTTGGCATTTGATGTCAAAGGGGGAGAGATATCTATGGAAAAACTCATTATCTTTGAGGAAAGATTGATAGAAAGATTGGTATTGAAAATAAATCTTTGGATAAACACATGTTGCTCCCAGGGGGAGAGATTGTTGTTTAGGAGAGACTGTTTGTTTTTTGGTATTTGGCATTTCTATTTTGACACTTTGATGGTTTTTCCATCTTGTGTTGCCATAAATGCCAAAGGGGGAGATTGTTTGTATTTTGGCATGGTTTTGTCAGTGATGTCAACACCTACTAGAACACTAGCACTTTGGAGATCCAGCAACATTCACCGGCAAGCAAGTAACTATTGCACAGTTACTAGTATATGGTTCACCGGCAGGATATAATGTTCACCGGCACTTGGAATGATATGGAAGACACTTGGTAATGTCAAAAACATCATGTGGACACTTTGTTTTGAAGAATTAATCATTGGTATATTCATATTTGCATATTTGCTTTTACCGGCAAATAGGTCTAGGGTTACACCAGCAGGTTTATCTTTTCCAGATCAGCATGGCACACTATGGAGATGATTTATTAGTATTGTAAATGCATTAAGACAACATGTTCAATCGGTTATTGCATTAGATATTATATTGTTTGTAAAATGTTTTTTGTAATATCTTGTAGAGCCGACCTACTAAAATTGGTCTTAGGTTATGGTATAAATGTAAGATCTTATTTGTAAGATCAAATGTGGAATGTGAAAAAGGTTTGTGAGAATGTATATGCGGGATTAAGCAAAGGTATACATGAAGACATCATTTGAAGGTGAAGCTAGGTTTTTGTAGAAGCATATCAGCATTACACCAGTACTAAATCCAACATATGAAGATGCTATTTTGTGCAGTACATTCATATTGGATTTAACCATCCAACTATAGTCAGTGTGACTCCTATTTTGTGATTGAGTAGTGAGCTCTAGGCTATTGGCCTTTCTGCATGTGCAGACCCCATTTATGTACACTTACTATCTGCAGTAGTATCATCTGATTGTGGGTAAGGTTTCCCACCATGGTTTTTCCCATTACAGAGTTTCCACGTACAAATATTGGTGTTATGTGTTGTGGATGACTTTATGTTTATGTTTCATGCATTAATCTTTACCAGTATAGCAATTTACTATTAACACTGTCTATCAGCATACTTAACTGGTTTACTGGTATTAAGCATTAAGTTGGTTAAATGGTTTTTGGTTTGAATTTATTAGACAACTGATTCACCCCCCCCCCCTCTCAGTTGTCTTCGGGACCTAACAATTGAGCAAACATGTATATTCATATTGTAATTATCTTTTTAAGCCGACATAAGGCATGATGGGTTGTAAAGGGTTTATAGGTCAGTTGATTAGATCATTTTATAAGATATAGGATATGTAAGTGATGGAATATAATGCAAGATATGAGAGAGAGATCATGTATGTGAGGACATTTATGTAAGAGGGTTTTCTGGGTAAAGGGTCTAGGGTTTCAAAATGGAACAAATAGAGCTTAACCAAAACTATATTTAAGCATAGAAGATGCTATCCTTCCAGTTCAATCATTTCTCTAGATTTTAGTCTAGATTTGTATGTAGTCAATGAGGCTCCTTTTGTGATTGAGCAGTGTGCTCTAGGCTGTAATCCTTCCTACAAGTACAGGACCCTATATTTTGTAATATCTCTTCATATGGCTAGTGGATTGATATTGTGGGTCACAAATCCTACCATGGTTTTTCCTCTCTGAGGTTTTCCATGTATAATTCCATGTGTTATGGTATTCATTTGTGTGATTGGCTTATTGGTTCCTTTACTATTTTCAATCTTATATGTACCGATATACCAGTTGGTGAATGCATGTTTTAATAAGTTTAAATTTGATTATTCAGGTAGAACACTGATTCAGCCCCCCCTCTCAGTGTTCTTGGATTCCAAAAATTGGTATCAGAGACTTGAGCCTTGGAGGAAGTTTAACAACTTGAGGAAGATCCTGAATCCGAAATCCATGGATATGAGTTTGGAGAAACAACTTGAGGTAGCACTTGAAGATTATGATGCTGAAAGGATGAAGAAATTGAAGTTACAAGATGAATTGAATTCTTCTCAGGAATTCATTCTTGTCCTATAGGAGAGATTGACATCTATTCAGGCTAGAAGAAATGAACTTTTGCAAAATTAGGACAATGAAGACAAAATGCCCTTAATGAGAGATGTCTGAAGCAAAGTCAGGAGAACATGGTTATGAGGAATGAAATTCAAGCTATAACTATGAGGATGTCTAAAGATATTGAGGACCAGAAGAAAAATAAATAAAATCTTTATGTATCTCTAAAAAACAAATTTGAAGAATGTTGTAGGTTGGTTCATGAAAATGATATGTTGAGAACTGATTTAGTATAATCCCAGATTAATGAACAAGAGCTTGAGAGACAAATGATAATTTTGAGAGATGAGTTGACTATTTCAAGTGAGTATAAAGACAAATTCAAGATTAGTTTAGCACAACTTGATGAATTATTGCAAAGACAAAGGCAGAATGGAGATTCCAATGGACTTGGATTTGAACAAGGACAAAGTTTTGGTACTACTAATGAAGATCAAAACCATAAGGCACTGGTAAGGCAACTTAATGCTTATAAATTTAATAGTCGATGCTTTGTTTGTAATAAATTTAGTCACATGGCTAGGCAATGTAGAAAAAGAGCAAATCAGAACTATAATTCTCCTCCCGGTCAATGTTCTAAATGCAATAAGTATGGTCATAAGAAAAAAGATTGCATAATGAATGTTAAATGTTATGCATGTGGAAAATTTGGTCATATGGCTAATCAGTGTAGGTCAAGCAATTATATTGGTTTTAGCAAAGAAATTCAAAAGAATAATGTTACATGCTATGCATGAAATAAGGTTGGACATATTTCTAAGTTCTGTAGAAGTAGAAACTCATTGGTTGGTAATGAAGGATCAAATGATAAAGGGAAAGAGAAGGTAAATGAAATATGGCAAGATCATACCTAGAGTTGGGCCAAGAAGTCAGAAGAACAATCAACAGATGGAAATGCATCGGTTACTCAACCGGCAGAGGAGGCTTCTCCTACACTGGTGAGAAGCTCATCTGGTAACTGAGGCAGATGCCTTAGGAGTAGGCAAAATTCATGCAAATACTATTTATACCCTGGGAAGAGGTTCTAGAAGATGTTCCAGACATTGGAGATGCTTATCGAGCATGGAGATGTTTGATTGAGATCTAGTATCTTCCACTAGAGGTCATTCATATCAATGACAGATTAGGGTTTTTTGGAGGTTAAAATGTTGAATTGACTTCATTTCTGATCACTTTACATTCAGAGCAATTCAAAGCGATTCATATGAAGTCTAAGGTGATTTAGTGCAATTGATATCATCTCGAGTGATTTCACTAGTGATCGGAAGAGTTCTTTAGGTTTTTCACTAACAATTATTCACATATATTTATCTTTCATCATTGAACCAGGATTGTCATTTGTACCTATGTTTATTGCAAATCCTATTGTTGTTGAGGTCAAGGACCGTCCTAGGCTGATTTTCAAGCGATATTTGCATATTGCTACTTTGGACGATTTGGTTGGCCCTTTTTCTTGTGTCCTGGAAGGAGTCTTGTATGTTGAAGATTTCAGAGCTTACATTCACTATAATATTGAGGATTTGGGAATGAGTGATATTAAGAGCATGTACATGAGTGAATTAGTGGGAGATTCTGGAAAGATTAAACCTGAATATCAACATATGAGGATCTAGGGTTTACTGGCATTCTGGATATTCTAGAATTTGAAGATGAGATTGTTAGTGTAAAGCGGAAAAATCGAACCCTAGTTGCTCTCCCCTCTTCCAACTCCAAGGAGAGAGAAGGGAGGTCACTACGGTTGACGGTTTTCACTTAGGGGAGACTTTACATTCAAAAGAGGGTCTGAAACCCACAAGATCCAATCCCACACAAGGCAAGATTGGATTCTAAATGAGTTTCAAGGGTTAAGACAGCAAGGCTACCCTCTTTTGTAAAGATTGTAGATAGAATGATTAAGCTAGGAATGCATAGAAAAGTGAGAAAGATTCACTTATAAACTGAGATAGGGATATAGGATGAAGCTGCGGACCTGGAATTAGTAGTAAAATGTCGAGATGGCGTTGTCCTACAAATTTGAGTGAAAGTTGACAGGACGATGGCACCCGGCGTGCACACGGTCCTCCAAAAAATCCGCGAAACGAAGGGGGATCTGTTCGTCTCTGCACAAGGATTCCAGATCTTCAATTATAGCCGCGTACCTGCAACCTACACACAGAAAAGCGAAGACGATTGGGGGGTTAGGGATTAGGGGTTTGCCCTTAGGTCAAACCCCGATTTTGGAATTAACCAAGAAATGAGAAATGCTGTAAATATAATGTAAAACAAGTACTAATACCTTGTTGTAAGGATGTTTGTATCCTTATATGCAAAGGCATAGATGTTGTTGTATGTTGTAGTATGTGATCTCCTCTTCAATGGTTGAATCCTTGTCTTGAATGCAACACTTAGCCTTAAATGGAGACTTAGAATGGTCAATTGCTTGAAGGAATGCTTGAATGCTTGAATATTTGAATATCGTTTCCATGCTTTTTCCCATCTTTTTAAAATGAGAGAGGAAAAGTAGTTTATATACTTGTCAATTAGGGCTGATAGACTGATTTTCCCGACCTTAGGCCGACCAGGAAATGTTATTTTCCAATTTGCAAACAAAAAGACCCGAAGTCCCATAGTTTTTGATGTCATGGGACAGCAGGGTGCAAGGAGGGATCAGGCAGGGTGCTGGAAAAATGCAGTTTTTGATGTCGTGGACAAGTTTCGGGGTCTCCATTCAGGTTTAGTGTTGCATCACCATCGTGAAGACCCAAATGCGGTTGAAATTGCAAGTGTCACAATTTTAGGACGCTACATTTAGCCCCCACTTTAGCGGGAGTATAAGCGTATGCTCATACTTCCGGTAAAGTACAAGGAAACAACATTGAAAAACTTTCACTATGTCAAGGAGGCAAGACACACCAAGCCCCCAGTGGACTAAGGATCTTATGACTTTGATTGACAAAGTAAAAGGGAAGATCACAAGGGAGAACCATGACTGTCAGTAGTAAGGTTCCCTCACTATGAGTCATGCAAGAGAAATACCGAAAATTTTCAAGGCAAAGCTAGGTTTGCCAAGAAATTTTCAAGTATCCGAAGGGATAGACGGGGTGTATGCCCCCCTACGTTAAAGCAATCGCACACGCATCAACGGGGGTGATTGCTTTAAGGTAGTGATACATATAGAAAATGAGAAGGAAAGGAGCACGTTATCACAAGGATTTAGCCCCCAAGTGTGAGATAAACCCAAGGATAATAGACACAAAACAAAAAGCACGAGGTGACTTCACTTTCCTTGGGGTCAGTATGCTGTATGATAATTCATATATATCATATGTATGTATGCATAATTGTTCTTCATTCTCCAATCAAGGAAGGTCACCTAGAAGAAGGGAACACATGTGTCTTTTGAGTCAACATGAGAGAGACCAAAAGAGGTTGCAATGCTTTGCATCGTCCTCAAGTAGACAACACTAAGGACAACAAATAGAAGAATGAGGATAACACATAGAAGAAGTAACAAAAGAGAGGAGGAGAGAATCTGCTATGCTAATGAAACTAGTCTAGCACGTCATCTACCCCCCGATCTTGCTGATCAATGTTTCGGGAAGGCAGGGAACATGCTAGAGGAGGAACATCCAACACAGTAGATGGAGCTATCACAAGATCCAAATAAGGGCTATGTTCATGTTCCAAGCCACGTTGTTCTTGTCTAGGAGCTAGGATAAGTGGTTTAGAAAATTCGTTAGATAAATGGTTATCAACATCAACAAATTCATATTCACTATCAGAAGCAAGAGAAGTAACATTTTCATCATGAATAACATTTTCATCTATATCATCATCAAGATTTATAAAAATAGGATCTTTAACTCGCACAAGATCAAGACCATCATGCATCTTATGTTTAGGAGATTTTGGAGAAAATGGAATAATGCTTGTTGAAGGTGTTTTTGGAGATTGCAAAGTTTGAGAAGCAGCTGCTTGAGCTCTAAGACGACGCTTTCATCGACGTTCACGTGCAGAACGATTTCATCTAGTCTTAGTAGGGAGTTGAGAAGATTGAGGAGGAGGAATGTTCTCATCCTTATCACTTGGGTGTTTAGGTTGTGGTCTCTTAGGTTGGATAATAGGAGAAGAAGAAGATCTCTTCTCTCTATAAAAAGAAGGAGGAGGAACTGCTCCATATAAAGGAAGAATATTTGGTTTAGGAAGGAGATCAAGTCCATCATGATGAGGAGGTATAGGTCTACCTGTAGCGTCCTAAAATTGTGACACTTGCAATTTTGATTGCATTTCGGTCTTCACGATGGTGACGCAACACGCAACCTGAATGGAGACCCCGAAACCTAATTATGACACTGAAAACTGCATTTTCTTGCACCCTGGCCTGAACCTCCTTTGCACCCTACTGTCCCGAGAGGTGGGACCAGAGTACCCAACGCCCTGGTCCTTCAGGACCATGGCTCCAAGCGCCCTGGTCCCTGGGCCTATTTTGGCCCCAATCTCCTAAGGGGTCTCGGGTCTTTTTGTTTGCAAATTGGAAATTACATTCCC
Source organism: Cryptomeria japonica (assembly GCF_030272615.1). Taxonomy (NCBI): domain Eukaryota; kingdom Viridiplantae; phylum Streptophyta; class Pinopsida; order Cupressales; family Cupressaceae; genus Cryptomeria; species Cryptomeria japonica. Next base: position 809,148,002 of record NC_081411.1, read on the forward strand.
TGGTCGGCCTAAGGTCGGGAAAATTAGTCTTTTAACCCTAATTGACAAGTATATAAACTACATTTTTCTCTCTCATTTGGATGATGAGAAAGAGGATATGTGTACAAAAGCGTAGAAACTATACTCAAGCATTCAAGCATTCAAACATTCAAGCATTCATTCCAAGTCTCCATTCAAGGCTAAGTGTTGCATTCAAGACAAGGATTGAACCATTGAAGAGGAGATAACTTACTACATACTACATACAACATACTACAACAACATGTAGCGTCGTAAATTGTACGCACTCGCTAGGGTGGTACAATTTCACACCTAGTTTAGCACCCGCCTTAGTGCATTTTGCATTCTGCATTGCATTTCTCCTTAAGCACTTAATTAATCAAATTAATTAGGTATAAGGTCCCATTTCATCATTCTCTACATCACAAAGTTGGGCCCTTTCACTAAAGCACGCCCTTCGCATTTTATTCCTTCAATACATCACTTAATCAAAAACCCTGATTAAGTCCTATTCCGAACTTGGGGGCTTGGTTTCGGGGTCAAAACATCTCGAAATCACCTGTAACTTTGGGATTCTCTCTAAAATCATCATATCCGACGACCCTAAAAATTTGGTGAAAAGTTGTCGGGACCGTGGCGCCCGGTGCACATGGTCCCAGACATTTTTCCCGAAATTTTAGGAGCGCGATCCAATCATAAAATAAAGCTTAACCCCAAGAAATTGGTGGGATATTCAATCTCTAGGTCGGCCAAAATACGAATTTACGATCTAGGGTTTCATACATAAAAGCTCTCTTTCCTCATTTGAAGGGATCAGATTTTTTGTTTCCAGGAACTTCATATGCAGCGAAAGAGCAGATCTTTGAGGACTTCAACAACATTCAACATCATTCTGTCAAGAATCTATCAAATTCATTCATCCACTTAGGGCTTGGAAGACATTGAAGAACAATAGGAGATTACCGACTGAAGATTGGCTTGTACTCCTCCCTTGAGGGTTGGGTATGATTTCGTATTGTTTTCATGTCTTTGCATAAGCTTTGATACATCATTTATTCATGATTTAGATCACATTGCATCTTGATTTAGAGCATTTACATTATCATTTGCAAGCAATTAGGGTTTACTTTCTAGGTTGCTCTAGTTTGCTTTCTTGCATTTTGGACCTTGCACACACACTAGGTCTGCACACACAATACATTTTACAAAACAACTTGGCTATTCGTGGAGGTGGAAATCACCGAAGTGGGGGTTTGGCTAAGGCAAAACCCTATATAGCCGCCCCTCCCCCTTTTCAGATATTATTGTAGGTTTCGGGATTCGGACGACACTGCGGGATACAGATCCGGAGAGAGAAGGTTGGAACAGCACTCTGTGTGAAATTGCAGAGCAGGAGACTGGGACAGGGGCGTTGGGTACCCTGGTCCTGCCAGGACAGGGGTGCTGGGTGCCCTGGTCCCTAGGATAGAGGTGCTGGGTGCCCTGGTCCTCCGGACAGACAGTTTGCAAACAGTTTCCAGACAGTGTTCCAGAGTGCAGAACAGCAGTTTTCAGTGCAGTTTTCAGGACAATGGCGCCCGCGCCCCCGTCCCGAACATTTTCAGTCCGATTTTGACTCTGGGTACACATCTGCATTCTTATTTCATCCTTGTATTTACAGTTGTTCATTGTTTAATCTCAATTCTGCAATCTTGTTATTAGTTCATACTTGCATTTTGGGATTAGGGTTTGAACTTGCATTACTTGATCTTACAATTTCAACAAGGGAATAGAAATCCTAATAGATATCTCATGGCTCTCTCTTTCACAAAAAGAAGTAGCCAATTGTGCCATATCTCTAGGCTCTTTCGTATTCTGTAATGTGTGTCAAAAGGTAGGATTAGGGCATGTTAACCTAGTCTCGCTTTTTCCCCCACACATTTTGGTGAACCTGACGTGAATCTATCATTGCTTCCTCTTGCATTGCATTTATTAGATCTAGATCTAGATTTAGTGTGTTTTCATTTCATTTTCATTAAAAGAGAAAAATAAAAAAAAAAGAAAGAGTGTGTTTCTTTGCATTGTGTGTTCAAATTTTATGCAATCTTTTCAAAATGTCAGATTTTTATTTGCAAAATGTTCATGCTTTTGATGATTATTATGAGTATAGCCAAGATGAATTAGATGAAGCTTTAGATGAGTTTTTAAACCCTAAGGATGCTAAACCTTCATTTTACCAAAAACTCATAAACCTTGTTACTATGCCATTTAGGTGTGATGAGAAAGATAAGTCGAATGATTCCTCTCAAGGATACATTCCTATCAACTCTTCCCCTGAATCTAGTAACATGGTTGTTTTCAATAATCCCCTCTATGAGGAGATGTCTCCTTTTGAATCAAAAGACAAACCTTTTAACCGATATGATCATGCTTTGTTGGATGATGCTCTTGATGACTTTGTGGCTTTGTCGAAACCTATAAACAAAAACAAGGCCTCTAAATTGGTTAACATGATAAACTTGAATGAACATAATAAGCCTCTCTTTGAAGTCCAAGGTGCTTATCCTTCTCCCACCTTTCAAGTTCTTAAATCACCCCTCCTTACTGTCCAAGGGAGGTATGATCATGATTCCTTTCGTACCCCGAATAAACCAATCATCACTATACAAGGAAGAAAACCTATAAGTCCTTACAATTATGCTAAACAAATAACTAGAGAGAGTTATCATGCGGTTGCCCATACTTATCATACCATAAATAATAGGCAACCTAATCCTCCTCCTGTTATTCCAGTTTCCCTTCCTAATCCTCAACCAATTCTTCCTCAAGCTCCCCATATTTCGCAAGTTATGGGTAAGGAATATGATCTCATAGAACAACTTAAAGCTACCCCTGCTAAGATATCCCTTTGGGATTTGATTCAAACTTCTTCCACTTATCATGGAATGTTACAAGATGCCTTGAAAGATTTGAATGTTCCTCCACCGAATACGTCTAGTAATATAGCATCTTTTGTTAACTCTATGATGAATCCTAAAGCTCAAACTGTGTTTTCTCAAGATGAGTTGCCTACTAGTGAAATTCAACAACAATATGATCCCTTGATGATTGTGGTTGTCATGAAAGACACTGCTATAAGACGAACACTAGTAGATAATGGCTCTGGCCTTAATGTGTGTAGCATTAATCTATTGCATAAGATGAATGTGGATACATCTCTTATGGAGCCTGACTCTCATCCCATTCATGGCTTTGACAATGTGGCTAAGACTTCATTAGGTATCATCACCTTACCTCTCACAGTGGGACCTATTACTTTGCCTACTCCTATCCATGTTATGCCGGGAAATTTAACATATAACTTGTTATTAGGGAGGCCTTGGATTCACAACATGCAAGTTGTCCCCTCTACATTGCATAGACAAGTTAAATTTGTTTATAACAATAAGACGTACACTTTGATGGGTGATACTAATTTTCAAGCTTGTCTACAAACATCTAATTCCAAAGGAGATTCTTCTAAGCCATCCTTGTCTAGTGATGACTCTTTAAACAAGAAACCTATCGCTGAGTCTTCGCTCTCTGATGATCAAAATCCTTTGGATGAGTCTGGAACTCCTGAAGAAGATCCTTCTTGACTTGAAAATACACATAAAAATGATTTTGATCCTGAGAAGGTCCTCGCAGAAGATGATTGGGGATCTCTTGATTTTAACCCTACCTTTGTAGGTGAATATAAGGTTCCTTCTAGAGAAATTAAAATTGAAAAGAAGGAAGAAGCTGAAAATCATAAAGTTGAAAAGAAAGAAGAAACTAAAAATCAATCAACCTTACCTGAATTTATGAGTAATAATTTTGTGGCCGCTTCTCAAACTTCTTCTCCTCACATCAATAATTATGAAGAGTTTGATTCTTTGTCTTATGAAAAACCACCTTCCCTTCCTGAAATGGCTGATCGTTATGGTCGTGGTTTTCGCATTTTCGCTAAGCATGGGTATCATGGAAAAGGTTGTGGTGCTAATGAAAAAGGGATAAGAGTTCCTCTAGAGACTAATTTTCACAATTATGCCTTTGGACTTGGCTTTAATCCCTGCAGACGTACTAAAGCTTCTAAAAGACCATGCATTAGTGTTAACGCTATCTCTACATCTCTATCAATACAACATCCTAAGTATATTGATGGGGATCCTTCGTGTGCCTGTGCTTTGGATATCTTCCCTACCGACGATGCTTTAGCTGAGTTCTTGGGAGCTTATGACACTTTTCCTCGTTATTATCACAATAGGGGACTCCCTTATTGTTTGAACACCGAAGCTTATTTTGGAAAAGAGATTGTGAAAGAATTCCCTTAGTTAAAGGATACTCCTCAACAAAGTAATCTTCTCATAAGTGATACCCTTGATGTTAAGATGGATCCTTGCAACAAAGAGAAAGTCATTAAAATTGGGAAATGTTTGGATGAAGAGGAACAGAAACAATATGAAGAACTATTGCATGAATTCCCTGAGATCTTTGCTTGGGCATATTCTGACATGCCTGGTATAGATCCTAAGATCGTTTCTCATAATATTGTCTTAGTTCCTGATGCTAAGCCCGTGAAACAAAAGATTTGAAAAATGAATCCTAAGGTGGCTCTGCTTGTTAAGGCTGAGATTGAAAAATTATTGGAGGCTGGATTTATCCGCCCTATTGACTATTCCCCATGGATTTCAAATATTGTCACTGTGGCTAAACCAGATAACAAAATAAGAATGTGTACTGACTTTCGGGATCTAAATAAGGCTTCTTTAAAAGATGATTTCCCTCTTCCAAACATTGACATGATAGTTGATTCTACGGCAGGACATGCCTTGTTATCCTTCATGGATGGTTTTTCAGGTTACAATCAAATTTTTATTAACCCTCAAGATCAATTCAAAACTGCTTTCACCACTCCTTGGGGTACGTTTTGTTGGTAATGATGCCTTTTGGACTTAAAAACGCCGGTGCAACTTATCAACGAGCGATGACCCTTATCTTTCATGATTATATGCATAAGATTTTAGAGGATTATGTTGATGATATTTTAGCTAAATCCTTTCTTCGCATGGATCATGTTAAAATCCTCCACCAAATTTTTGAAAGAATTTGTAAATATCACATGCGCTTGAATCCCCAAAAATGTGTTTTTGGTGTGGATAGTGGAAAACTATTAGGATTCATAGTTTCACATCGTGGGATTGAGGTGGACACTAAGAAAATAGATGCTATTGTTAACATGCCACCTCCTACAAATGTGTCTCAACTTAAAAGCTTACAAGGAAAGATTCAGGCTATTCGTAGGTTCGTGTCTCAACTTGCAGATCGTACCTTTCCTTTTACTCAACTTCTTAAAAAGGATATCACTTTTCAATGGAATGAAGACTGTCAGCAAGCATTTGAAGATTTAAAAGTGTATTTGGCTAGTCCTCCTATTCTTCAACCTACCGAATCTTCTAAACGCTTCCTTCTGTATACAACTACTTCTTCTCATGCTCTCGCAGCATTGTTAGCACAACATGATAAAGATGGTAAGGAATGTCTGGTTTATTACATAAGTCGTACCTTACTCGATTATGAGACCCGATATTCTGTGATAGAAAGACAATGCTTGGCCTTGGTATTTGTGACTCAGAAATTGAGACATTATCTTTTAAATTCAGAAGTCCATGTCATGGTTAAGTTTGATCCTTTGAAGCATCTTTTCTCTAAAACTGATTTATCAGGACGTCTAGCTAAGTGGGTTATGATGTTAACTGAATTTGACCTTAAGTTTGTTTCCCAAAGAGAAATTAAAGGACAAGCATTGACCGATCACTTAGTCGAGGCCCCTTCGCCTTTCTCCTTCCCTAACCCTGAGTCCTTTCCTGATGACTTCATTCTTTCTATAGAGAAAGATGAAACTTGGGAGTTATACTTTGATGGCTCTAAGTGTCGTACAGGATCGGGGGTAGGTGTTGTTCTGATTTCTCCTACAAAGAAGTCCATTCCTTTGTCATATCATCTAAATTTCCTGTGTACCAATAAAATTGCTGAGTATGAGGCTCTTATAGCGGGAATAAAAGCAGCCTTGGCTCTGAACATAAAACACATACATATCTATGGAGATTCACAATTGATTATAAGACAAGTAACAGGAATATATCAAGCAAAACAAGACAAATTATCACAATATAAAGATCTTGCTATCTCTTTATTACAAAATTTTGATTCTTATACCATGGAACCCGTTCCTCGAAAAGATAATCGACATGCGGATGCAATGGCATGTGTGGCTTCTCTAGTATCTTTAGAGGACCCTATGGTCGATCTTAATTTCGTTATTCACAATCTTATTTCTCCGGCTATTGAAGATGATTCTAGCTTGATAACATGTTGTGACTTTGTAGACTCAGATGAATGGTTCTCGCATATCGTAAGATATTTGACCGATGGTACCTTTCCTGATTCCGCTAATAGGAACACTAGGGCTAGAATCCGCAAGCTGTCTGCTAGATATATCATCCTTTCTAATGTCCTTTATCGAAGGGGTTATGATGGTCTTCTCCTTCATTGTCTTAACAAGTCGAAAATCCCCGTTGCTCTTGAAGAGGCACATTCAGGTGCCTGTGGGGGGCATTTTGGGGGCAAATCCTTGGTTCATAGATTGCTTTGTATGGGATACTATTGGCAAACTATGCTGAAGGATTCCTTTTCATTTGTTAAGAAATGTCATCAGTGTCAACAACACAATAATCTGATTCATGCTCCTACCCAAGAACTTCTTTCTCAAGTAGCTTCTTGGCCTTTCTCCGCATGGGGTTTGGATCTTATTGGAAAAATTTCTCCTCCTTCATCTCAAGGACACACCTTCATTATAACTGCAACAGATTACTTTACGAAGTGGGTAGAAGCTATTCCTCTTCGCTCTACTACTGCTGAAGTGATTTGTCAATTTCTTCTAGAAAACATCATTTCTCGGTTCGGGATACCTTCTACTATAATCTCAGATAATGGGACATCATTTAAGAACAAGGACGTGAAGAAATTCCTCGAGAAGTATCATATCAAACATCAATTTTCTACACCATATTATCCTCAATCAAATGGCCAAGCCGAATCATCCAATAAGATAATTGAACAAATTCTTCGCAAAACTGTGAATAAGCATGGTAAGGATTGGAGTAACCAGCTGATCTATGCTCTTTGGGCCTACCGAACGAGTGTACGAATTGCTACGGGAACTACTCCTTATAAACTTGTTTATGGTGCTGATGCTATTATGCCCTTAGAATTAGAGATTCCATCACTTAGGGTTTCTCTCAAAGGTATAGTAGATGATGACTCTTATAGGGAACAACGACTTCAACAGCTTGAGATGCTTGATGAGTAGTGCATAAACGCTCTTGAGCATATTCAAGCGTATCACAAAACTCTACAATGAGGCTATAATGATAAGGTCATTCAATGTTCCTTCTCAGTAGGTGACTTAGTCCTTTATGAGAATCAGCGCAATGTGAATGCCTTACCTGCAGAAAAGGGAAAATTTAGTCCTAATTGGCTTGGACCATATGTCGTTATTGAGGATTATGGATCAGGTGCTTACAAAATAGCAGATGTAGAAGGTACGCCTCTTAAAGAACCTATTAATGCTATGCACTTGCGTAGATATTATGCTTAATTCTTCATTCTTCATCTATCTTCTTTTTCAATTCTTCAACATTGGATAATATGTTAGTATCTCTTAATTAAAGCAAAATAGAATTAAATGTTATGTTGTTTAATCTATATTGCTTCATTCCTGACAAGCATGTCTTCTTACTTTATAGTTTGTCTTGAATTCATTTATGTAAATTGTAAAAGATTTACATTCCTATTATGCTAGCATATTATACAGTGTCTTTATGTGTTAAGTAGAATCGTATCATGTTGTGTTTAAATTCAGAATTAAATCACATTAGTTATATGATTCTTAGGCTTAATGCATATTTCTTCCTTATCATCAATGTAGTACTTGATTAAACATTTTAATGAAGTCACACATGTATCAATTTAATCATGGAGCATTGAGAAATCAATCACATGGAAATTAAATTCTGAACATACATGTACATTTACCAAATGTATTAGATTTAATCAAAACAAAATATACATTGTTTTAAGCATTAAAGATAACACATTTGAGACAAAAGAGAAGCATGTATATATACATATATATGTGTGGATCGTATACAAATCTAGGTCACTGTACATCCAAAATGTGACCCCTCTTCTACATCATAAAATCATCTCCTATCCCTAGGGCTAGTGGCTGGAGAGTGTCGACTGGATGCTCCCTCTTGGTCTGGCTGTGAAGGTGGACCCATGGGTGTGTAGCGCGATATAGATCATGAGTGACTCCGAGAGGAACTCCTACGATCCCTATCCATAAGGATCGCGTGATAGGTGGTAGCCTCGGTCTGAGCCGCTGCTAGATCTCCCCGTGCCTACTGGAGGTCCTCTGATAGGACTCTCTCTCTCTGCCGCGCCTGCTGGAGGTCCTCTGATAGGACTCTCTCTCTGCCGTGCCTGCTGGAGGTCCTCTGATAGGACTCTCTCTCTCTCTCCCTCCATATATCTACCTGTACTCGGAATGGGAAAAACAAATCCTCATGCCGACTCGCGTTCCCCTAAGGCCTATAGGCAATCTGTGAGGAACTGGGGATCTGTGCTATCATGGAAATGTCTGTCATTGCCTGCTGAATCAAGGAATGCCATTCCTGCACATTAGCTATGGCAGTAGAATAGATTTTTGTCAAGTACCATTCTATTTCATCAAAACATTAATCAATCAATATAAACCTACTATACCTGGATCTCCCTCGCGCCAGTAGGGATCATGATATGGTAGTATCTGTGCCTGGGCACTGCTAGGCTCCCCTCGCTCGCATACTCTATCCACGATGGGTGTAGGCTGGACGGTACTGGTGATAGGTCTCCATATCGCCTCCTGTTCCCCCTGTTGGGGAATAAGAGGTGGATCCAGAGCTATGGTATCATCTCCTGAATGGTGGGGAGTTGCATCTGACTCCTCCTCATCATCTCTATCCTCCTCAGCCTCGTCCTCATCCGCATCATCACCTGCACCCTCCTCATCCTCCTCTCTATCTGCATCCTCATCCTCCTCCTCCTCGTCATTGGGCTGATCGCCTATAGGTGGATCAGGATCTCCCACCTCCTCATGACCCTCTCCCTCCTCTAGCTCCTCTGACCTGGATCCCTCATCCTCATCTCGGTCTCCATGTCTCCATGGGCCTGGATAGCCTGTCGGATGATCTAGTGGAAAGATAGGACCTGGCTATGATCTCATGAACCATGAAACATATCTATGCTGTGCTCCAGGCTCTGCAGAGTAGTCAGTGACTACATCCTGATCAGATCCCTCTAAGTCTGTCATCTCAATATCATCTACCATCGGTCTCGCTACTGCTCCAGGTCTGGGAAGGACCCGTGAGTGTTGAGTATAGATGGGCACATCGGCTGGAACACACTGCTCTAGTCTGAACTGCCTCCGTACTCGGTCAAAGTAGAAAGGGACTATGATGTGTGCATATCATCCTCGCAGTAGGCGGTTCCTCTGTAGGCATGCTAACTGTCTCTCCATACCATCCCATCTATGGATCAGTAGGTAAGGTCTCCACACTATCATCTCGGCTATCAGTCTGTCAATAATCACTCTCCAATATAATAAATCGCCAAATCTCCACTCTCTGGTAAGTGGATAAGCGAACACCCTAGGTCGCTCGCTTGCTGTACTCAGTGGAAAGCCGACAGGCTTGGTGCATGTGAAATGCTCTAAAATCCACACCTGTAGAAGTGTGCATGTCATCAAACTACAACCTTGTCCGAATACATACTCCTCAAGGTCGTGATAGAGATGTGCAAGCATACTCTGACCCCATGCATAAACTCTCCTGTGTCTCTCCATCGCTCTGATACACCATGTGAGGCCCCCATGCATGTGTGTCCCTCGCCCATTAGGGCAGACGGCTAGTGCTATGATGGCTATCATAAGGCATCTCAGAAGTGGTACCTCCCCTGTAGGATGTAAGAGCCAGCTGACCATGATGCGACCTCTCGTCTCACTCGGCATGACTCTCCCTATGCAATACACCTGCTCTCTTTGATGATCCTCCGCTGACCGATTGGTCGCGTATGTAACTGTCGCTCCTCTGATAGGAAGATGAAGTATATGGTACACATCCTCTAGTGTGACCGTCAGCTCTCCTACTGGAAGGTGAAAGGTGCATGTGTTAGGATCCCATCGCTCCATCAAGGCCATCAGCATCGCAGGATGAAATCGAATGGCCGGCATCAGAATCACGTACCACAATCCTACAATAGATAGAGTGTCTCTCTCTAACTGAGTCAGTCATGGAATCTAATCTCGCAAAGTGCGAAGAATATGTCCCACTGTGTGCTCTCTAATGTACGGGAGACCCTGCAAACGAAAACATGATGATAATCAGTACTCAATCATCGAAATCACAAATGCAAACTGTCGAACATCGTATGCTAGCCCTGTAACCTCTCACCAGGCCCTGATTGGGGACCATGGTGCCCTGATGGGGACCATGGCGCCCTGTCAGGGACCATGGCGCCCTATCAGGGACCATGGCGCCCTATCAGGGACCATGGCGCCCTATCAGGGACCATGGCACCCCTGTTAGGGACCATGGTGCCTTGGGGGGACCAGGGCACCCCTCAGGGACCATGGTGCCCTGGGTGGGCCCTGGTCAGCCTTAGAGGCCCACATACGATCACGGAAAAGTCAACATGCAAAAAATCAAAAGTCAAACGTTCAGTCAACTCACCTCGTCCAGTGGCTCGTAGTCGATCACGGCCTGGCGCAGGCTCTCAATCCTCATAGGACGCTCTGGTCATCGTGAAGGCATGATGATGGCTATGTGGGCTCCGCTGCACTGAATAGTATCCTGAAATCAACAAAGTGACGAATACAAGTGTCACTTTCGAGGTATATACTCTTGTTTGTTTATTCTTACTTTTTGAAACCCTAATTTCCCTCTATCATTCATTTTATCATAACTTGGGTTTGGGAGATGCAATTTTCGAGCCGTTTGTTGCGTTGGAATTGTATTTTCTTTCTCCTACTCTCGGGATGTTCCAAAAAGTGCTCTGATGAAGCCTATTTAGCGAACACCCCTCATAAACACTCTCTTACACAATTTGTCGCAAGTAAACATGCTACCCTGTTTCACCTCCCTAATAAGCAAGTCGAAACAGGGGGGGGCATATAGCTACTCACAAATTTCATCACTTTCCCTAGTAAGCATTAGGTGATTTTGTGATCTAATGTTTGTTTTGTAGGGTGCGGTTCCTAACTATGTACTGCAGATACCGCTGGGGGCTTCGTCCGACAACTTATGGATATATCCTTTTTTCAAATGATGTTTACTTTTCTATACTTTAGCTTGCATATGCACATAGTACTCATATGATCACTAAAGTGGGGGCTAAATGTAGCATCGTAAATTGTATGCACTCGCTAGGGTGGTACAATTTCACACCTAGTTTAGCACCCGCCTTAGTGCATTTTGCATTCTGCATTGCATTTCTCCTTAAGCACTTAATTAATCAAATTAATTAGGTCTAAGGTCCCATTTCATCATTCTCTACATCACAAAGTTGGGCCCTTTCACTAAAGTGCGCCCTTCGCATTTTATTCCTTCAATACATCACTTAATCAAAAACCCTGATTAAGTCCTATTCCGAACTTGGGGGCTTGGTTTCGGGGTCAAAACATCTCGAAATCACCTGTAACTTTGGGATTCTCTCTAAAATCATCATATCCGACGGCCCTGAAAATTTGGTGAAAAGTTGTCAGGACCGTGGCGCCCGGTGCACATGGTCCCGGACATTTTTCCCGAAATTTTAGGAGCGCGATCCAATCATAAAATAAAGCTTAACCCCAAGAAATTGGCGGCATATTCAATCTCTAGGTCGGCCAAAATATGAATTTATGATCTAGGGTTTCATACATAAAAGCTCTCTTTCCTCATTTGAAGGGATCGGATTTTTTGTTTCCAGGAACTTCATATGTAGCGAAAGAGCAGATCTTTGAGGACTTCAACAACATTCAACATCATTCTATCAAGCATCTATCAAATTCATTCATCCACTTAGGGCTTGGAAGACATTGAAGAACAATAGGAGATTACTGACTGAAGATTGGCTTGTACTCCTCCCTTGAGGGTTGGGTATGATTTCGTATTGTTTTCATGTCTTTGCATAAGCTTTGATACATCATTTATTCATGCTTTAGATCACATTGCATCTTGATTTAGAGCATTTACATTATCATTTGCAAGCAATTAGGGTTTACTTTCTAGGTTGCTCTAGTTTGCTTTCTTGCATTTTGGACCTTGTACACACACTAGGTCTGCACACACAATACATTTTACAAAACAACTTGGCTATTTGTGGAGGTGGAAATCACCGAAGCGGGGGTTTGAATAAGGAAAAACCCTATATAGCCGCCCCTCCCCCTTTTCAGATATTATTGTAGGTTTTGGGATTCGGACGATGCCGCGGGATACAGATCCGGAGAGAGAAGGTTGGAACAACACTCTGTGTGAAATTGCAGAGCAGGAGACTGGGACAGGGGCGCTGGGTGCCCTGGTCCCTGGGATAGAGGCGCTGGGTGCCTTGGTCCTTTGGACAGACAATTTGCAGACAGTTTCCAGACAGTGTTCCAGAGTGCAGAACAACACTTTTCGGTGCAGTTTTCAGGACAGTGGCGCCCGCGCCCCCGTCCCGAACATTTTCAGTCCGATTTTGACTCCGGGTACACATCTGCATTCTTATTTCATCCTTGTATTTACAGCTGTTCATTGTTTAATCTCAATTCTGCAATCTTGTTATTAGTTCATACTTGCATTTTGGGATTAGGGTTTGAACTTGCATTACTTGATCTTACAATTTCAACAAGGGAATAGAAATCCTAATAGATATCCCATGGCTCTCTCTTTCACAAAAAGAAGTAGCCAATTGTGCGATATCTCTAGGCTCTTTCGTATTCCGTAATGTGTGTCAAAAGGTAGGATTAGGGCATGTTAACCTAGTCTCGCTTTTTCCCCCACACACAACATACAACATCTATACCTTCACACATAAGGATACAAACATCCTTAGAACAAGGTATTAGTACTTGTTTTATAGTCATTTACATTTACAGCACTTGCTCATTTCTTGGTTAATTCATAAACTGGGGTTTGACCTAATGGCAAACCCCTAATCCCTAACCCCCCAATCGTCTTCGCTTTTCTGTGTGTAGGTTGTAGGTATGCGGCTGAAATTGAAGATCTGGAATCCTTGTGCAGAGATGAACAGATCCCCCTTCATTTCGCGGATTTTTCTAAGGACCGTGGCGCCGGGCGCCATCGTCCTGACAACTTTTGCTCAAATTTGCAGGACAGCGCCGTATCGACATTTTACTGCTAATTCCAGGTCTGCAGCTTCATCCTATATCCCTATCTCAGTTTATAAAGTGAATCTTTGTCACTTTCTATGCATTCCTAGCCTGATTCTCCTATGCACATTCTTTACAAAAGAGGGTAGCCTTGTTGTCTTAACCCCTTGAAACACATTTAGCATCCAATCTTGCATTGTGTGGGATTGGATCTTGTGGGTTTCAACCCCTCTTTTGAATGTAAAGTCTCTCCCCTAAGTGAAAACCATCAACCCTAGTGAATCTCCCTTCTCTCTCCTTGGAGTTGGAAGAGGGGAGAGCAACTAGGGTTCGATCGCGATTTTTTGCTTTACATTTTGGTGAACCCGATGTGAACATCCTTTCTGACTATTCATAGTTAGATCTGAAAATTGGATTCCTTGATTACATTTCCATGTTTGATCTTTGGCAAAATTTTAGAGGTTAATTGCATAAAAACCCTAAATTTTCTTTTTAGTAATTGAACTTGCAAAATGTCTAAATGTTAATGCTTGTTTCAGATCTACCCTTCTATTACAAATTATCAATTCATATTTGTGCTTTAATTTTGAAAATTAAGTGGTTAAGTGTCAAAACCCTAATTTTTGAAACCCTCTTGATTCAACCTTTGTCCGACAATTTCACTGATTAAAACATCTCCAAATCAGCTGTAACTTTGGATTCCGCAATAAAATAACAGTATCTTTCATCCCTGAAAATTTGGAAAAAAGTTGCGAGGACTGTGTGCACTCCGAGCGCCATCGTCCCCGACATTTTTTCCGAAATTTCGGGAGCGAAATCTTACTGTATTTTCCTACTAAAATCCATAATTTTGGCTGATTTTATCAAATCTAACACTTTCAAAATTACAGTCAAAGTTGGTCTTGTGATTGCTTGGATTAAGGCTTCTAAACATTCAAAAATCATTGAAATTGAAATTTTGTGTCAAAATTGTGTTCTTACTGTCCTAAATCTGAAAAGTGTGTTTGCATTCATTCGAAATTTCAGTGCTTTATTCAAATTCTTATAATTTGTGACTTTTGAAATTAAGTGCTTAATTACAACAACTTTGATTTCCGCTTTCAAAATTGAATTTTGCATGAAATTGAGTCAACTTTTGAATTTCAAAATTTGCATTGCTCTTAACATTCCCTCTAAAATCATAAAATTCAAAATTTCAGTTTCCCTCTCTTTTTCAAAATTCAAATTTTGCATTTTTCGACAATCTTGATAGGGTTCAATTTTGAATTTGCAACTTTAATTTGGCCTATCTACAGATCGTAAAATCACTCAATTTTTTCAGATTGGCTTTAAAATCATCATACCTTTCATCCCTGCAAATTTCGAAAAAAGTTGCAAGGACCGTGTTGCACTCCGAGCGCCACGGTCCCGGACATTTTTTCTGAAATTTCGGGAGACTGTCGTGATTGCATTTAACAGCTTAAATCCAGAGGATTGGCTGATTTTACTAAAAATTGCTACCTCTAAATTAAAAATCTTCTCTCTCTCTTTAATGCATGAGTTTTACAACAATAAGCCCTACTTACACTATTCCTGTTAGACGAAGCCGTAGAATTAAGTCTTTCCGAGGTTTAATTACCAAGGAGATGGAACCTAATTTGAATAGTCTTTTTAACGAGGACATAGGTAATTCCTCTAATCCTCTTAATGATGAAGAAGCTCTCCATGAGGTTTCTGTAGAACAACTTTCGAAATTGGATAACCAATTTGATGATTTTCGACAATGGATGTCTCAAGAATACCCCGACAGTCAAGCTCTTCCTTTAATTGAGGGTCTAAAATGTATGCTTCAAAGTGATAAGAATGGAATTGATATTTTGCGTGGTATTGCACACGTTGTGGATTCGAATGTGATGCATATGAAGAGTTGTGCCAAATCTTTAGGTTATACACAACCTCCTACACAAGTCAATCATTCTATTCCTTTGACAACTTCTATTGCTAGCATACCTACCTTTACATCAAACATAATGGCTACTTCTATACAAGACATTCCCCCTGTGATCACTAGTCATGGGGGCAATCCCTCTTCTTCAATTAACACTATTCCTTCATTCAATCCAACTTCTTCATACATTCCTTCAATGAGTGTTCCTATTACATCTTCACAAACGAACATGACGCAAGGGGGCAATTCATTTAGCCATTCTATTCTTCCTTGTAGTGTTCCTCCTGTCCAATCATCTCCTCTGACTAATTATCATAGAGTCCCACCACCTTACTCTCTACCTTCTTTCAATAACATAACACCTCCATCTCAATCTAACACATCTAATATGAATTCTTCGACTGAGGTGACCATTAACAATCTTGCACAAACTGTCTCTTCTTTACAGCAACAAATTGCCTCTATGAATCAATCTAAGTTTAGTGTGCCTACATTTGATGTTGCGAGCCCACTTTCTCTTGACATTGTTCGAGCTATCCCTCCTAAACATGTTGAAATCCCGCATTTGGAGCTTTATAATGGTAAAGGAGATCCTCTAACACATGTTAAGACTTTTCAAACAATATGTATTCATTTTGCTTATGACCAAAGGTTGCTTGCAAAACTGTTCACTAGAACATTAAGAGACAAAGCCCTACAATGGTATTGCTCGTTGCCTTCTTATTCTATTACTTCTTTCGAACAACTTGCAAATGCTTTCATTCAACAATTTCAAAACAATATAAGTCCTAAAGTTACTTTGATTGATTTAATGCATTGTAAACAAGGTGTTAAAGAAAAAGTGACTGATTTCATTGGTAGATATAAGCATTTGTATGCTCAAATTTCTTTTCCAGTGCCTGACAATGATATTCAAAGAATCTTTATTTCTAATTTACAAAAAGATATTCGAGACAAACTTCTGTTTTCTAAGTTTACTTCTTTCCAACAGTTGTGTGCAACTCTTCACAATTATCAACTGACTGTGAGTCAAATGGAACAATCACATCCTATGGCTCCGAGTGATAAGGGTGATAGCAGTCAACAACCATTTGGGAAGTTTAAACCGAACAGAGATTCCATCAAATTCAATGAAAACATCATCAACAACAATGTGAATGCAGCATCAGGTGTGCCTCCTATTTCTAAATTTTTCAAGAAAGAAAGAAAGTATACTCCTTTGAATGAATCATTGCATAGTATTATGAATAAGTTATTGGAACAAAATGTGCTTACTCTTCCTCCTATAAGACAAATTGATCCTGCAAAGATTACTTCACCTTATTTTGATAACAAATCTTTTTGTCAATTTCATCGTCAGCTTGGGCATGATACTGAAAAATGTTTTTCTTTAAAGGGTAAAATTCAAGATTTGATTGATAATAATACTATTTCTTTTTCTAGAGTGAATGATAAAGGCAACACATCTGTAGCTCCTCCTAACCAAAATCTTCAAATTTTTACTGATCCATTACCTTCTCATACCTCTAATGCGATTGAGGCTAATGATTCCTCTCTCTCATCTGCTGGTCTTGTGTCTATGGCTCCGAATGTGATTAACTTTGTAGAGCAGCAAGAAAACCCTAAAGAACCTTCCATCACATTTGATTCCAGTGAAACCATTAGGGCACCTGATGGTCCTTTATACATAGTTGCAAATGTCAAGAATACACCTTGCCGTGGAGTGCTTATTGATCCTTCGTGCATGATTAATGTTATTACTGAAGAATTTCTTTTTACTTTGCAATTGAATCAAGTGATATATGACAAAACAGATGTGATTGTGAAACTATTTGATGCATTTTCTTCTCCTGCAATTGGTTCTATTACATTGCCTATTGAGGTCCATAACAAATCCCTTGATGTGAACTTTGCTATTATTCCTTCATCCGAACAATTTCGTGTGAAGCTAGGCTATCCTTGGCTATCTTCCATGAAAGCTATTGCTTCTCCTATTCATAAGTGTTTGAAATTTCCCCATAATGGTGAAGTTGTTACTGTCAATCATAGTCTCTTTAAACCAGCTGAAAGAACTTCTAGCGTTCCTATTGATTACTTTTGGCCTAAACAATTCCAATCTCTTCCTCCGCGAAGTGACCATCTTTTCAAATCTTATCAAAAGTGGAAAACAGATATGATCCTATCTCTAAGTGAACCTAGAGCACCTAAACTTGATATTCCTATCATTTTTGAGAAGGAAGTTCTTCCTTTGAAAGATAAAACTAATGTCTTTCCTCAAGAAGATTCTCAACCCATCCCTATGGATGTGACTATGTCTATATCTAATAACCTTCCTAAAAGTAGACCTATCATTCCTCGTCATGATGGACTTGGTCTCCTTCCTAAACCAAATATTCCTCCTTTATATGGAGCAGTTCCTCCTCCTTCCTTCTATAGAGAGAAGAGACCTTCTTCTTCTCCTATTATTCAACCTAAGAGACCACAACCTAAACATCCAAGTGATAAGGATGAGAACATTCCTCCTCCTCAATCTTCTCCACTTCCTACTAAGACTAGACGAAATCGTTCTGCACGTGAACGCCGACGAAAGCGTTGTCTTAGAGCTCAAGCAGCTGCTTCTCAAACTTTGCAATCTCCAAAAACACCTTCAACAAACATTATTCCATTTTCTCCAAAATCTCCTAAACATAAGATGCATGATGGTCTTGATCCTGTGCGAATTAAAGACCCTATTTTTATAAATCTTGATGATGCTATAGATGAAAATGTTACTTCTCTTGCTTCTGATAGTGAATATGAACTTGTTGATATTGATAACCATTTATCTAATGAATTTTCTAAAGCACTTATCCTAGCTCCTAGACAAGAACAACGTGGCTTGGAACATGAACATAGCCCTTGTTTGGATCTTGTGATAGCTCCATCTACTGTGTTGGATGTTCCTCCTCTAGCGTGTTCCCTGCCTTCCCAAAATATTGATCAGCAAGATCGGGGGGGTAGATGACGTGCTAGACTAGTTACATTAGCATAGCAGATTCTCTCCTCCTCTTTTTTGTTACTTCTTCTATATGTTATTCTCATTCTTCTATTTGTCGTCCTTAGTGTTGTCTACTTGAGGATGATGCAAAGCATTGATATCTCTCGATCTCTCTCATGTTGACTCAAAAGACACATGTGTTCCCTTCTTCTAGGTGACCTTCCTTGATTGGGGAATGAAGAACAATTATACATACATACATATGATATATATACATGAATTATCATACAGCATACTGACCCCGAGGAAAGCGAAGTCACCTCGTGCTTTGTGTTTTGTGTCTATTATCCTTGGGTTTATCTCACACTTGGGGGCTAAATCTTTGTGATAGTGAGGGAACCTTACTACTGACAGTCATGGTTCTCCCTTGTGATCTTCCCTTTTACTTTGTCAATCGAAGTCGTAAGATCCTTAGTCCACTGGGGGCTTGGTGTGTCTTGCCTCCTTGACGTGGTGAAAGTCTTTCAATGTTGTTTCCTTGTACTTTACCGGAAGTATGAGCGTACGCTTATACTCCCGCTAAAGTGGGGGCTAAATGTAGCGTCCTAAAATTGTGACACTTGCAATTTCGACTACATTTCGGTCTTCATGATGGCGATGCAACATGCAACCTGAATGGAGACCCTGAAACCTGATTATGACACTGAAAACTGCATTTTCTTGTACCCTGGCCTGAACCTCCTTTGCACCCTGCTGTCCCGGGAGGTGGGACCAAAGTGCCCAGCGCCCTGGTCCTTCAGGACCAGGGCACCCAATGCCCTGGTCCCCCAGGACCATGGCGCCCAGCGCCCTGGTCCCTGGGCCTATTTTTGGCCCGGTCTCCTAAGGGGTCTCAGGTCTTTTTGTTTGCAAATTGGAAATTACATTCCCTGGTCGGCCTAAGGTCGGGAAAATTAGTCTTTTAACCCTAATTGACAAGCATATAAACTACATTTTTCTCTCTCATTTGGATGATGAGAAAGAGGATATGTGTACAAAAGCATAGAAACTATACTCAAGCATTCAAGAATTCAAACATTCAAGCATTCATTCCAAGTCTCCATTCAAGGCTAAGTGTTGCATTCAAGACAAGGATTCAACCATTGAAGAGGAGATCACTTACTACATACTACATACAACATACTACAACAACATACAACATCTATAACTTCGCACATAAGGATACAAACATCCTTAGAACAAGGTATTAGTACTTGTTTTACAGTCATTTACATTTACAACACTTGCTCATTTCTTGGTTAATTCCAAAACCGGGGTTTGACCTAATGGCAAACCCCTAATCCCTAACCCCCCAATCGTCTTCGCTTTTCTATGTGTAGGTTGTAGGTACGCGGCTGAAATTGAAGATCTGGAATCCTTGTGCAGAGACGAATAGATCCCCCTTCGTTTCGCGGATTTTTCGGAGGACCGTGGTGCCGGGCGCCATCGTCCCGACAAATTTTGCTCAAATTTGCAGGGCAGCGCCGTATCGACATTTTACTGCTAATTCCAGGTCCACAGCTTCATCCTATATCCCTATCTCAATTTATAAAGTGAATCTTTGTCACTTTCTATGCATTCCTAGCCTGATTCTCCTATGCACATTCTTTACAAAAGAGGGTAGCCTTGCTGTCTTAACCCCTTGAAACACATTTAGCATCCAATCTTGCATTGTGTGGGATTGGATCTTGTGGGTTTCAACCCCTCTTTTGAATGTAAAGTCTCTCCCCTAAGTGAAAACCATCAACCCTAGTGAATCTCCCTTCTCTCTCCTTGGAGTTGGAAGAGGGGAGAGCAACTAGGGTTCGATCACGATTTTCTGCTTTACAGTAGCAACAGGACCAAATTCCTCAATTTCAAAGGCTGAAAGTTTTTCAATCAATGTATCCCTAGTTACTGATGTATTAGGCATTGTTCTCAACTCATTTATAGAAGTAACCTTCATTTTATATGTTGGTGGCAATCCTCTTAAGATTTTTGAAACAATTTCATCCTCACTTAAGGTTCCTCCATAGCATTTAATACCCAAAACAATTTCATTTACTCTTTCCATAAAAGCAGAAATCCTTTCATCTTCTTCCATTTTTAGATGTTAATACCTGACTCAAAAGCTTTCAAGTTTTGCAATTTTGACTATAGAATCTCCTTCATTCAGTGTTTCCAAATGATCCCAAATAGCCCCCGTGACTGGTGATCATAGGAGGAATGTCTTGTATAGAAGTAGTCATTATGTTTGATGTAAAGGTAGGTATGCTAGCAATAGAAGTTGTCAAAGGAATAGAATGATTGACTTGAGTAGGAGGTTGTGTATAACCCAAAGTTTCAGCACAACTCTTCATAGGCATCACATTCAAATCCACAATGTGTGCAATACCACGCAAAATATCAATTCCATTCTTATCACTTTGAAGCATATGTTTTAGACCCTCAATTAAAGGAAGAGCTTGACTATCGGGGTATTCTTGAGACATCCATTGTCGAAAATCGTCAAATTGGTTATCCAATTTCACAAGTTGTTCTACAGAAACCTCATGGAGAGCTTCTTCATCATTAGGAGGATTAGAGGAATTACCCATGTCCTTGTTAAAAAGACCATTCAAATTAGGTTCCATCTCCTCGGTAGTTAAACCTCGGAAAGACTTAATTCTATGGCTTCGTCTAATGGGAATAGTGTAAGTAGGGCTTATTGTTGTAAAACTCATGCACTAGAGAGGGAGAGAAGATTTTGAATTTAGAGGTAGCAAATTTCAGTAAAATCAGCCAATCTCCTAGATTTAAGCTGTTAAATGCAATCATGACAATCTCTCAAAATTTTGAAAAAAATGTCAGGGACTGTGGCGCTCGGAGTGCACACGGTCCTCGCAACTTTTTTCAAAATTTGCAGGGATGGAAGGTATGATGATTTTAAAGCTAATCTGAAAAAATTGAGTGATTTTACGATCTGTAGATAGGCCAAATTAAATTTGCAATCTCGAAATTGAACCCTACCAAGATTGTCAAAAAATGCAAAATTTGAATTTTGAAAAAGAGAGGGAAACTGAAATTTTGAATTTTGTGATTTTAGAGGGAATACCAAAAGCAATGCAAGTTTTGAAATTTAAAAGTTGACTCAATTTCACGCAAAATTCAATTTTGAGAGCGGAAATCAAAGTTGTTGTAAGTAGGCACTTAATTCCAAAAGTCACAAATTGCAAGAATTTGAATAAAGCACTGAAATTTCGAATGAATGCCAATGCACTTTTCAGATTTAGGACAGTAAGAAACACAATTTTGACATGAATTTCAGTTTCAACAATTTTTGAATAATTAGAAGCCTTAATCCAAGCAACCAAGGGACCAACTTTGACTTTAATTTTGAAAGTGTTATAATTGATAAAATCAGCCAAAATTCTGGATTTTAGCAGGAAAATACAGTAAGATCTAGCTTCCGAAATTTTGAAAAAAAAGCCGGGGACGATGGCGCTCGGAGTGCACACAGTCCTCGCAACTTTTTTCCAAATTTTTAGGGATGAAAGATATTATGATTTTATTGCGGAATCCAAAGTTACAACTGATTTGGAGATGTTTTGATCAGTGAAATTGTCAGACAAAGGTTGAATCAAGAGGGTTTTAAAAATTAGGGTTTTGACACTTAACCACTTAACTTTCAGAATTAAAGCACAAATATGGATTGAAAATTTGCAATAGAAGGGTAGATCTGAAACAAGCATTAACATTTAGACATTTCGCAAGTTCAATTACTAAAAAGAAAATTTAGGGTTTTCATGCAATCAACCTCTAAAATTTGCAAAAGATCAAACATGGAAATGTAATTAAGGAAGCAAATTTTTAGATCTAACCATGAATAATCAGAAAGGATGTTCATGTCGGGTTCACCAAAATGTAAAGCGGAAAAATTGAACCCTAGTTGCTCTCCCCTCTTCCAACTCCAAGGAGAGAGAAGGGAGGTCACTAGGGTTGACGGTTTTCACTTAGGGGAGACTTTACATTCAAAAGAGGGGCTGAAACCCACAAGATCCAATCCCACACAAGGCAAGATTGGATTCTAAATGAGTTTCAAGGGTTAAGACAGCAAGGCTACCCTCTTTTGTAAAGAATGTAGATAGAATGATTAAGCTAGGAATGCATAGAAAAGTGAGAAAGATTCACTTATAAACTGAGATAGGGATATAGGATGAAGCTGCGGACCTGGAATTAGCAGTAAAATGTCGAGACGGCGCTGTCCTACAAATTTGAGCAAAAGTTGACGGGACGATGGCGCCCGGCGTGCACACGGTCCTCCGAAAAATCCGCGAAACGAAGGGGGATCTGTTTGTCTCTGCACAAGGATTCCAGATCTTTAATTACAGCCGCGTACCTGCAACCTACACACAGAAAAGCGAAGACGATTGGGGGGTTAGGGATTAGGGGTTTGCCCTTAGGTCAAACCCCGGTTTTGGAATCAACCAAGAAATGAGAAATGCTGTAAATGTAATGTAAAACAAGTACTAATACCTTGTTGTAAGGATGTTTGTATCCTTATATGCGAAGGCATAGATGTTGTTGTATGTTGTAGTATGTGATCTCCTCTTCAATGGTTGAATCCTTGTCTTGAATGCAACACTTAGCCTTGAATGGAGAATTAGAATGGTCAATTGCTTGAAGGAATGCTTGAATGCTTGAATGCTTGAATATTTGAATATCGTTTCCACGCTTTTTCCCATCTTTTTAAAATGAGAGAGGAAAAGTAGTTTATATACTTGTCAATTAGGGCTGATAGATTGATTTTCCTGACCTTAGGCCGACCAAGAAATGTTATTTTCCAATTTCCAAACAAAAAGACCCGAAGTCCCATAGTTTTTGATGTCATGGGACAGCAGGGTGCAAGGAGGGATCAGGCAGGGTGCTGGAAAAATGTAGTTTTTGATGTCGTGGACAAGTTTCGGGGTCTCCATTCAGGTTTAGTGTTGCGTCACCGTCGTGAAGACCTAAATGCGGTCGAAATTGCAAGTGTTGCAATTTTAGGACGCTAGAGTTAGATATGTTCTAGGCAAAGTGCATGGAGAATTTATCTGGTTGGATAGACCGTATAAGATCTCGAAGGAGGCCATCAAGGCAATCACTAGTTTACCATAGATTGGGCAGCATTCAGAAAAGAAGGTTTCTAATGATCAGGTGAATAAGATACCAACGCAACATCAAACAAGAAATCAATGAGGATTAGTAATATCATCAACATAGATATCAGATTTAGAAGCATGATTATTGGTTACAAGGTAACTCAATCAAAATGACTGAATTCTATTTCTAGCTCCTACATTTATGCAGCTCATAAAATGATGTGAGAAAATGAGAAGTTAGATCTATGTGGTTGGATTTTGAATGAATTGTTGATTAACCTAGGAAAGATCAAGGGAGAGAAGAAAGGAACATTCTGGTATGGAAACCTAATTGTCTGTTTAACATTTTTTTCATCAATGAGACTCTCAGTTTTGGGAAGAGACAATGGGCATTTGATACCCTAGTAGAGAGGCAACTAATACAATCCATTTCTACATTGGGTAGTCAGAGAGATGACAAAGTGTGGGGTTACTTTAAGGCATTCCAAAAGGCTATGAAATATAGGGAAAGGGTTCCAAAGCACATAGTTGATAAGTACTCAACCGAGATAGCTTCATGGTTAAGAAAGATAAAACTTTGATGGAAGCTATAAAGCCCCAGAAGATTTGGATTGAAGAGATGGGTTATGAATTTGATGCACAAATTCTAGATGCTTATGCACAATTACTAATTCATGCACCTATTGATGAGGCAGAAAAATCCTTTGATACTACTAAGCAAAAGAAGCAAGAGGTTGAAACTAAGTTTAACCAAAAGAAGAGGGAGAAGCAGGAGGGCAAGGCAAGTAAATGTTTTGAAAAGGTTTCACAGGACATCAAAGTATTAATTGATGCTGTTTTGGAGAAAGGAAAGAAGAGGAAAGAACCAAAAATATTTAGTGAGCCTATTGCAACATAATCTGGATCTCATGATGACACACCCTTAGCATTCAAAAGGGTATTAAGGAAGAAAATTGAAGAGACTAAGGTAGAAGCAAAGAAGCAACCAATTAGGAAGGTTACTATCAAGGTACCCACATAGAAAAGAGCACCAAAGGAAATACCTTTAGCCCCATCTGGTAATGGAAGAAGGAAAAAGAAGGATGACACCGATCTTGCACTTGTATCTAGTAATGTAACTATTATTCCACCCAAGACTTGTGTAGAATTGGTAAATGAAATAACTAAAGATGGTATATTGAAGAATGTGCAATTTTATTATGAACATTTGGATGATAATGAACATAGAGAAGTTGAGGAATTGGTTTTGTTGTATTTGTATATTTATAAGAAAGCCTTGTTAGAAATTGAAAACCAAATACCGGCACAGTTATATGACATATGAGATGCTAGAAGATTATCAACAATGGAAGAGGATAGACATATAAAGATTCAAAAGTTGTTATATGTTTGTGTTTCTATTACTCCAGAGGAGATGGATAGGACACTTGAGGTTGCAGATAGAAATATTTTTCACAAGAAGCATAGAATAATTAATCTTATATTAGGTAGGGTCAATGAGATAGTTAAGGAGACCCAAAAGGCATGGGTTAAGTTATTTGAAGCAAACCATGGTTTTCATACTTCATCAAAACCAAAGATATTGGATATAGAATGTGCAAGCAAATGTTGAGATACTGACAGAATCAGAGAGTGTAAAGGTTGCAAGTGCACAGGTTATTATTGTTGACGACAATAGTCCTCTAGATCAGAATGTATAGGATGAAGACACAGTTCCTAAGGAGGAACTGACAATAACTAAGACTGCAGCAAGTGGCGAAGCCACTGGTGCAAGTAAGGAAGCTATAAAAGTTAAACCATTAGAGGAGAAGAAAGGGGAATCTGACAGGGAACCGATAGTGAGTCCATCATTGTTGTCAATTGACACCTCGTAGGTTGAAAAGAAAAACATTACCGAGATAAGTTCTACTGAATTCATGATGATGGCTACACAGAAAATGATGAAGGAAGGGTCTATGGATAAAGGGGTTATTGATTAGTCTATCATTGTTTTGCATAGACTTGTCTCGGAGTGCAAATTTGACAAAGAAGCAAGCCCATCTGACAAGCTTAAAATTATCACAAAGCACATTTCAAAGGATTTTCAATCTCTATAGCAAATATCAAACCGATAGGCACTAGAGAGGTTTACACAAGCAAAAAGAGAAACATTTGATCAGATGATTGAGTTGGAGAGGAAGGAGATTAATGATAATTTAAAGTTGATAGATAATGCTTTGAGGAAGTGTACTAATATTTATAGAGTATGTTGTAACATAGGTTTACTTACTACTAAGATAGATAAAAGGATTAAGGATATTCAAGAGGAGATTGTAGTTATAGTCAATTCTTTTGATGGTTCACACTCATTGACTACATCTATTGATGGTTAGATTTTGGTTTTGGAAGCCCAATTTTTAGCTATTGAGAGGGAAAAATATTAAATCATAAGGAGAGACAAAGGTCTTAGAGAATTGGTGAGTCCCCGGTTGGATTCATTAAGTGTACATAAGAAGGAGTGTATAGATATGGTTGGTAAGGCCACACCGATAGAGCTTAATGAGATAGAGTCATATGCCCATATGCTAAATGGACTTGTATCTATTTCTAGCACTTTCAAATCAGGTTGGGATACCTATCTAGAGCTTTTGGAGAAAGTCTCTCTGAAAATTTTCAATTATATTCAGCTCTGGTAAGGTATTTTGGACATTCTTTGTACAGTCTTTCATTCTTCATTCCGGTTTTTGTCATTTTTGGGCATTGATGTGATAGGGGGAGAGATATTGATGTGAAAAACTTAAGGAGTTGTATACATTAGGGGGAGTATAGGTGAAAAATATTCAAGAAAAATGGAGGTATGGAGTATTTTTTATCATGATGAGAGATGGATATTGAGCTCAGGGGGAGCAAGCTCAGGGTAAAACCGACAAATGGAAACCATTTTCATTTTTCAAATGAGTGTTGCCATCAATTCCAAAGGGGGATATTATTGGAAATTGACCCTCAATTGGTTGGTTTCAATATGTTTTCATTTATGGAAACATGACAACATGTTCTAGCTTCATATTTTGGTTTAGTAGTGTACCAGGAGACACTTCACAATAACCGACACTGACAGGTTGGAAGGAATTATTTGGTTATCAGCAATGCAGGCTGACATGGTTTATATTCAGGTCATCAATATTGGAGGCCGACACCATTTGGAAGATCTGACATCGGCAATTGATTTTGATATTCATGTATATATGTTATTGAGCTAACATGTATATTCATATTGTAATTATCTTTGTAAGCCGATATAAGGCATGATGGTTTGTAAAGGGTATATAGGTCAGTTGATTAGATCATTTTGTAAGATATAGCAGATGTATGTGACGGAATGTAATGCGAGATATGAGAGAGAGATCATGTATGTGTGGATATTTATGTAAGAGGGTTTTCCGGTAAAAGGTTTAAGGTTTTAGAATGGAATAGATAGAGCTTAACCGGAATTGTATTTAGGCATAGAAGATGCTATCATTGCAGTTCAATCATTTCTCAAGATTGTAGTCTAGATTTGTATGTAGTTAGTGAGGCTCCTTTTGTGATTGAGCAGAGTCCTCTAGGCTATAAGCCTTCTTGCAAGTGCAGGCCCCTATATTTTATAATATCTCTTCATATGGCCAGTTGATTGATATTGTGGGTCATAAAACCCACCATGGTTTTTCCTCTTTGAGGTTTTCCACTTATAATTCTCTGTGTTATAGTATTCATTTTTATGATTTTCTTATTGGTTGCTTCACTTATTTCAATCTTATATGTACTGATATACCACTTGGCAAATGCATGTTTTAATAAGGTTAAATTTGATAATTCTGGTAGAACACCGATTCACCCCCCCTCTTAGTGTTCTTGGATTCCAATGATACTATAACCTCCCTTACCGGTAACTTAGATCCCTCTCCAATCCTCTAGACAAAAACCCAAGACCAACTATAGATGTTTACATTCTCATTTTGTTGATCAAGATCTCACTCGCATAACATCACATAGCCTATCGCATCTCTGTATTTTTCTGTATATATCCAAAATGACCTAACTAGACTGACTTATATACCCATTTACATGTATAAAACATGAATGCCTTATGTGGGCTTACAATCATATACCAAAAGATAAGAGACATGTCAGCCTAGACAAGATATGAACATAAAACTATATGACCATTGCCACTTCCATGTTTGCCAGATCAATCTCCTACATTGACCTTAGAATATTGGTTCTGAGATTGTCGGTTACATGCCTGTCAGTTCCTTAAATGTTGGTGATATGAATGTGAGGTTACCCCGATTACGGAATCTACCATGAAGTGTGTTTCCATTAATGACAACACCTATAACCCAGATGAGTGTCAATTGCCAACAGTTGGAACCATAATTCTGGTAGAATTAAGGACCCCCTTAGGATTTTGAATTAGTCATTTTTCCTCACCCTTACCATAAGTCAAATCCTTATATTCCATCAGTTTGAAAAAAAAAAATTCTACATTGCTAATAATTATTCTCAAACTCATGATAGTGATTTGAGAAGAATGGTTTATTTACTTATTAGATGGAGTTATTATTGTTAGAAATTCATTAATAAAATATATGAATAATAAATGTGTTATATGTGGGGTAAAATGGGCTCGCACAAGGATAGAACCCAACATATAGTCATGAGGGGTCTATGAGCACTATTGGCGTTTGCATGAAGATTGCATTGATGAACTATTTTGTTGTCATTGATGTTAATTGTAGCCGGTAACTGAGCTTGTGAAGGAAACTTGTATTACTAGAGAAGAAGTGAGATCAACTAGTAAACCCTACCTGTTGATGTGCCAAACCCTAACCGATGGAGCTTGGTGAATTGGTTGTATTGGTTTATGATCAAATGATGAGTGGTAATGATTATGCCACGTATGCATGTTTCATGTGAAGAGTTTCAAATGCTTTTTGGCATGTAGAGATAACAATTTTATCTTCAGAATGAGCGAGTACATTGCATGTAATGGAAACTATGTGATGAGTTACAAGGATCCATGAAGCGGTGATCAAGGAGCGGTCAAGCTTGTCTTGAATGATGTGCAATGATTGCGATATAATCCAATGGTCATACTTGAACCGATTTGTTTGTAAGCTCTATGAGATCTTAGGTTTGTGATGTGTTATCGGCCTATTGTTTTACTTATAAGGTCGATGAGTTGTTTTATTTTAGTGTTGGCAATTTTGGTTGAATGTAAGAGTGATTGGTTGCCGAAATAGGAGATGTATTTGTAGCATGTGTAAAGGCAGATAGGAGCATGAAAAATATTTGATCAAGCAAAGTAGTGCTATTCACTTGATCAGCAAACCCCTATTGTTCTCTAACAATTATAACAGTTAAATCCCTTAACCGGGTAAGCTCTAACAAGCTTAGTGTTATCTAAATCCTCTAACCAGGTGATCCATTAGCTTGGATTTCAAATCCTCTACCGAGTTTACTCCTAAAAGGGTATTGCTTCTATCCAGGTGATCCATGAGCTATTACTTTTGTTAGTAAAGTATTTGGATGTTTTGGTCAAATGGTATGTGAGTTTCAAAGTTGTTTTACTATTATTCTGTTATGACAGTCAACTGGTGTACTTGACAATGATACTGCAATTTCTAGTTCAGTGTTTGAACCTGTCAGTTCTAAGTTTGACTTGAGAGGTTGTTATTGAGTTTGGTAAAAGTTTATGTTAGTTTTTTATCTACTGATTCACCCTCCCCTCTCAATAGTTGATCGGATCCTTATTGATTCATCATACCATCAATTGGTATCAAAGCATTTCAGGTCCTCTAGTGTCTAAGCCTTATAGCTTGAGGTAAAGATCTTGAAGAACATGATGAAGAAAGAAGGTCTGAATTTTAATAGGGAAAACTACAAAATATGGAGTGATAGAATGAAAATATATATCAAGAGTCTAGGAAGTCAATACTGGGAACATTTTGGTACTCAATATGTTGCACCTAGTGCGACTATGTCTGATGATGAAAAGAAAGAGCAACAAGAAAATAATCAAGCGTTGGAGGCCATTATCAGTTCTTTGTTTGATTCAGAGTATCTTAATGTCCATGGTCTAGAGACTCCTTATGAGGTGTGGAAGAAACTTGAGGAAATCTATAGTAGTGATGAGCATGTGAATATTTCCAAAGAAGAGAGTCTGAGAGGTAAATTTGATGACATGTGAATGGCTGAAGGTGAGAATATACAATAGTATGGTTAGAGGATCAAAGAGATAGTTGGTGAGATCAAGAGTGCTGGTGGTAAAGTGGAGGATGCCATAGTGGTTAGTAAGGTATTGAGAACCATTCTATCGGTCTACGCTATCCGATTTGCATCCATTCAAGAGATAAAGTCTATTGATAAAACTAAGGTAACTCTTGACTCCATCATTGGTAAGCTTACTACATTTGAATTAAATAGCTATGATGGTAGTGCTCAAAAATTCAAATTTGCATTTAGAGCTTCAATTTCTAACCCATCTATGAGGAAAATCAAAGATGTTAGTCACAGTTATGAGTCTAGATCTAGCAGAGAAGTTAATGATGAAGACAGCCTGATTGAGCTTGAAGCATTGTTGGCCAAGCAGTTACCTAGAGGTACCGGTAAGTACAGAGGTAAATTACCTTCAAAATGTTTTGCATGTAACAAGATTGGACACATTACAACTAGTTGTCCTAATAGTGACAATGAGCATAAGTGTGAGAAGTACAACAAGTACAAAAGAAAAGTTAAAAGGGATTGTCTCATTGCAATTGATGGTGATAACATTGATGAGGAATCAAAGAGAGATGCTAATGAAGACATTATCTTTGTAGCCATTAAAGAAGAGTCATCTGATCGGAAGGCATTAGTTTCTCACATAGATAGTTCTGATGATTAAATCATAGATAGTGGTTATTCACACCACATGACCGGTGATTGGAGTAAATTTCTTACCTTGAAGGAATTTGATGGAGGAGTTGTGAGATTCGGAAATGAGTCACCATGCATAGTAAAAGGAAGGGGAACCATTTCTCTTAATGGAAAGAGAAGTGCAGATGATGTTTATGTTAGACACAATGCACCACTAAGAGGGGGGTGAATCGATGGTTCTTAATTTTTTTCCCTTTAACTAACTTATGTGTGTATATTGATCATGGGATCTAATATAATGTAGACTTATAAGTTAGTGAGCAGACTAATCGCAAATGCAATCACACACAAGGGGAACGTTTTGCCAATTTACACTTATCCACCTATGAGGGAACATCATCGGCGAGTCAATAGAAAATAGCCTTCATGGCTTCATCCTTGCACTTGCATCTTCTTTCTTCTTCAAGACTGGTGGGAGGAGTGATATTCCCAGGGAGACCATTAACAACTGCCATTCAGAAATCATAACTTAGGGAGGACAGGTAGACTTCCATTCTACAACTCCAAATGGCATAGTTAGATCCATCAAACACTGGAGCAGGGATTGACACTAAAAAGTCCATTGTGTCCTTAAGGGAGAATCTACACAGAGAAAGCTTGATAAACAGGGTACCTAGGCTCTGATACCAATTGTTAGACACAATACACCACTGAGAGGGGGGTGAATCAGTGGTTCTTAATCTTTTTCCCTTTAACTAACTTATGTTTGTATAACGGTCATCGGATATACCATAATACAATCTTATCGGTTAGTGAGGAGACTAATCACAAATTCAATCACACACAAAGGGACATCACATAACACTAGCATGTATAAGGAAAACAAAAGATGGGAAAAACCTTGCTGAGCAATGTTGTTGGAGTCTACTACTCCAATCTAGCCTCACAATGAAATCTATTACAAAGTTTAGGGCACCAACTCAAGGAGCTACAAGCCCTGATTTAGGGCACCAACCCAAGGAGAACCAACCCCTAATTTAGGGCAGAAACCCAAGGAGAACCATCCCCTAACTAATTTATGGGCTACAACCCAAAGGAGCTACAACCCCTACACCGAGCTACAACTTAGTGATCACAATGATAGCATCAAATATATAAGTAGTTATTCTGTTACAAGTGAATCTTGTAACCATTTCATATATCTTACTCTGTCAGTGAGACACCTTCTCTGCTACACTAGTACACCTATTTTGTTGTTATCATCTATTGCTGTAATGGAGGTAAACTCTACCGGTTCACCTCTATTCTTATTCTACTCGGCTCAATCTCCTCTTCCCTATTTTTTTCTTCAGTCCTCCCAACTGCCTTCCTGTTGGTACAAGCACCTACTAGTTCACCTCTCTCTCAATAGTTTCTCATTTATTCCTTCATTGTCCCATTAGTACACCTTGTTTCCACATGCTTATCTGGTGTGTATCTCTGATCACACTCTCTGGTTGCATAACTTGTTCTCAGACCCATGAAGCTTTCTCATCTTCTTCTTATACATCCAGTCTCTGCATTCAATCACCTGCCTATCTTAGGGAATCATTCTGCTGGTACAAGTGTGAATTTACTAAGGAGAGATGCACCTTCAACATGGCATATGTCTCAGTGGGCTTCCCTATGTCATCCTGCACACAGAGGCAACATATTTTTTCAGCCTATCACCTAGCCCGTGATAGCTTCTTCATTCAGTAGGAGTCCTGCTAGTTATCTTTACATTAGAAATCTGGTGGCCTGCACAAGCTTCACCTCTGGTGTTTATGTGATCCAAATAGAATTCCACCACCTCAGTACAATCAATTCCTATCATGTAGTCTCTTCATTCTGGTTGTATTCAACACCATATCAACAACCCTTTTACTGAGTGGTCACTTTACTGCACCTCTAGCATATTGGTACACACCAGTTCTTCCTTCTACATGAAGATGGTCACCTGGTTGTCACTAATGATAACACATCAACTCTTCTCCCATATACCATCTTCTATTCTAGTTGACATCAAACTTTAATGCCAACAACTACTTGTTCACTAGTTGACATCAATGTTAGTGATACCGGTAACATCCTATACCAGTTGACATCAATGACAACAGAATGCCAACAATCTCCCCCTTTGGAATTGATGTTAACACATGTAGTATCTGGTATACTACAATATCTTTCTCCCCCTTTGACAATAATGGCAAGGGGCACTATCAGGATAACATTCCTCCTTGTATGTACCAAGCACTAACATAAATCTTTCTCTCCCTTTTTACTAGGTGCATCTCCCCCTTTAAAGATTATGCACAACATCATCTCAATCATAAACACTTGATATGGAAAGCTCGAGTACCAAACAACCCTTAATAGCATACATCGGTCTCTCTCCTTCTTTCGCTCAGAATTTAGTTGAGGAATGAATTTCTTCTCTTGTGTATGTGGTCCTTCTATTTTGCCAAACTTCTTATACTTTCAACTGATGACCCATAGTCAGATAAGCAATTTCTTTTCCAATATTATCAAGCATCTGCTTGAACTACTTCTGTGTTCAGTATATCTGATATCTGTCAGAAGATATGGCTGTGAAATCCCCCTGAAATGCAAACCTCTGATCTTCATCTTAATCAGTCAGGTCCTAAATTGGGACTCACATGTATACCTGTGACATCCACCATCATGACCACAATGCCAATTTCAGATCACATATCCAACTGTTTGATCCATAAAGATGTATGCACACAAGATCAACTATCAGACCAATACATGTCATCCAGGTCCTATCCAATAACACCTGAGACATAACCTCATCCATCTAGGCTATCAGAGTTACTGCAATGATCCCTCAACATCATTGACTTGTATAACCTATGATGCTGATCAACACTCATGTCAATAACATGTTGCACATACTTGTGTCCTATACCGGTATCTTATCTCTACCGGGATACTTTCCTCTTAACCTCTATCTCCTAGTCCCAATTACCTTTGCTACCATTCATTTTACCTATAGTAGTAAACCATCTTACATGTGTAGTCATGGTGATAACTACACATACACTGCCATCTCATTTTCTTCCTCTTATCGATAGTAGCTTGTTCATCTCCTTGTCCACTTTCAACTAAGGGGTGAATGATCTGGTCAAGATGTAACTCCCCCTGAAACCTGCATCTTCATTAAGCCATAGGAGACATCACCTATACATTGAATGCAAAATGCCAGTCCATGCTCTTAATTTTTGACTTCTTCCTCCATGTCTACTTGATTTCTTTCCTTTCCATATCTGCATTTTTGGGAGTAATGTTAATCTTCTTCACCTTATTGGTCCTTTCTCTGTAGGCATTGCTATAGTAGCATACAACGTTAATGCCAATCTCATTATTTGGGAACCTTTCAACATAGCGGTTTTCTCTTTCTTTTTTGATTATGCCATTGTGGATGGTTACCAGTTTCCTTGAATCCCTTGATTTTGTAGGAGCACTTCTCCTTTTCTACCAAGCAAGTCTATGCTGTTCATATCCCCTATAACTGCTTTCATACTGATCATGATTGATCCTCTGCTTGCCATAGGAATGCATATTCTTCTTCATGCAATTATAACACACAATGTTTATATTTTTAGGAGTTGTGCAAAGATTCTTGTTAGCAAAGCCGGGGAAGGGAACATGCATGTTTCTACTCTGTGAAACATTCTTCTTATATGCATGAAATCTATAGCCATCTAATTTATTATACCTTGGAAGAACAATCTATCTATTCCTAGACATTACTTTAAATTCTCCTACCCTATGGCCATAATATTTACATGCAAAACAATAACTAGAGAAAGGAGGCTTATTACTTACAAATTTATTCTGCCAAACATGAGGTGATCTTACCAGTTTGGAAACTCCATTTCTACTTCTCCAGGAATGGATCCAGGATTGTCTATTTTCTGCAACATCTCCTTGTCTTCTACTGGGGCAAGGCCTTCCAGGATGTCTTCTCATGTTCTTGCTTCCAGTGAAGCTATCTTCTCTTATTTTCCCTTTTCCTTTCATATTTGCATTGTTCCTCCATGCATCACCTATTGGCATTATGTGAACTGGTATGAGGACATAATGACATTGTATGTTGTCATTGATGTCAATATGCTGAAGAGGTGAGAACTGACATATGAGAGAACTAGTATAACACCGTGAACTGGAATTTGTGCCAAAGTGAAGTGATGTGCTTGTTCAAGGTGAACTGGCATATGGTTATGGGAACTGGCACATGGAAGCATTGTATGACTACTAGTTGGTAGTCTCAACTTTAGGGTTTCTAGTTGAAGTACTTTAAGCCTATGTGGCTCAACCGGTGACTTCATGTGATGAGTTAGCATGATAACAAAGAACAGATCATGTTGCCATGTAAGCCTTGTGCACGTGAAGGATCTTGCATGAAGGAGATTGTTCCTATCTACCTCAGGAATGTGAGAAGTCTGTAAAATGGTGATAATGTGTGACGGGTTATCAGCTGCCATAAAATTGGTGGAAATGGACGATGGAGAATGTATTGAGATTGGATCAAGAACTGCTACATTTAATACAATGTGCTCAATGGTCAGGATTGGACCATTTGAATTCTTTAACCTAATAGGTTTAGGGTTTAGAGTTTATGCTACCGACCTATCTATTTTCCTATAAGGTCAATGTTGTGTCTCTTTCTAAGGTTGTTGGCAAAATTTGTGTGTGTATCCAAGAGAAGGGATACGTGATTCTTGCCAGACCAAAAGGAGAGAAGTGATACTTATAGAGTGTAAGTGCAGAAGGTGAAGAGGAGCTTAAGTAGATCTACATTAGCATTGAGTGTTGTTACCAGATCATTGTAATACCTAGTGATCTCTAACCACCTCAACAGTTGGAAAATCCCTTAATAGGGTAGCCTTAACTAGCTTGTTGTAAATCCTTTAACAGGGTAATTGAAAGCTATTGAGTTCGAAATCCTTTAGCTATTGAGTTCTTGAAATCCTCTAACATGGTAACCTTTAATAGGGTTTAACCCTTAACTGGGTATTGTAGCCATCCCTTAATCAAGTGATCTCTAACAAGATCAGTTCCTAGCAAAACCTATTGTAATGTCTCTAACCGGACAAGGCTCCTAATAGAGCAAACTTCTAAAGAGTTAAAAAATAGCTTGTGGGTATTCATCCCCACCGTGGTTTTTCCTAGTTGGGTTTCCACATGAAAAATATCTGTGTCATGTGTGATGCTTTTATCTTGTGTTGCTTTCCTATTGTTTGTCAAGTATATGATGGTTCTGTGTTTTATGCCTGTCAATAAAACATGTTGAACTAGCTGTTATTATGATCTGATGATAGATTACCTGTTTATGCATAAGGGTGAAATAGTAGTGTAGTCTTGAGTTGAATGAAAAGCTAAGTGAGTAACTGGTTAATGCTTGTCTCAGTCATTCTTGGCTTTATCGGTTGCACTTTGTCTCAAACCGGTGTCACTATTTGCCAGTCATTTGAAATGTTTGTTGTCAAACCAGTTTAGGACTGTATTTTTGTTTGTACTAATTCACCCCCCCCTCTCAGAACTGGGTTAGTACTATCCATTCATCATTGAGTTATCATTAAAGTTTAACAGAGAAAATTTCAGTATATGGAAAGACAAAATGAAGATATACATCAGAAGCATGGGTGCTCACCACTGGAGCTATGTTGAGACTGCCTATGTTGCTCCTACTGGTACCTTTACCAATGACCAAAAGAGAGAGATGCAGGAGAATGGGCAAGTCATGGAAGCCCTAATTATTAGTTTATCTGACATTGATTTTATTGATGTTCAAGATAAGGTAAATCCCAAAGAGGTATGGGATACTCTTGAAAATATCTATGGCAGTGATGAGCATGTAAAATAGGCTAAGGAAGAAAGTCTTAGAGGGAAGTTTGAAGATATGCGGATGGTTGAAGGTGAGACAATTCAACAGTATGGAATAAGAATAAAAGTAGTTGTTGGAGATATCAAGAGTGCAGGTGGTAAAATAGAAGATTCCACTGTGGTACGCAAAGTCCTAAGATCTCTATTGCCGGTCTATGCAATAAGGGTTGCTGCTATTTAGGAGCTAAGATCAATAGAGAAGACTAAGGTATCCCTAGAATCCATCATTGCAAAGTTGATAGCCTATGAGCTAAATAGTTTCGATGGCAGTGTTCAAAAGACTGAATCAACTTTTAAAGCTTCTGCAGTACCATCCAGAAAAGGAAAAGAAGCTAGCACTAGTGGTGAACCAAGACAGGGCAGAGAAATGGATGATGAGGAGATTCTAATGGCATTTGAAGCTCTCCTTTCCAAGAAACTTCCTAAAGGAACCAGAAAATATAGAGGTAAGCTACCTTTGAAATTCTTTTCTTGTAACTGGATAGGACATATTGCTGTAAACTGTCCTAATGGCAACAACAAGGACAAACTAGAAAGGTTCAAGAAATTCAAAGGAGGAAACTGAAGAAACTGTTTTGTGGCAGTTGATAAAGGTGTCATAGATGAAGAATTAGAGGATGAAGAAAATGAAGATATTGTGTTTGTTGTTGTCAAGGAAGATGTGTTAGACAAGAAGGCATAATTCCAATGAGTGGATCATGACAGTGGCTATTCTCACCATATGACTGGTGACCAGAGCAAGTTTCTATCCTTGGAGGAGTATGATGGTGGTGTGGTTCACTTTGGGAATGATGCACCATGCATGGTCAAAGGTAGAGGGTCTATCTCTCTGAATGGAAAGAGTAGTGTTGACAATGTGTATTGGGTTGATGGTCTTAGACACAACCTTCTAAGTGGTGCCCAGCTGAATGACAGTGGCCTCACTCTAGAATCAAAGGAAAGAATGGTGAATTGGTGGCCACCGACATGCAGACCAAAGGTAATCTATTTCAGCTGAATGCAAATATAAGTACATGTCTTATGGCTAAATTTGATGATAGCTGGATATGGCATAGGAGACTCTGCCATGTAAACTTTGATAACATTGTGAAGGCTAGTACGATCAAGGCAGTTAGATGGTTGTTGGTGCTAAGAAAACCAGATAATACCTTGTGCAGAGAGTGTCAATTGGAAAAAATATCTTCCTCAACCTTTAAAGGTAAATCTTTCACTATTGACAACTTTCTTGATCTTATGCATACTGATTTGTGTGGTCCTATGAAAACTAGAAGTGTGCAGGGTGATAGGTACTTCATGATTCTCACTGATGATTGCTCAAGAATGATGTGGTCACATTCTTGAAAGACAAGTCTGAAGCCTTTGTAAAGTTCAAAGCGTTCAGAGCATTAGTGGAGAAGGAAAGTGGTAAAAGGATCAAGCGCTTGAGAACTGATCAAGGAGGGCAATTCACTTTTGGTGAATTCAACAAGTACTGTGAAGAACATGGCATCAAGAGGCAATTATCTGCCCCCCGAACTCCATAGCAAAATGGCCTAGCAGAGAGGAATAACCAGACTGTGGTTGAAGAAGCTACAACCATGTTGATTCAAGGAAAGGTAGCTCACACCTTTTGGAGAGAAGCAGTGAGCACTGCAGTCTACACAATGAATCGGGTACTCATCAGGAAGGGTAAGGATAAAACTCCTTATGAGTATTGGACCGATAAGACACCTGTGGTCAACTACTTTAGAGTGTTTGGTAGCAAATGTTACATCAAGAGGAGTGAACACTTGAGAAACTTTGATGCGAAATGTGATGATGGAATATTCCTAGGATATTCCACCAAGAGAAAAGCTCTCAAGTGTTTCAACAATAGGACTCAGAGAATTATGGAAAGCATCAATGTAAGAGTTGATGAAACCTGTGAGAAAACTAAGGAAACTGGTAGTGAGCAAGCAGTAACCGAACTAGTTGCGACCTTTTGGGAACTGGTTGATAGCCAACTAAGTACCAGTAACAATGTTCCTACACTGGCAAATGTAGATGTTGATACTGATGGAGATGAGGATGAAGAAGAAAAGAAAGAGGAATCTATCAAGACCATTCCTCGGTATGTCAAGCTGAATCATGATCCTAAGAAGATCATAGGAGATAAGGATGCAGGAATCCTTACAAGAAGAAAGGTCAGAGAAAAATCTTGTATGATCTCTGAATTGAGCCTAAATCATTCAAAGAGGCACATAAGGATGAATACTAGATCAAGGCAATGGAAGAGGAACTTGACGAGATAGAGAAAAATGGTACATGGTCTTTGGTACCCAGACTGGAGCACAAAAATGTCATTGGTACTAAATGGGTTTTCAGAAATAAGCTAAATGAGGATGGCATAGTGGTGCAAGAGCACCCTTCCAAACTCTTCCTCTTTCTTTTTTTTGTTGTTATTATGCTTCTTTTGAAGCCATTGTGCATAAAATAAAGAGCCATGTGCTCATTGGTCATAGTTAAGGTCCTAATTGAGTTCTTAGGGTCTTAATTCAAGAATGAGGATTTCTTGGAAATAGAGGGTATGTGTGCTTTTGAGGAGTTTAGAGGTCCTTCATAGCATGGTGGTGTCCTTAGGTTGGCCCAATGTGGGTCTAGGAGTCAAGAAAAGAAACATTGGGAAAATTGCTCAAAAGTTGCAAAAGCTGCATGACAACATTTAAAAGTTGTCAAGTAGCTTTTCCACCATGAGGTCAAAACCTTTAGTTTGGAATGGAAAACCCTACTATGGGCACATAGATCAAGGAGAGGGTAGTATAAGTGTTTCCAAACCCTAAGTTAATGGGTTGGATGTCAGATAGTGTGTGGCTCAAGCAAAGTGACCTGACTGAGACTGCAAATTGGTTACCAGTCAGTTTGAATGAAACAACCAAGCAAGTTAATGGATTGATTTGCATGAAAAACTATGTGAAATGTTTCCTATGGTATAAATACTTTCATTGTGAGCAATTAGATTAGGTTTTTATTTGCAGGTTGTGTGTGTTTGTAAATAGTTTGTAAATTGCCTTCTCACTATCCAGTTTTGGACTGGTTTGAGTAAATGGATGCATAACTCCATTCCCCATTGTGGAATCACCATGAAACCATGGGGAATGAGAGTGCAGACCTTTTACCATAGTTCAATGCAAGAAGGGTGCTTGAAAATTTAGGGAGGCCATATAAAGATCATCTCCTAGGCGAGACTGAACAGTGCCCGGCTAGGAAAGGTCAAGTTGCAGAGTTCTTGGAGAGAAAGGTTGGTTAGAGGAGAGTGCACCCTTTGGAGGGGGTGTAGAGGAGTGAGTGAAGAATCATTGGTGTGAAGGAGGAGCCTCCACCAATCCATAAAAGGTGGCTAAAACTCAAAAAATTCACTATGACCCAGGCAGACCCTAAAAACCCTCACAAAACCCTTAAAAGCCCCAAAATTCACCCAAGGCACTATACGGCCACTTGGAGGCCCAGAACTAGAGAAATCCTTGAGCCCTTGCCAAATTAATGGTATTCCATTTTGGGAGTTTGGGTAGTTTGTGCATCATTTGTGAGAGGGATCCCTAAAGGACCGGGTAGGTGGCCAAATTGGTCCTAATCCTTGTAGCCCTATTTTGAAGACAAAAACATAGAATAGTGAAATCGGTAAGTGGTTGGAATCTTGAAACCTCTTGGGGGCACATGAATGGGTGGAAAAACCATGAAATTCACCTGACCTAATCTTGCTAAGACCTTGGAAGGTGTGGAACAAGCCAAGCCCTTATTAGCCATAGTAAGGGATTTTGAGTCTCATGAGTAGGTGAGACCTTAGGAGCAACATTGCAACTCATTGGTGGGTGGATTGGGAAAGGTTAGGGGATTTGTCAAACAAGGGAAGTCCTAGAGACCCTAGGGTGTGAAGTGAACACCAGGTGATCCAAGGGAAGGATCCAAGAGCATAGACTAGGCTACTCTATCCCAAACCCCATCCCATCAGATTGGTATTAGAGCAAGTTAAAGATTTGTTGGACTGTGTATGTCTCTATATACTAGTGAATTAGTATGGGAGAGCAGGATGGTCACTAATGTAGAGATGGCTAGGGAGGTAGAAGAGTAGAAGGAGAAGAATAAACTACTTGAGGAAGCTATGAGTGAGATAAGGGATAAACTGCAGGAAGTGGTGGATCAGAGGACACAAGGACCTTGGGGTGAAGACACCAAAGACAAAGGAAAGAAAACCATTGACATAGATGACATTATACCTAAACGAGATCCCTTGTTTAATGAAGAACCTTTTGTGAAGGCTATTAAGGCTTTGAACACCAAATCTTTTGAAGGATTGCCACATTTCAGTGGAAGGATCGACATTGACACTATCATGGAATGGATTGAGGGCATGGAAAACCACTTTGAGTGTGAGGGAGTGACAGAGGCTCAAAAGGTTAAGGTTGCCAAATCAGGATTAAGGGGAGCAGCTTTAACATGGTGGAAGTACCTGCAAGAAGAAAGAGTTAGCATGGGGAAGCTACCTATTGCCAATTGGAAGGCCATGGTGAGTAAGATCAAAGAAGAGATAGGGTTTGAAGAAAAAAGACCTTGATGTGACCTCCTACACCGAAGAATTTCAAAAACTTTTTCTTAGATCCAAAGTCCAAGAAGATGAATCTATTAAGGTGGC
Organism: Cryptomeria japonica; assembly: GCF_030272615.1. Taxonomy (NCBI): domain Eukaryota; kingdom Viridiplantae; phylum Streptophyta; class Pinopsida; order Cupressales; family Cupressaceae; genus Cryptomeria; species Cryptomeria japonica. The sequence goes on from NC_081411.1 coordinate 809,188,943, forward strand.
TAGGTATCTAAGTGGCCTAAAGTGGAACATTCAAGAGGAGATAAGCCTATGGACTCCTACTACTATTCAAAAATGTCATTAGCTTGTTGTCAAGGTGGAAGAGAGGAACAAAAGGAAAGGAGACTCCAATAACAGGGGTAGAGGTAGAGGTAGAGAACAAGTGAATCACCAAGGTGGTTACCAAAGTAAGGCAAATGAGCAGAGGAACCAAGGAGAAGCCAAGTTGACTGAACATGGTAGTGAAACCAAAATTAGAGGGGGCCATTCTAGAGGAAGAGGTGAACAAGGTGGTCCAAGTAGGGGTAGTGGTACTGGCAGAGGTAATTCCTACTTTGCAACTATGAAGTGTTACAATTGTGGTCAATTGGGACACCCAGCATATAGATGCCTTGACAAGCCTAAATCATCTAGTAGTGGAAAGAGGGTTGCTTATGCACATGAAGACTCTTCAAGTAGCAAAACACCTAAAGTGGACCATATTGAATCAGAGACTGGAGAAAATCTGATGTTCAATAGGGTCTTGATAAGACAACTAGTTAAGAATGAACCTAAGCAAAGGAGAGCATTGTTTAGGGTGAGATGCAAGATCCTTGGTAAATTTTGCAAGGTGATAGTTGATTCAGGCTCAACTGATAACATAATATCAGAAGAGGTAGTTAGGAAGTTGAAACTTATAAGGATATCCCACACTAACCCATACAAGGTGACATGGTTGAACCATGAGCAGAGTGTGCTTGTTAATGAACAAACTTGGGTAGAGTTTTCTATTGGAGGATACAAGGATAAGATCCTTTGTGATGTGTTACCTATGGATGCCTGTCACCTATTACTAGGTAGACCCTGGGAATTTGATAGGAAGGTGATCTATGATGGAGAGGAGATCTCCATTTCATTCAAGAAGGAAAGCAAGACCTTCAAGATTCAATCTTTGACAGAGAATGAAGAGGGAACTTCAAGAACACCTAGTGTCTTATTGGCTACCGCTAAAGAGTTTTTAAACTTGCTACATGAGGAGGAGATAGTGAAGTGTGCCATCTTTGTGAAACCAAAGGAGGAAGAAGACAAGTTGCAGGCAGAAGTACCCAAGGAGGTGAAGCAAATGTTGCAAGAGTATAAGGATATAGTGAGTGATGGAACACCTGCAACACTCCCACCAAGAAGGTCTATAAGTCATCAAATAAACTTTGTTCCTAGAGCATCACTACCTAACAAGGTAGCATATAAGCTCACACTTGATCAAAATAAGGAAGTAGCAAGGCAAGTGCAAGAGTTATTGGAACAAGGACTGATTAAGAAGAGCATCAACCCATGTGCAGTCCCGGTAGTGCTAGCATCAAAGAAGGGAGGCAAGTGGAGACTTTTCACTAACTCAAGGGAAATCAATAGGATCACCATAAGGTATAGGTTTCCTATTCCTAGGATAGAGGATTTAATGGACTATTTAGGAGGTGCTATGTATTTTACCAAGTTGGACCTTAAAATTGGTTATCACCAGATTAGAATCAAGGAGGGTGATGAGTGGAAGACTGCTTTCAAGACCACAAAGGGATTGTATGAATGGATTGTGATTCCATTTGGACTCACCAATTCCCCAAGCACCTTCATGAGGTTGATGAATGAGGTGTTAAAGGATTTCATAGGCAAATTTGTGGTGGTGTACTTAGATGACATTCTCATCTATAGTAAAACCAAAGAGGAGCACCTTGAGCATTTGAGGTTAGTCTTAGAGAGGTTGCATGAGGAGAAGTTATCCATCAACCTAGAGAAGTGTGACTTCTTGAAGAAAGAGCTGGTCTACTTAGGATTTGCGGTGTCTAAGGGAACCTTGAAAATGGATCCAAACAAAGTGGAGGCAATCTTGAATTGGCTTGCACCTAGAACAGGGATTGAAGTAAGAAGTAGCCACAAAACCTATCCTTCTCCTACCTACTTTTGACAAGCTATTCACATTGGAGTGCGATGCAAGTGGAATTGCAGTAGGGGGTGTATTGAGTCAAGAGGGAAGACCTGTGGCATTTTTCAGTGAGAAGCTTAATGAAGCAAAGAAGAAGTACTCAGCCTATGACCTAGAGTTGTATGCATTAGTGCAATCTCTAAAGAAATGGAGGCATTACCTACTTCCAAAGGAATTTGTGGTGTTCATAGATAACTAGGAATTGAGTTACATTAACACTCAAGTGAAGCTTAGCAATAGACATCTGAAATGGATGGAATACCTCCAATCCTTCACCTTCACCATCAAGCATAAGAAGGGGCAACTCAAAAAGGTGACAGATGCCTTAAGTAGGAAGTCGTTGATAGTTCAAGAACTATAGTTGTAGAGCATGGGAATAGAAGGTTTCAAGACCTTTATGAAGGAGATGAAGACTTCTCATCAGCTTACAAGGTTTGCAAGGAGTTTGAGAACCATTTCCATGGTGAGTATGCAGATTACACTCTCCAAAATGGCCTCTTGTTCAAGGGTAATCAATTGTGTGTACCAAAAGGATCCATGAGGGAAAACCTCATCCAAGAGAAACACAATGGCATTTTGAGTGGACACTTTGGAGTCAACACAACCTTGGATTTAGTACAGAGGTACTACTATTGGCCAAAGTTGCCAAGAGATGTGAAGAGATATGTGGAGCAATGTGGTGTGTGTCAAAGAGCAAAGGGAGGATCAAGCAATGCTAGTCTCTATCAACCATTGCCAGTCCCAAATAGACCTTGGGAATGTATAAGCATGGAATTTGTAGTAGGAATTCCCAAGACAAAGATAGGAATGGACAACATCTATGTGGTAGTAGATAGATTTTCCAAAATGAGCCATTTCATACCATGTAAGACTACACATGATGCTAGCTATGTTGCACATCTCTTCTTTAAGGAGATTGTTAGGATTTGTGGACTCCCTTTATGCATTATTTCAGATAGGGACAACAAGTTCATGGGCCATTTTTGGCAAACATTATGGAGGAGACTAGGAACTAACTTGTCATTTAGCTCAACTTACCATCCACAAATAGATGGTCAAACTAAAGTTATCAACAGGGTGTTAGGCAACTTGTTGAGGTGTTTAACTAAGGAATATGGATAGACATGGGACCTAATCATTCCTCAAGTAGAGTATGCATATAATGACAATGTGAATAGGACCACGAGTAGAAGTCCTTTTGAGGTTGTGTATGGTAGACATCCAAGGGGAGTATGTGAGTTGAGAGACCTTGGTACTTTGGTGATGAAGAGTGGGCAAGCAGAGGACTTCACTCAAACCATCAAGGAAGTCCAAGAGCAAGCCAAGAAAGACATCCTTGAATCCACTCAAAAACTCAAAACAAAAATGGATGAGAAAAGGAGAGAGGTTCAGTTCAAGGTGGGTGACTATGTGATGGTCCATTTGAGCAAAGCTAGGATGCAAAGTGGTAAGCCTACCAAACTACAAATGAAGAGGGTAGGACCTTGTAGAATCCTATCAAAATATGGTGAGAATGCTTTCAAGGTTGACCTACCTTCAGATTTGGCTATATCATCAGTCTTTAATGTAGCTGACCTGATCATGTACAAGGATGAGATAGAAGGGCAGACTGAGAGCCAAGCCAAGGTACTACAGGACCTAGATGTTAATGTCTTACCATAGGTGAAGAAGCCTATAGTAGAGGAGATCTTAGAATCTAGGGTGAAGAAGTCCACTAGACACTAGGTATACATGGAGCACTTGGTAAAATGGGCAGGCCAACCTGTATCTAAAGCAACTTGGGTGGAGGAGAGCAAGTTTAAGGCACTTGGCATAGACCCGACTCTCATCTCTTCTTCTAATTCATAGTTGTGTGCAGAGGGGGAGTATGATGTAGGAGCACCCTTCCAAACTCTTCCTCTTTCTTTGTTTTGTTGTTATTATGCTTCTTTTGAAGCCATTGTACATAAAATAAAGAGCCATGTGCTCATTGGTCAAAGTTAAGGTCCTAATTGAGTTCTTAGGGTCTTAAGTCAAGATTGAGGATTTCTTGGAAATAGAGGGTATGTGTGCTTTTGAGGAGTTTAGGGGTCCTTCATATCATGGTGGTGTCCTTAGGGTGGCCCAATGTGGGTCTAGAAGTCAAGAAAAGAAACATTGGGAAAGTTGCTCAAAAGTTGCATGACAACTTTTAAAAGTTGTTAAGCAACTTTTCCATCATGAGGTCAAAACCTTTAGTTTGGTGTGGACAACCCTGATATGGGCACACAGACTGAGGAGAGGGTAGTATAAGTGTTTCCAAACCCTAAGTTAATGGGTTGGATGTTAGACATTGTGCAGCCCAAGCAAAGTGACCTGACTGAGACTGCAAATTGGTTACCAGTTAGTTTGAATGAAACAACTGAGCAAGTTAATGGATTGATTTGGTGCAAAAATATGTGAAATGTTTCCTATAGTGTAAATACTTTCATTGCATACAAAACTATGTGAACTGATCAAGGAGGGGAATTCACTTTTGGTGAATTCAACAATGTAGCATCGTAAATTGTACGCACTTGCTAGGGTGGTACAATTTCACACCTAGTTTAGCACCCGCCTTGGCGCATTTTGTATTTTGCATTGCATTTCCCCTTTAGCACTTAATTAATTAAATTAATTAGGTCTAAGGTTCTATTTCATCATTCTCTACATCATAAAGTTGGGCCCTTTCACTAAAGCGCGCCCTTCGCATTTTATTCCTCTAATACACCACTTAATCAAAAACCCTAATTAAGTCCTATTTCGAACTTGGGGGCTTGGTTTCGGGGTCAAAACATCTCAAAATCACCTGTAACTTCGGGATTCTCTCTAAAATCATCATATCCGATGACCCTGAAAATTTGGTGAAAAGTTGTCGGGACCGTGGCGCTCGGTGCACATGGTCCCGGACATTTTTCCCGAAATTTTAGGAGCATGATCCAATCATAAAATAAAGCTTAACCCCAAGAAATTGGTGGGATATTCAATCTCTAGGTCGGCCAAAATACGAATTTATGACCTAGGGTTTCATACATAAAAGCTCTCTTTCCTCATTTGAAGGGATCTGATTTTTGGCTTTCGAGGACCTTCTATGCAGCGAAAGAGTAGATCTTTGAAGACTTCAACAACATTCAACATCCTTCTATCAAGCATTTATCAATTTCATTCATTCATTTAGGGCTTGGGAGACATTGAAGAACAATAGGAGATTACCGACTGAAGATTGGCTTGTACTCCTCCCTTGAGGGTTGGGTATGATTTCATGTTGTTTTCATGTCTTTGCATAAGCTTTAATATATCCTTTATTCATGCTTTAGATCACTTTGCATCTTGATTTAGAGCATTTACATTATCATTTACAAGCAATTAGGGTTTACTTTCTAGGTTGCTCTAGTTTGCTTTCTTGCATTTTAGGACCTTGCACACACACTAGGTCTGCACACACAATACATCTTGGCTATTCGTGGAGGTGGAAATCATCGAAGTGGGGGTTTGACTAAGGCAAAACCCTATATAGCCACCCAAAACACCTTTTCAGATATAAGTGTAGGTTTCGGGACTCAGACGACGCTGCAGGGTACAGATCCGGGAAGAGCAGACTGAGACAGAACAACACACCAAATTCCAGACCAGAAAGCTAGGACAGGGGCATGGGGCGCCCTGGTCCTGCCAGGACAGGGGCGCTGGGTGCCCTGGTCCCTAGGACAGGGGCGCTGGGTGCCCTGGTCCTCCTGACAGACAACATTTTTAGCATTTTTGACAGCTTTTCCAGAGTGCAAAACAACAGTTTTCAGAGCAGTTTCAGGGGCAGAATCAGGACAGTAGCACCCGCGCCCCCATCCCAAACATTTTCAGTCAGATTTTAACTCTGGGTATGCATTTGCATTCTTGTCTTGTCCTTGTGTTTACAGCTTTCCATCATTTAAGTTCAATTCTGTAATCTTGTTATTAGTTCATACTTGCAGTTTGGGGTTAGGGATTGAACTTGCATCATTTCATCTTTCAATTAGAACAAAGGAATAGAAATCCTAATAGGTAGCCCGTGGCTCTCTCTTCCACAAGAAGAAGTAGCCAATTGTGTGATACCTCTAGGCTCTTTCGTATTCCACAAGTGTGTGGTTGAAAGTGAGATTAGGGCATGTTTGCTTAGTGTCACTTTTTCTCCCACACATTTTGGTGAACCCGACGTGAATTCCAATCTTCTCTAATTCTGATTTATGTTTTCAAATTTGAGTGTTTTCAAATTCAAATTTTTATTTAAAAGTTTTAATTTCTTGCAAGATTCAAAAAATTTAGAGGAAATTTTTGCTAAAACCCTAATTTTTCAATTCAAAGTTGAACTTGTGGATAGCTTAATTGGGATCAATAATTTCAAATCTGATTTAGGAACTCATTTGAATCATAAATTTCATTTTCTAAATCTACATTCTAAGTGCTTGCATTGGTTAAAATTGAACATTTCCTTCTATTTTGCATGTGTTATCATTTGAAAGAGGAAAATTGTTGTCATGATGCATTCATTTCATAGATGTGATAATGGGTTGGCTTCCCTTGTTTCAATTTTTCCTTCTCCTAAAGAACCTCCCCCCATCTATAACAACATTTTAGTGCCTAAAAGAGTTTCTACCAATCCCTTTGAGACTCTCCCATGCTCTAAGGATGAAGTCTTTAAGAGTGATCTTGATAATTCTCCTAAAATGTGCCCTTCCTATTTAGTTATCCTAGAGGAAGAGAATGATATCATAAACACCTTTCTTAATGTTAATTCACCTTCCCTACATGATGCCTCTCTAAGTGAAAAGGTATTGATGGGCATTGACTTATTTTCTCCTAAAGGTGGTCCTTCCAATGGGGGCATGTTAGTACAACAAGAGGTTATGAACACTTCTTTCAAAGATCTCCTTCCTAAGCATGAATATTTGGAGAAATATGTTCGTGTTCCTCCTAAAAAACACTCCCTTCATGAGGATCCTTTTGTGCAAGAAGATGACATTATCCCTACATTTTCTAGTGATGGCATTTCCTTTTCCAACAAAATTCCCACTAGAGATGATGAATTAATGATAAATGCTTACCCTTCTCCTAAAGTTTGTCTTACCCATAAGCATCCCTTAGAGAAAGAAGATGAAATAATAAGAAATTTCCTTAATTCTCTCTCCCCTAAAGATCATATTGAACATATTTTGAGGAAAGAGGATGATTTTAACACATCTATTGATGCTTTCCCTTCTAAGGATGAGGAATTAATAAACAATGTTATCTCCTCTCCCGAAATTGACAATACTTCAAACATTCCTTTCAACAACCTCACTATTTGGGATGAACCATTAGAAGAAGGTGTAGATTATTCTCTCTCCCGTGATAGTTTCTCCCCTTCCTTGAATCTCAATTATTCTTCCTCTAAAAATAAAGCATCTCCCTCTCCTCAACTTGGTTCTACTCATAAGGAAACCCTAGTTCAAAGCAAGATGGTTAACATCTCTTTCAAAGATCTCCCTCTCAAAAGTGAGACTTTAGAGAGTAATGTTGATCCTTCTCCTAGAGAGTTTATTCCCCATGTAGACCATTTGATGATAGAGGATGATATGACCTTTCCTCTTCCTACTAGAACATCAATGCCTACCCCTTGTCTCTCTCCTAAAATTGATTTAATCCGTGATAAGATTTTAGTGCAAGAGAAGACTATCAACAATTCTTCCAACACTTTTTTTCATTCCTCTAAACCATCCTCAATCAATTTGATACATGTGAATGAGACACCTAATAAACCTCTCTTCACTGTCCAAGGTGCTTTTCCTTCTCAAAATTCTCAACCTTTAAATAAGCCTATCTTAGTGGTTCAAGGTGGTTATGCTAATGATTATTTTTGCACTCCTAAGAAACCTATTATTACTATGCAAGGAGGTTATTCTACTAAGAGCCCTTATGAGTATGCTAAGCAACTGACTAGAGAGAGTTATCATGCGGTTGCTCATACCTATAACACAAGAAACAATAGGCAACCTAATCCTCCTCCAGTTATCCCAACTTCACTTCCTCCTTCCCAACCTATTCTTCCTCAAGCTCCACATATTTCACAAGTTCTTTGTAAGGAATATGATCTCATAGAACAACTTAAAGCTACCCCTGCTAAGATATCCCTTTGGGATTTGATCCAAACTTCTTCCACTCATCATGGAATGTTACAAGATGCCTTGAAAGATTTGAATGTTCCTCCACCTAATACATCTAGTAATATAGTGTCTTTAGTTGACTCTATGATGAATCCTAAAGCTCAAATTGTGTTTACTCAAGATGAGTTGCCTACTAGTGAAATTCAACATCAATTTGATCCCTTGATGATTGTGGTTATCATAAATGACATGGCTATAAGACGAACACTAGTAGATAATGGCTCTGGCCTTAATGTATGTAGCATTAATCTATTGCATAAGATGAATGTGGATACATCCCTTATTGAGCCTGACTCTCGTCCCATTCGAGGCTTTGATAATGTGGCTAAGTCTTCATTAGGTATTATCACCTTACCCATCACAGTAGGACCTGTTACTTTGCCTACTCCTATCCATGTTATGTCGGGAAATCTAACATACAACTTGTTATTAGGAAGACCTTGGATTCACAGTATGCAAGCTGTCCCCTCTACATTGCATAGACAAGTTAAATTCATTTATAACAATAAGACATATACCTTGATAGGTGATACTAATCTTCAGGCTTGTTTGCAAACATCTACTTCCAAAGGGAGTTCTTCTAAACCTTCCTCTTCTAGTGATGACTCTTTAAACAAGATACCTATGGATGAATCATTACCCTCTGATAGTCAAAATTCTTTGGATGAGTCTAAAGCTCCTGAAGAAGATCCTTCTCGACTTGAGTCTACACATGAAAAGGCTTTTGATCCTGAGAAGGTTCTCGCAGAAGACAATTGGGGATCTCTTGATTTTAATCCCACCTTTGTAGGTGAGTATAGGGTTTCTCCTAGAGATCTTAAAGGTAAAATGAAGGAAGAAACTAGAGATCAATCAGTCTTACTTGAACCTATGAGAAATAATTTTGTGGCCGCCTCTCAAACTTCTTCTCCTCACACCTCTAATTATGAAGATTTTGATTCTTTGTCTTATGAAAAACCACCCTCTCTTCCTGAAATGGCTGATCGTTATGGTCGTGGTTTTCGCATTTTTGCTAAGCATGGGTATCATGGAAATGGTTGTGGTGCTCATGAACAAGGGATAAAAGTTCCTCTAGAGACTAATTTTCAGAATTATGCCTTTGGACTCGGCTATAATCCCTGCAAACGTACCAAAGCATCTAAAAGACCATCTCTTAATGTGAATGCTGTATTTAGTAGTGATGATGATCTCGCTTCAATTAAATCATCTTCTACTTCTATCAACTCTCATTCCCCTCATAAGGAAATCTTGGCGATGAACAAATCTCTTTATGACTCCCCTCAAATTTCTAAACCCACTTATGAATCTTTATCTCCTATTCATCATAAAGTCCTTTCCTCTAGGGATAAGGCTCTAATAAATTACACTCATCCCTCTTCTAAGATTTCATGTGACTTTTCTTCTTCAATTTTTATCATTTTATACATGTTTTTAATCTCACTTATAGTTGAGCATTTAACATGTCATATTCAAATACCTCATTTAGTCTATCATGTCTTTAAATAACATTAATGGCTATTATGTTGCTCATCATTATGTGACATTGGTAGCTCATTTACTGGGGGCTCATTGTCATTCATGATGGTACAATTTCAAGTGCAATCATATTTTTGAACCAACATAATAGCCTAATTTTCTATGTTATCTCTTGTTCCTATGGGGACAAGAGTGATTTCATACATCTCTTCTTTTTCTTATGTCCAAATCTCTTCCTAGAAGATTGTGTAAGTCCTCATTGAGGCAATGATCTTTCCTTATTTTTATCTAAGGATCCACTTTTTCCTATTTCGTGGATGGTGTGAAATTTATTACTTGATGTTATTCCTTGTATGCATTTGTTGTTGTTTGTTCAAGGATTCTCTCTTACAAGAGGTGTAAGTCCTTGACTACAACATCTTTTGCACTTGGTAAAATACATCCATAACGAATTCACTCTCCCAATTGGGTTAAAAAGAGCGTCATCCTTCATTAAGAATCACTTTCACCTCACAAAAGAAGGAAGTATTGCATTCTTATTCTCTTCTTTGTCTTATTCTAGAAGATGTTATATTTGTCTAAGATAGTTCCTCTCGGGGATAGGTATCTTTTATACAAAGATCTCTTCTCCTTTAAGGATCTCCTTTACACATACTACAAGATATCCCTTTTCAACTATCTTATCCTTGCTTAAAGAGTGCGAAACTCTCTTGCTTGGATCTATGACATTGTTGCATTTTTAGGGTATCTTCTTTTGTGATGAAGGTAGGTATCCTTGTTCTACTTTTCTTATGACATAAACATTACACTTTTTGAGCAATGGGTCATTCTTGGAACCAGAGCACAGACTCTTAGAGCGAGGGGTCTCCATTTTTCTTTTATGCAAGGTGATTATTCTCGAAACCAGAGCACAGACTCTTAGAGCGAGATGTCACGCTTTTGTACTATACATATATAGGTTGTAGCATACTCGGGCATAGACTCCTATGAGATGCTTCTAACCTCACTTACACACACATGCACGAGGTTGAGTGGAACTAGCGGCATAAGGCTAGACTTTCTCACTCTCCTCCCTTACATGGATCACCTAGATAGACTCTAGGGGCTAGTTTTCCATGTCCTTTTTCACATGGATCACCTAGACAAGATCTAGGGGCAAGAAGTCCATGTTTTCTCTCTCACTATTCTTCTCATGGATCACCAATGTGTGTATTCATGCTTTTTTCCTTTCTTTTCTTCTCTTTGCATTTTGTTTCCATTTACATCCTTCATCTTGTGTTAGAGAACTCTCAAATCCTCACACTTTTTATTGTGTTGGAATTGAGATTTAGTCCTCTTTCTTACCAAATGATTCTCCATTAGTTTTTGATCTCATATCAAATCTTCTTGTGAGCATTTGTCATCAATATTCTTTAACAATTCGAAGTGGTAAACATGATACCCTGTTTCAACTCACTAAAATTAGCAAGCCGAAACAGGGGGGGGCATATAGCTACCCTCGAATTTTCATCACCTTCCTTAGTAAGCATTAGGTGATTTTGTGATCTAACGTGTGTTTTGTAGGGTGCGGTTCCTAACTATGTAGTGCAGATACCGCTGGGGGCTTCGTTCGACAGACTTATGGATATATCCTTTTTCAAATAATGTTTACTTTTCTGTACTTTAGCTTGCATATGCACGTAGTGTTCATATGACTGCTAAAGTGGGGGCTAAATGTAGCGTCATAAATTGTACGCACTTGCTAGGGTGGTACAATTTCACACCTAGTTTAGCACCCGCCTTGGCGCATTTTGTATTTTGCATTGCATTTCCCCTTTAGCACTTAATTAATTAAATTAATTAGGTCTAAGGTTCTATTTCATCATTCTCTACATCATAAAGTTGGGCCCTTTCACTAAAGTGCGCCCTTCGCATTTTATTCCTCTAATACACCACTTAATCAAAAACCCTAATTAAGTCCTATTTCAAAATTGGGGGCTTGGTTTCGGGGTCAAAACATCTCGAAATCACCTGTAACTTCGGGATTCTCTCTAAAATCATCATATCCGACAGCCCTGAAAATTTGGTGAAAAGTTGTCAGGACCGTGGCGCCCGGTGCACATGGTCCCGGACATTTTTCCCAAAATTTTAGGAGCACGATCCAATCATAAAATAAAGCTTAACCCCAAGAAATTGGTGGGATATTCAATCTCTAGGTCAGCCAAAATACGAATTTACGACCTAGGGTTTCATACATAAAAGCTCTCTTTCCTCATTTGAAGGGATCCAATTTTTGGCTTTCGAGGACCTTCTATGCAGCGAAAGAGCAGATCTTTGAAGACTTCAACAATATTCAACATCCTTCTATCAAGCATTTATCAATTCAATTCATTCATTTAGGGCTTGGGAGACATTGAAGAACAATAGGAGATTACCGACTGAAGATTGGCTTGTACTCCTCCCTTGAGGGTTGGGTATGATTTCATGTTGTTTTCATGTCTTTGCATAAGCTTTAATATATCCTTTATTCATGCTTTAGATCACTTTGCATCTTGATTTAGAGCATTTACATTATCATTTACAAGCAATTAGGGTTTACTTTCTACGTTTGCTCTAGTTTGCTTTCTTGCATTTTAGGACCTTGCACACACACTAGGTCTGCACACACAATACATTTTACAATACAACTTAGCTATTCGTGGAGGTGGAAATCACCGAAGTGGGGGTTTGACTAAGGCAAAACCCTATATAGCCACCCAAAACACCTTTTCAGATATAAGTGTAGGTTTCGGGACTCAGACGACGCTGCAGGGTACAGATCCGGGAAGAGCAGACTGAGACAGAGCAACACACCAAATTCCAGCCCAGAAAGCTAGGACAGGGGCGTGGGGTGCCCTGGTCTTGCCAGGATAGGGGCACTAGGTGCCCTGGTCCCTGGGATAGGGGCGCTGGGCACCTTGGTCCTCCTGACAGACAGCATTTTCAGCATTTTTGACAGCTTTTCCAGAGTGCAAAACAACAGTTTTCGGAGCAGTTTCAGGGGTAGAATCAGGACAGTGGCGCCCGCGCCCCCGTCCTGAACATTTTCAGTCAGATTTTAACTCCAGGTATGCATTTTCATTCTTGTCTTGTCCTTGTGTTTATAGCTTTCCATCATTTAAGTTCAATTCTATAATCTTGTTATTAGTTCATACTTACACTTTGGGGTTAGGGATTGAACTTGCATCATTTCATCTTTCAATTACAACAAAGGAATAGAAATCCTAATAGGTAGCCCGTGGCTCTCTCTTCCACAAGAAGAAGTAGCCAATTGTGTGATACCTCTAGGCTCTTTCGTATTCGACAAGTGTGTGGTTGAAAGTGAGATTAGGGCATGTTTGCTTAGTGTCACTTTTTCTCCCACACAAACAAGTACTGTGAAGAACGTGGCATCAAGAGGCAATTGTCTGCCCCACAGACTCCATAGCAGAATAGCCTAGTAGAGAGGAATAACTAGACTGTGGTTGAAGAAGCTACAACCATGTTGATTCAAGGAAAGGTAGCTCACACCTTTTGGAGAGAAGCAGTGAGCACTACAGTCTACATAATGAACCGGGTACTCATCAAGAAAGGTAAGGATAAAACTCCTTATGAGTATTGGATCGATAAGACACCTGTGGTCAGCTACTTTAGAGTGTTTGGCAGCAAATGTTACCTCAAGAGGAGTGAACACTTGAGAAAATTTGATGTGAAATGTGATGAGGGAATATTCCTAGGATATTCCACCAAGAGCAAAGTTCTCAAGTGTTTCAACAATAGGACTCAGAGAATTATGGAAAGCATCAATGTAAGAGTTGATGAAACCTTAGAGAAAACTAAGGAAACTGATAGTGAGCAAGCAGTAACCAAACTGGTTGCAACCTTCTGGGAACCAGTTGATAGCCAAGTAAGTACCAGTAACAATGTTCCTACACTGGCAAATGTAGATGTTGATACTGATGGAGATTAGGATGAAGAAGAAAAGAAAGAGGAATCTATCAAGACCATTCCTCGGTATGTCAAGCTGAATCATGATCCTAAGCAGATCATAGGAGATAAGGATGCAGGAATCCTTACAAGAAGAAAGGTCAGAGAAAACTCTTGTATGATCTCTGAATTTGAGCCTAAATCATTCAAAGAGGTACATAAGGATGAAGACTGGATCAAGGCAATGGAAGAGGAACTTGACGAGATAGAGAAAAATGGTACATGGTCTTTGGTACCCAGACCGGAGCACAAAAATGTCATTGGTACTAAATGGGTTTTCAGAAATAAGCTAAATGAGGATGGCATAGTGGTGTAGGAGCACCCTTCCAAACTCTTCCTCTTTCTTTTTTTTGTTGTTATTATGCTTCTTTTGAAGCCATTGTACATAAAATAAAGAGCCATGTGCTCATTGGTCATAGTTAAGGTCCTAATTGAGTTCTTAGGGTCTTAAGTCAAGATTGAGGATTTCTTGGAAATAGAGGGTATGTGTGCTTTTGAGGAGTTTAGGGGTCCTTCATAGCATGGTGGTGTCCTTAGGTTGGCCAAATGTGGGTCTAGGAGTCAAGAAAAGCAACATTGGGAAAGTTGCTCAAAAGTTGCAAAAGTTGCATTACAACTTTTAAAAGTTGTCAAGCAACTTTTCCACCATGAGGTCAAAACCTTTAGTTTAGCATGGAAAGTTGTCATGCAACTTTTCCACCATGAGGTCAAAACCTTTAGTTTGGCATGGAGAACCCTAATATGGGCACACAGATCCAGGAGAGGGTAGTATAAGTGTTTCCAAACCCTAAGTTAATGGGTTGGATGTCAGACATTGTGCGGCCCAAGCAAAGTGACTTGACTAATACTGCAAATTGTTTACCACTCAGTTTGAATGAAACAACTGAGAAAGTTAATGGATTGATTTGGTGCAAAACTATGTGAAATGTTTCCTATAGTGTAAATACTTTCATTGCATGAAAAACTATGTGAACTTATCAAGGAGGGGAATTCACTTTTGTTGAATTCAACAAGTACTGTGAAGAACATGGCATCAAGAGGCAATTGTCTGCCCCTCGGACTCCATAGCAGAATGGCCTAGTAGAGAGGAATAACCAGACTGTGGTTGAAGAAGCTACAACCATGTTGATTCAAGGAAAGGTAGCTCACACCTTTTGGAGAGAAGTGGTGAGCACTGCAGTCTACACAATGAACCGAGTACTCATCAAGAAAGGTAAGGATAAAACTCCTTATGAGTATTGGACCGGTAAGACCCCTGTGGTCAGCTACTTTAGAGTGTTTGGCAGCAAATGTTACATCAAGAGGAGTGAACACTTGAGAAAATTTGATGTGAAATGTGATGAGGGAATATTCCTAGGATATTCCACCAAGAGAAAAGCTCTCAAGTGTTTAAACAATAGGACTCAAATAACTATGGAAAGCATCAATGTAAGAGTTGATGAAACCTCAGAGAAAACTAAGGAAACCGGCAGTGAGCAAGTGGTAACCGAACTGGTTGCAACCTTCTGGGAACTAGATGATAGCCAACTAAGTACCAGTAACAATGTTCCTACATCGACAAATGTAGATGTTGATACTAATGGAGATGAGGATGAAGAAGAAAATAAAGAGGAATCTATCAAGACCATTCCTCGGTATGTCAAGCTGAATCATGATCCCGAGCAGATCATAGGGGATAAGGATGCAGGAATCCTTACAAGAAGAAAGGTCAGAGAAAACTCTTGTATGATCTTTGAATTTGAGCCTAAATAATTCAAAGAGGAACATAAGGATGAATATTGGATCAAGGCAATGGAAGAGAAACTTGACCAGATAGAGAAAAATGGTACATGGTCTTTGGTACCCAAACTGGAGCACAAAAATGTCATTGGTACTAAATGGGTTTTTAGAGATAAGCTAAATGAGGATTGCATAATGGTGCAGGAGCACCCTTCCAAACTCTTCCTCTTTCTTTTTTTTGTTGGTATTATGCTTCTTTTGAAGCCATTATACATAAAATAAAGAGCCATGTGCTCATTGGTCATAGTTAAGGTCCTAATTGAGTTCTTAGGGTCTTAAGTCAAGATTGAGGATTTCTTGGAAATAGAGGGTATGTGTGCTTTTGAGGAGTTTAGGGGTCATTCATAGCATGGTGGTGTCCTTAGGTTGGCCCAATGTGGGTCTAGGAGTCAAGAAAAGCAACATTGGGAAAGTTGCTCAAAAGTTGCAAAAGTTGCATGACAACTTTTAAAAGTTGTTAAGCAACTTTTCCACCATGAGGTAAAAACCTTTAGTTTGGCATGGAAAACACTAATATGGGCACACAAACTAAGGAGAGGGTAGTATAAGTGTTTCTAAACCCTAAGTTAATGGGTTGGATGTCAGACATTGTGCAGCCCAAGCAAGGTGACCTGACTGAGACTGCAAATTGGTTACCAGTCAGTTTGAATGAAACAACCAAGCAAGTTAATGGATTGATTTGCGTGAAAAACTATGTGAAATGTTTCCTATGGTGTAAATAATTTCATTGTGAGAAATTATATTAGGTTTTTATTTGCAGGTTGTGTGTGTTTGTAAATAGTTTGTGTAGACGTATAAAAATGACCACATTCCTAAATGAATATTTTATGTTCATTTCCCCATTTAATTAAATCCAATTTAATTAAATTATCCACATTCTTCTATTTTATTAAGTAAATTACTCAATTTATTTAAATAAAATTCACTATACCATTTAATGAATAAATCATTTTTATTCAATTAAATCCCCCTAGCCACTTTTAATTAAATTCAAATTTAATTAAATAGTTATCCTAAATTGAATAAATCAAATTTATTCAATTACAACCAAATTGAATGAAAATCAAATAATTCAATTAAATCCTATTATCCCCCATCCACTTGCAAAATCCCAAACCCCTTCCTAATCCCTTCTAGAATCTTCTAACCAATTCTAATTAACCTAAACCCCCTCTAAACTTTGTCACATCCCTAAGCAAAGGGAGGTCACTTCTCAAATGGCCCAAAGTCTTGGATAACCATTGAAGGTTTTCAACCTTCAACCACCAAAAACCCTAAAGTCTTTGAAAACCATTGAAGGCTTCCAACCTTCAACCACTTAATCCACAAAGTCTCCAATAACCATTAATGGTTATTTCAAACCCTCCCACATGGTTAAAACATTTGTTTTGACTCAACCTCTATCCAACCCAAGGGTCTCATCAGGTCATTAATGCTTTGACCATGATTATCTCTTAATCATTTGCACAAAGGTTTATCCCTGGATTAGATCCTAATTCAGTGGGTAAACCTAACTTAGACTTGACCCTTAGCCTTTAGATAACCATAAGGTCTCCTCAGGCCTTTAATGCCTCCAACCTCTTCTCTCAACCCAATCTGGTGTGGACATTTGTCACTATTTCATTGGTGCCAATTGTGCACATGGATCCCCAACTTTCAAACTTGGCCCTTGATTAAGCCATTCAATCTTGACCATCCATTGCCCTGTTTGTGCTATAAATAGAGCTCTCATTCCTCCATTCTTAACAATCATCTTTCAAATTTGAAGCATCATACTTATGCTCAAATACTTTCAAGCTTTTTCATCATCTTTATGCTCTTCATTTAGCCTCTCTTAGATCATAAATTAGACTAATATGCATGCTTAGATTACTTTATTTACCATTTTAGCTCAATCATAGAATAAATATAGTATGCTAGGATAGTATTCATACTAACCCCGTCATCTTATCATTTAGTTTATTGCATTTTAGTATCATACATAGCTTAACATTCATCTCATACTAAGATCAGTTAAAATCTCTCTCGTTCTCATATTTGCCATCCCTAAGCCATTTTGCTCAGTAATCTGAGAGCAAAACATTGGTTTGAGGGACATTGTGAGATAGAGAACCATGGGACCCTCCTTGGGAAGCTGAGTAACGCATCGTTACTCCATAGCTTGCATCAAGAAGTCCTGTGTGTGTGTGTGGATTGATATTTATCGTAATTTTCACATTTTAAATTTTATTAATCTATTTTTCCCACATACATTTCTGGCGCCCACCGTGGGGCACGCACCCCAATAACCTATCGTTTTTTGAATTTGAAGACTTTTGCAGGTACGCGGGAAACTAGAATTAGCGCGTCAAAGACATATTTTAGCGCATCCGCCTAACAGTTTAGCGCTTCTAGCCTACTGTTTAGCGCATGGGCTTTCTGTCTTAGCGCGTTAAAATTGTTCCTTAGCGCATGACACTATTTAACAAATTTTCCTGTAGGTATCGACGCGGGCAAAACACAGATTAGCGCATCTACTTAACAGAGTAGCGCATCCGCCCAACAGTTTAGCGCTTCTAGCCTACTGTTTAGCGCGTGGGCTCTCTTTCATAGCACGTGGATACTTTTCCTTAGCGCGTGATTCTGTTTAAAAAAATTTCCTGTATGTATTGACGCGGGTAAAACACTGTTTAGCGCATCCAATAAACAGAGTAGCGCATCCAATCCGTTGTTCAGCGCGTAGAGACCATCGTCTAGCGCGTGCAGTTCAAACATTAGCGCGTGATTCTCCAGAAAAACTTCACAGCAAATTTCAAAACAGCCTGTTTTAGCGCGTGGAACAAACAGCTTAGCGCGTAGAATTCCTGTTTTAGCGCGTGGAAGAAACAGCTTAGCGCGTAGAATTCCTGTTTTAGCGCGTGGAACAAACCAGTCAGCACGTGGAAAATAAAGTCTAGCGCGTGCATATTTCACAGTCAACAAAACAAAATTTTCCGGAATCAATATTTTAGCGCGTAATCAGGGGCAGAGTAGCGCGTGGGTGTTTTTTCTTAGCGCGTCTGTGCAATAGTTTAGCGCATGGAGTTGGCAAAGTCAAAAATTCATGACAGAGTAAAAAATTAGGCTTGTGAGAGGCATAGTATATATGGAATATAACATTTAAGTATAAGTTACATTTCCTCTTATCTTTTTCCTTTCTTATACTTTAAGTTATATTCCATATATACTTTCAGGATGTTTGAGAGGGGTTTCAGACCTCTAGGAGTTGTAATGCAAAATCTAGTTTTTGGAAGATCTTCCAAATTTCAGACTTAGTCAAATTTCAGGGCATTTCAGGCTCAGGATTGTAAAATTTGTAACCAAGATCAAAATTTAGGCTTGTGTAAGCCCACACTAACACTTGATCACTGACTGTGTGCAGGGGAAGGAGTTAGTTTAGAGGGTTTAAGTCTCTTTTTTTACTTTCTTTCAACAAAAGTTGGTTAAAAAGAACTCACTCTCTTTTTTGCAAAAATTAAAATAAACCTCATCATTTCATTTGGATGCATAAAATGAACTTCATGCCTTCCTTTTTGGTGTTTTAAAAGAAACTTCATCTTTTCTTTATTGCCAGGTAAAAAGAACAACAAAACAAACCTTTCATTCCTGCAAGTTAGGAAAAACACATCATTTTGGAAGCTCTAAAAAGAACAAACAAATTTACTTTCTGCAAAGCTTAAAACGAACCTCACCATCCTTTGGTGTTTAAAAGGATTCACTTCATTTTGCAAAGTAAAAGAACCTCATCTTCATTTTGTGCAAAGCAAAGAGGGAAAGTTTTCCCCTATCGACTTTAATTTTGTTGACCAAAAATCACAATTTACTTTGTTGACCAGGCTTGTTTTAGAAAAGTTTTGGAAATACACACTTTGCTATGAAAGGTTAAAAAGAACATCATGCTTGTTGGAGCAACATCTCCAAATAGAAGTTAGCAAATCATTCTCTTGAAGGCTAAAAAGAACAACTTGATTGCTTTGTCTCGAAAGTGGAAGGTATATGCTCTCCCCATAACTGGGTGACCAAAAAGCCAAACCACTCTTAAGCTTTCTATACTTCAAGCATTTACATCCTTTAGCAGGCCTGCCTTCCCGAGGGGTTGAAAAACTCTTAAAGCCATTCTTTGGCCGGTGTGAAGGGAACGACCTAAGTGGGGAACGACTTTGACGCCAAGAATTCTAACCCACTATAATCAAATGTGGAAAGTGACGAAAGTCTTTTTCAACGGTTGCGCGCAGTGATTAGCCTTTCCCCAGTATCCTTGAGATATGTAAAGCCTTTGTTCTAAAGGTTGGGAAGCCTCCTGAGGGAGTTTATCACTGACGGCCGAACAGGAAGCCTGATTACAAACCATAGCATTAGAAACTTTGAGCTGAGTCAGTCGCCAAACATTGGCAATATCATAGTGCAAGGGTGGGGAAGAATCCGCCCCCAAGATTACTCACCATATATCTCCCAAGATAACAACTCAACTGTGAAGCGATTCACTTTGAGTTAATTTCTGGCAAAAAGCAAAAAAATGGGTGCCCCCTAGGGGGTGACAAGGCTGTTTGAGCTGACGGAGTATCGAGACTAGTGGGCTATGATATTGTCAATGACCTTTGAATAAAGAGTCTATCTGATGTGTCTTTTGTTGTAAATCAAACCAGTGATAACATCGAGGATTTGAACACATCCTCAAAAGAATATACACTCAATGTTTAGCATTAGGATGATCATTGTCTTCATGTGTGCTATGTATTCTTGTCACAAATACTAAAATATCTTGCAAAGTATCTAACAATCAAACTCAAAAATCAGTTCAAACAAGGAAAAATCATAAAGTGGAGAAGATTTCCATATCCAACAAAACATCTTTTGAGATGGTTATCAACATTTCAACTATCTTTAGGAAAGACTTTCATCCAACAAGATTCGAGGAAAGCACAAACTCAAATGATCCTACTCCAAGTCAAGATCAAGATCAAGGAATCTCTTCATCTTCCAAATCTATCTTAGGTCCTTTCATTCCACAATCGAATTCTTCATCCCTTCCATCCATCTTGGGTCCTTACTTCCCTCCATCCACAAATCCATCACCTCAAATGATCCATCAGAAAGATCAATGAGGAGCACATCTTTGAAATTCTTTCAATCCTCTATCTAAACATCTTTCCAAAACTTCTTCTATCATTTCCTCTATCTATTTTGGGTCCTTCTGTCCCAAAATTCAATTTTCCTCCATCTCTTCATCACTTCTCACGTACCAACACTCATCCTGAAAACATTTCTATCTATCCTTGCACAAATCTTCAAAACATTCTATCTATTATCCAACACCTCTTTCCATCCCTATCATTCAATCCTTCGCATAAAATCCTTCATCTGTGAAATAGGCATTTGTGTCATTTTGTCACATACTTGCCCATGCTCGAATCTCATGTTCAGTCCTTTTCCTAGATATCTATTCATGAAATGCTTCAGAATCCGAGGTTGTTCCTCTTTAACATCTTCTTTTGGTTGGGATACACACTCAATCCAGAAAAGAACCACTTATCGTATCTTGGTACCGACATCTTTTGATTACTATATCCCATACACTTAATTGATTGCTCTAAATCATTGTGATCTCTTAAATTGAAGACATGGCTAGTGAAAAATCTAAAATCTTGCTTCAGCGCCACTGTAATTATCACACCCATGTAAGTTTCATCACTTACAAGCCAATGCAAGAAAAATAAAGAGAAAAAAAGAAATATCAAAAGCATGAGCAAGAAAATGAATATCAAGAAAAGCAAAATGAAATGAAATGCAATATCAAAATGATTGGCTATGGGAACATGCAAGTAACTCCATCGGGGCTATGGACGCCTGGCTGGCAATGGAGCAATATTTGTGAGATTACAGCGATAACCTCGTCGGGGCTATGGACGCTCGCTGGCAGCGAGGCTCTATCCAGGATGCTTTTGAAGTTAAGGTAACTCATGTAGCTAGCCATGTTGGATTCTGAAGATTAGAATGATCATATGAGCCAGAATGAACCCACTTGCACACACATGGGTAATCAAAGACTAAGTACCTTGATCCAGTTTGAGATTCTTATTCCCTTTTGAGTCTGCTTCCTAGTTGCTAGAAATGTTCAGTTGAAATTTTCCAGAGGTTTTAAGTGTGGGTTGGGTCTCTATCTTTGAAAAGCTCGAGAACACTTATTCAGATGGTGCTAAATACTATGACAATCTTACATATCACCTTTTTGCAAATGGAAACCTCTATGCTTGGGGGCAAAGTTCATCTACTCTATTCTTCCTACCATATCTCCCAAATCTTCTAATCCATATCCCTCATCCTATCTATTCATTTCTTCTATCATCCAATTCTTTCTACAATCTTGCTTCACTCTAATCCATATTTATCTATCATATCTATTCATTGCTTCCATCATCCAGTGCTATCTATATCCTATCTCTATCCATATCCCCTTTTTCATCCTTGATCTTGATCAAAACTATGGACAACAAATCTATTTCCACCTCAATGGTTCAGTCATCCATTCATCCATTCCTTGTCTTAATATACATTGGGGCAACCAAATACATCTTTCTTCTAATCCAAAAAACTCAAAAAAATCAAATATCCAAAAACTCAAAAAAATCAAATATCCAAAAACTCAAAAAAAATCAAAATATCCAAAAAACTAAAAAAAATCAAAATATCCAAAAACCAAAAATCAAAAAAATCAAAACAAAAAAAATCAATCAAAGCATGAACACATGGACCATCCATCAAATCAGATCAACAACAGGAAAACTCTCAAAGTCTACAATCAAACTTATCACATGTCTTGTTAATCAATTCATTACTTGAAATCAACATCAACATCAAACATGTCTTATACAGGGATAGGTACACTCGAAACCAGACAGATCGGTCTTATACGGGGTACTCACTCTTTGAATCTAGACATTCCTATCAATCATCAAGTCTTGATAATCAATCCATCCATCAACATCATTTTTCATCAAAGCAGAGTGACAAAAACAAGCCATAAAACTATTTCTTAAGCAAAATTTGTGTCAAACAAAGTTGTCCGAATCCTAAACGAATCGAGCAATAGAGGATATCTCTCCTATCATAATCCGGAAAATTTTCATCATCAGTATCAATCAAATCCTTTACCATCTTACGGATTTTATCTCAAAAACACTTGTTTAGAATTTTCACATTGTCAAATCCAGTTTCCAGACCGGGAAACTTTATCCATATCATTTGACACGCTTTATCCTGAAGGGACAGCTAAACCTTCACTCTGATAAAGTAAGATTTGAAATTTCTCAAACAAGAATCAACTGAATCCAAACCAATCAAAGGAAACCATTGATCACTCATGCATGACTAATCCCCTTATTTTGAGAAGAAAGAACCTCTATCGTAACATCACGTTGAAGAAACAACAACCTAGTTTTTCCAAATTCATCAAGAGAAATAAATTTTTATACATCAATCATCAACCACATCATAACAATGACATCAATCAATCTGACTGCTGGATTTTATTATAGTTAGCCTTATCTTTATCAATTGATGGAAATACATGTTTCACAAATCATATTGTACATATCATATCCACCCATCTGAGACATCACCAGAAATTCACAAATGCTTATCAATCTTGGACATACTTAGTGTAGTCACTGTCCTTGGTTTATCTGAAACAATTATCCAAATAATATCCCACCATGGCTAGGTGATCAGTGTACATATCCATATCAAAGTAGTATCAACGACAAGGGGCAAAATCCTGACCTCGCTAGGGGCATTTTGCCTTCAAGATTTTCAACATCAGACCAAAAACATAGCAAGACAACAAGGATCAAAACAACCAACAAATGACAAATGACAATGCAAGAAGGCTAAACATCATGAACTTGAACTGATTTCAACTGAACAAAGATCTATTTTGCAAGATGTTTTAATTGACAAGAATACATTTCCAATAGCATGCATGATTACTTATGGTTGTTAATTTTTGCTTATCATATCTCCTGAGCACCTCCAGGATGTCTTACGACTAGAGAAGCAAGGAAGGAATGTGATGTTTTATTTGTCTTCTATTTGTGAGTGAAGCCTTTTACCATGCAAATTTGTCCTATGAAGAAATCCGGTGGCATATTGCTGAGGACATTTCGGATTTGTATGGGACAAAGGTTAACTCTTGTCTGTTTACGCAATACGCACTCAGGTCGTCCTGGTTCAATTATACCTTGACGCTTGTGCTATCTTGCAAAATCAAATATCAGGTAAATTTTTCTCAGGTCATTATGGTTCAATTATACCATTATGCTTGTATAAATTTTCAACATATCCTAAAAAAATCAATGCTCAGTGATGATATTTACAAAGAAAGCAAATGAATGGTTCTATCGGATGGCAAATACAGAACGAGAGATGCTCCAAAAACATAGCTGCATATCATTTTACAATTAGCTGCATATCACTTTACACATAGCTACATATCATTTTACAATTAGTTGCATAGTATTTTACAATTAGTTGCATATCATATCATACATCTCATTTTCAAAATATCATTCATCATTCATCATTGCATCCCTCACATGCATATCTATCACATCATCTTCTATCATTCTTCCAAACTATCTTATATCATTCTTCTAAACTATCTTCTATCATTCTTCCAACCTATCTTCTATCATTCTTCCAAACTATCTTCTATCATGTCTTATACAGGCGGTATCATTCTTGCAACCAGACACTCAATCATCCATATCTTATACAGACGATATCATTCCTAAACCCAGATGATCGATCATCCATGTCTTATACAGGAGGTGTCATACCTGAAACAAGATTTGCTCTCATTCCAATCAATCTAATCAATCTTATCAAACCCATGCATGCCATCACTATCTACTCTTCCATCTTTCAAACAACATTCTTCTTCTTTCGAGAGATCATTCATGCTTTGTGTGCACGAACGATCTCCCGAGGGGGCATTATCATATCAAATCTCAAAACAAATCCAATATCAGTTTCCACATCAAAACAAAGATATCAAAATCAAACTTCCATCAACAACATGAAACAATTTACTCATCTACATAAAGTTCAAAATCCTATCATTTCATATCAACTTGTAAAACAACTCAAGTTCTCAAAAACCATATCAAAACTTGTAAAACAACTCAAGTACCACAATCACAAACTTGTAAAACAACTCAAGTTTCCCACCCATATCAAAACTTGTAAAACAACTCAAGTTTCCAACCCATATCGGCTTGTAAAACAACTCAGGCTTTCATATGCATTTTGAACATAAAACAGATAACACAAATAAATCATGTTCTGATCCCCACAAATAGCTTGATATCTATAAATAACTTGGAAACATTCACATCAAAACAAGTTATACAAATACTCATATTGCATACATGCATCAAAAACACGACAGACACGCAAAAACACCACATTTTAGATCGACCACAACACAAATTTTTCCTGGATGCGCTAAAACAGACATGAAATGCGCTAAAAATGACCCACGCGCTAGGCTGTTCGTCCTACGCGCTAACCTCTTTGTCTTATGCGCTAGATTCAATCCATGCGCCACGCTGTCTTTCCTAAGCGCTAATATATTTACCCTATGCGCTAGACTATGTCTATGCGCTATTAATTTCCTCCATTGCGCTACCTAAACTAACCTATGCGCTAGACTCTGTCTACGCGCTAATATATCCTCCCTAGGCGCTCACCTTTTCATTCTATGCGCTAGAAACACTCTACGCGCTAATCTAATCTTCCTAAGCGCTACCTGTTAAACCTAATGCGCTAGGTTATGATCATGCGCTAACCCTCCGACTTCTTGCGAACTTCTATGCATCCTATGCGCTAGGTCAAAGTAATGCGCTATCCTGTTTCCCTGAAGCGCTAACATTGGCTTTACATGCGCTGTTTTCCGTCTACGCGCTAACCGAGAAATCCTATGCGCTACCAAATATTTTCGGACACGACCCCTAAATTTGACCCCTATGCGCTAGTTTGCATTGCGTATGCGCTACTGTTTAACTTAGACGCGCTAAACCGCAACGCCCAAACTTAAAAATTCAAAAAACACCTAAAATCAACAAAATCAAAAATCAAAAAAGGGTCAAAAATGTTGACTTACTGGTGGTCCATACGCCGCAGGTCTCCGATATCTCCGAACGCGCTCGAAACGGTGTCTGTGGTAAGGAATCGGCATTTTCTCTCCAGAGCAAATTCTCTTCTCTTCAAAGTCAACAAGCACAAATGAATTCAAATTAAGCCCTTTTCCCCTTTTATAGGAGGAAAATACAATTAGGGTTAATTAACTGGGCCTGTAATACGGTCGCGGTCTCCCCTACACCAAAACACTTGTAATTTATCGGGAGATGAATCAATTTACACACTAATTACACACATGAAATCCTCCACATCATACGAACGTCATCAATTTAAATCAAAAATTTTTCCAAACAAAAAAAAAAAAAAAATTGATTCATCTCCCGAGGGGGCATCACATCAAATATCGAATCTGGGGCATCACATCAAATCTGGGGCACGACTTGCAAATCAAAGAACGACACACAAAAATTGTATTTTGATCATAAAAACACAAAAACACATCATTTTCTTTGAATTAACATGTGCACACACGTCACTTCAAAGAGGGGCAAAATGTAGACGTATAAAAATGACCACATTCCTAAATGAATATTTTATGTTCATTTCCCCATTTAATTAAATCCAATTTAATTAAATTATCCACATTCTTCTATTTTATTAAGTAAATTACTCAATTTATTTAAATAAAATTCACTATACCATTTAATGAATAAATCATTTTTATTCAATTAAATCCCCCTAGCCACTTTTAATTAAATTCAAATTTAATTAAATAGTTATCCTAAATTGAATAAATCAAATTTATTCAATTACAACCAAATTGAATGAAAATCAAATAATTCAATTAAATCCTATTATCCCCCATCCACTTGCAAAATCCCAAACCCCTTCCTAATCCCTTCTAGAATCTTCTAACCAATTCTAATTAACCTAAACCCCCTCTAAACTTTGTCACATCCCTAAGCAAAGGGAGGTCACTTCTCAAATGGCCCAAAGTCTTGGATAACCATTGAAGGTTTTCAACCTTCAACCACCAAAAACCCTAAAGTCTTTGAAAACCATTGAAGGCTTCCAACCTTCAACCACTTAATCCACAAAGTCTCCAATAACCATTAATGGTTATTTCAAACCCTCCCACATGGTTAAAACATTTGTTTTGACTCAACCTCTATCCAACCCAAGGGTCTCATCAGGTCATTAATGCTTTGACCATGATTATCTCTTAATCATTTGCACAAAGGTTTATCCCTGGATTAGATCCTAATTCAGTGGGTAAACCTAACTTAGACTTGACCCTTAGCCTTTAGATAACCATAAGGTCTCCTCAGGCCTTTAATGCCTCCAACCTCTTCTCTCAACCCAATCTGGTGTGGACATTTGTCACTATTTCATTGGTGCCAATTGTGCACATGGATCCCCAACTTTCAAACTTGGCCCTTGATTAAGCCATTCAATCTTGACCATCCATTGCCCTGTTTGTGCTATAAATAGAGCTCTCATTCCTCCATTCTTAACAATCATCTTTCAAATTTGAAGCATCATACTTATGCTCAAATACTTTCAAGCTTTTTCATCATCTTTATGCTCTTCATTTAGCCTCTCTTAGATCATAAATTAGACTAATATGCATGTTTAGAATAAGTTCTTTACCATTTTAGCTCAATCATAGAGTAAATATAGTATGCTAGGATAATCTTCATACTAATCTCGTCATCTTATCATTTAGTTTGTTGCATTTCTAGCATCTCATCTAACTTATAACACATCTCATACTAAAATCGATTAAAAATCTCTCTCGTTCTCATATTTGCCATCCCTAAGCCATTTTGCTCAGTAATCTGAGAGCAAAACATTGGTTTGAGGGACATTGTGAGATAGAGAACCATGGGACCCTCCTTGGGAAGCTGAGTAACGCATCGTTACTCCATAGCTTGCATCAAGAAGTCCTGTGTGTGTGTGTGGATTGGTATTTTACGTATTTTTCACATTTTAAATTTTATTAACCCACTTTTCCCACATACAGTTTGTAAATTGCCTTCTCACTATGCAGTTTTGGACTGGTTTGAGTAAATGGATGCATAACTCCATTCCCCATTGTGGAATCACCATGAAACCATGGGGAATGAGAGTGAAGACCTTGTACCATAGTTAAATGCAAGAAGGGCCCATGAAAATGTAGGGAGGCCATATAAAGACCCACTCCTAGGCGAGACTGAACAGTGCCCGGCTAGGAAAGGTCAAGTTGCAGAGCTCTTGGAAAGCAAGGTTAGTCAGAGGAGAGTGCACCCTTTAGAGGGGGTGTAGAGGAGTGAGTGAAGCATAATTGGTGTGAAGGAGGAGCCTCCACTAATCCAGAAAAGGTGGCTAAAACTCAAAACATTCACTGTGACCCAGGCAGACCCTAAAAACCCTCACAAAAACTTTAAAAACCCCAAAATTTGCCCAAGGCACTGTACAGCCACTTGGAGGCCCAGAACTAGAGAAATCCTTGAGCCCTTGCCAAATTAATGGTATTCCATTTTGGGAGTTTGGGTAGTTTGTGCATCGTTTGTGAGAGGGAGCCCTAAAGGACTGGGTAGGAGGCCTAATTGGTTCTAATCCTTGTAGCCCTATTTGAAGACAAAAACATAGAATAGTGAAATCGGTAAGTGGTTGGAATCTTGAAACCTCTTGGGGGCACATGAATGGGTGAAAAAACCATGAAATTGACCTGACATAACCTTTCTTTGACCTTGGAAGGTATGGAACAAGCCAAGCCCTTATTAGCCATAGTAAGGGATTTTGAGTCTCATGAGTAGGTGAGACCTTAGGAGAAGCATTGCAACTCACTGGTGGGTTTATTAGGAAAGGTCAGGGGATTCCTCAAACAAGGGAAGTCATAGAGACCCTAGGGTGTGAAGTAAACACAAGGTGATCCAATGGAAGGATCCAAGAGCATAGACTAGGCTAGTCTATCCCAAACCCCTTCCCATCACATAGTGATTAGGAACAAAGGAAAATTAGTGTGCAAAGGATACACTCAAGAAGAAGGAGAAGACTATGGAGAAACCTTTGCTCCTATAGCCATATTGATAAGAGTCTGTATGCTTCTTGCATATGCAGCTTTTAAAGGTTTCAAAGTATATCAAATGGATGTAAAATCTGCATTCCTAAATGGTGTACTTGAAGAGGAGATGTATATTGAGCAACCAGATGGGTTTTCCCTATCTGAAGATAGTGACATGGTATGTAGGCTACATAAAGCCTTATATGGACTAAAGGAGGCACCTAGAGCATGGTATGAACATCTGCATTCCCATCTTGTGAAGATTAGATTTGAGAGAACAAGTGAAGATAGTAATATCCACTTGAAGTCTAAAGGAGATCAAATCCTGATCTATGAGGTATTTTTTGATGACATTATCTTTGGTGGAGATGACAAGATGAGTCATGATTTTGCAGATGAGATGAAGAAAGAGTTTGAAATGTCACTCATATGGGAGATTAAATAATTCATTGGACTACAGATCCAATAGATGATGGATGGAATCTTTATCACTCAGTCCAAGTATGTCAAAGAGGTGTTGAAGACCTTTGGCATGGAAGATAGCAAACCGGTTGGTACTCCGATGGTGATCGGTTGTAAACTATCTAAAGA
This sequence comes from Cryptomeria japonica, assembly GCF_030272615.1. NCBI lineage: Eukaryota > Viridiplantae > Streptophyta > Pinopsida > Cupressales > Cupressaceae > Cryptomeria > Cryptomeria japonica. Next base: position 809,218,098 of record NC_081411.1, read on the forward strand.
AGATGACTCAGAATTGGTAAGTTGCATTATGTAGTGCATAGTAGACCAGATATTGCACATGCAGTTGGCATTAGTGCAAGATTCTAAAAAAGCCCAAGAGAATCTCACTTGGTTGCAGTCAAGTGGATTCTTAGGTATCTGAAGGGAATTGTTGACTATGGATTGTGGTATCCTTATAGCAAGTTGTTCAACCTAAAAGTATACACAGATGCTGATTGGGTAGGCAATATAGATGATCGAAAAAGCACAATAGGTGGTGCATTCTTTCTCAGTGGTAGACTGGTCTCATGGATGAGTAAGAAGAAGAGTTGTATCTCTCAGTCTGCAGTGGAAGCAGAGTATGTTGTAGCTTTCATGAACTGCACTCAGACAATTTGGATGAAGCATGTATTAAATGGCTTCAAATTTTCTGTATCTGAACTGGTAAGTATATTTTGTGACAATAATAGTGCAATTAATATCTCTAAGAATCCGGTTTTACATTCTAGAACCAAGCGCTTTGAGCTTAAGTATCATTTCTTAAGGGAAAAGGTTCAGAAAAAAGAGATTGCATTGGAACATGTTTCCAATAAGGAATAGTTAGCAGACATATTCACCAAGCCTCTCCCAAAGACTACATTTATGTAATTAAGAGGTGAATTAGGGGTGTTGCCTCTTCAAGAGGTAAACTAAAAGCATATCCTCCACATCAGTCAGGTATTGCATAGTCAAATTTATTTTGGACTGATGTGTTGAAGGATGCCACTCCTCAGGGGGAGCAGCATAATGGAATAGGGAAGCTTGTGCCTCCACTTTGGCATTGTTATCAAAGGGGGAGAAGATGTGAAGTAGAGAAGATATCTGCAAAAATTGGGGGAGAAGATGTGAATCGAAGAGATATCTTTGTATATTGCCATCAATGCCAAAGGGGGAGATTGTTGGCATTATGTGAACCGGTATGAGGACATAATGACAATGTATGTTGTCATTGATGTCAATATCCTAAAGAGGTGAGAACCCGCATATGAGAGAACCGGTATAACACTGTGAACCGACATTTGTGCCAAAGTGAAGCGGTGTGCTTGTTCAAGGTGAACCGACATATGGTTATGGGAACCGGCACATGGAAGCATTGTATGACTACCGGTTGGTAGTCTCAACTTTAGGGTTTCTGGTTGAAGTGCTTTAAGCCTTTGTGGCTCAACCAGTGACTTCATGTGATGAGTTAGCATGATAACAAAGAACAGATCATGTTGCCATGTAAGCCTTTTGCGCGTGAAGGATCTTACATGAAGGAGATTGTTCCTATCTACCTCAGGAATGTGAGAAGTCTATGAAATGGTGACAACATGTGATGAGTTATCAATCACCATAAAATTGGTGGAAATGGATGATGGAGAATGTCTTGAGATTGGATCAAGAACTGCTGCATTTAATATAGTGTGCTCAATAGTTAGGATTGAACGATTTGAATTCCTTAACCTAATCGGTTTAGGGTTTAGGGTTTATGCTACCAACCTATTTGTTTTCCTATAAGGTTTATGTTGTGTCTCTTTCTAAGGTTGTTGGCAAAAGTTGTGTGTGTATCCAAGAGAAGGGATACATGATTCTTGCCAGACCAAAAGGAGAGAAGTGATACTTGCAGAGTGTAAGTGAAGAAGGTGAAGAGGAGCTTAAGCGGATCCACATTAGCATTGAGTGTTGTTACTAGATCATTGTAATACTTGTTGATCTCTAACCACCTCAACAATTGGAAAATCCCTTAACAGGGTAGCCTTAAATGGCTTGCTGTAAATCCTTTAACAGGGTCATTGAAATCTATTGAGTTTGAAATCCTTTAGCTATTGAGTTCTTGAAATCCTCTAACAAGGTAACCTTTAATAGGGTTTAACCCTTAACCGAGTGATCTCTAACAGGATCGGTTCCTAGTAGAACCTATTGTAATGTCTCTAACCAGACAAGGCTCCTAACAAAGCAAACTTCTAAAGAGTTCAAAAATAGCTTGTGGGTATTCATCCCCACCGTGGTTTTTCCCAGTTGGGTTTCCACGTGAAAAATATGTGTGTCATGTGTGATGCTTTTATCTTGTGATGCTTTCCTATTGTTTGTCAAGCATATGATGGTTCTATGTTTTATGCTTGTCAATAAAACATGTTGAACTGGCTGTTATTATGATCTGATGATAGATTACCTATTTATGCATAAGGGTGAAATGGTAGTGTAGTCTTGAGTTGAGTGAAAAGCTAAGTGAGTAACCGGTTAATGCTTGTCTCAGTCATTCTTGGCTTTATCGGTTGCTCTCTATCTCAAACCAATGTCACTATTTGCCAGTCATTTGAAATGTCTGCTGTCAAACCGGTTTAGGACTGTATTTTTGTCTGTACTAATTCACCCCCCCTCTCAGTACCAGGTTAGTACTATCCATTCATCATTGAGTTATCAACACCATTCTTCATCCTCAGCTTCATGTCCTCACCAGTTGTAGTCAGATCTATCCTTTTCTTTGGAGCACTTCTAATAGTGAAGGTCTGACCCTTTCCATTTCCATTTGAGGAGACAAATTGAATATCTTTGTGGGAGGTCTCCTTGCTTGTAGAGTATTTACCGGTACCACATCCTAATCCTCCATTTTCCTTGGAATGTTTCTGCTAGCTTAACATCTTATCCAAGGATTTAGTGCCACCATCATACCTTTTTCTCAGTTTTAGCTCATCTTGGCACTTTTCAAGTTCTAAAGTAAGCTTTGCTATTTCATCCTTAAGATTAGGACACTCATTTCCTTTAGTCTCCATTTTTTGCTGCAGCATCTCACACACTTTCCTTTGGGCATCCAACTCTGACATCTTCAAGACATCTGGTCAACTAGTTTTGCTCAACAACCACAACATTCTTATACAACTTGTATTCATTTCTCAGATTATCCATTTCATGGATCAGGTCTTGACATTCTTTGTCCCTCGACTTCATGTCTAGCAGAAAATCTTCTCATCTTCTCTCCTTGGCATCCAAGATTGATTTCAAATCATCTACCATTTTTTTTGCCTCATCTAGTTGAGTGGTCAATAAACTGACCTTTTTGTTTGAATCTTCTAGGAAAGTTCTCAACTAGATGCATTCTTCATGAACTGATGTCTTGTAATCCTTAAGTTCATTTCTAACATTTTCTAGTTCATCAAGGGCACATAGCAATTCACCTTCTAAATCAACTTTTGCATCTTCTTCTTCTTCATCATCACTACCAAATAGATCTTGTTGGCTAGATCTATCTACCTTTTCTCCTTCCTCTTCTTCTTCTTCAATGTCATTGTCAAACACATCATACCGGTCGGATCTATCTACATGATCCCCTTTAGATGTGTGATTCTCCATGTTTGTCTCATGGGCCATGAAGAGATGCGTCTCCACATCACCAATGCTACTACAACAATCTAAACTTCCTATGTCATCTGTACATGTATCTTATGCATTGTTCTTCTCACTCTCACAAGTTGATTAAGTGGTGCAAGGTTCATTTCCATAGAGTTTCTTTAGTCTATCCCATAAAATTTTTGTCCATTTACACTGATCCACCTGTGATCAAATGTCATTAGTGAGTCCACAAAAAATAGCCTTCATGGCTTCATCATTGCACTTGCATCTTCTTTCTTCTTCAGGACTGGTGAGAGGACTGACATTCCTAGGGAGACCATTAACAACCGCCATCAAGACATAATAACCTAGGGAGGATAGGTAGAATTCCATTCTACAACTCCAAATGGAATAGTTAGATCCATTAAACATTGGAGAAGGGATTGACACTAAACAAACCATTGTGTTCTTAAGCCAGAATCTACCCAAGCGAGAGAAAGCTTGATAAATAGGGTACCTAGGCTCTGATACCAATTGTTAGGCACAATGCACCGCTAAGAGGGGGGTGAATCAGTGGTTCTTAATCTTTTCCTTTAAACAAACTTATGTATGTATACCGGTCATGGATTCTAACATAATGCAGACTTACCGATTAGTGAGGAGACTAATCACAAATGCAATCACACACAAAGGGACATCACTTAACTCTAGCATGTATGAGGAAAACCTAAGATGGGAAAAAAATTGATGATCAATGGTGCTGGAGTATACTGCTCCAATCCAGCCTCACAATGAAATATATTACAAAGTTTAGGGTACCAACCCATGGAGCACCAACCGCTAACTAATTTATGGGCTACAACCCCTGCACTGAGCTACAACTCAGTGATCACAATGATAGAATAAAATACAAAAGTAGTTATTATGTTACAAGTGAATCTTGTAACCATTTCATATACCTTACTCTATTTGTGAGACACCTTCTTTGCTACAATGGCACACCTCTTCTACTAATGTAATGTCGATAAACTCTATCGGGTCACCTCTATTCTTCTTCTACTCACCTAGATCTCCTCCTCACTATTTTGTTCTTCAGTTCTCTCAACTACCTTCCCATTGATACATGAACCTACTAGTTCACCTCTCTCTCTATCATTTCTCACTTCTTTCAGCTTCTCTGTTGCTCTCCATGATACTACTCTCACCTGGTTCTATGTCCGCCTTCTCTGCAATTACCTTTTCTTCTTTTTTGCTGGTATGGAAAATATCGGTTCTACACTTCTACCAGTTGAACACTTCAACCTTTTACACTCAGTCTCTTCTCTATCTCCTTGAAGAGAACTTAACTAATCTGCTCTCACATGCAATAGCCCTATCTTCTTCCATTCAGCAACAACCTTCAATGACTTTGGCTTCCTTATTTATAACTTGGTTTTCCCGCATAAAGAAAATTCAAATCTCAGGTAGTTAGGGTTTCTTCCACCAATCAAATATTTATTAGATCCAATCCAATCTTCCTTGGATCAATCACCTCCATTGGAACAATGCATTTGTACCCATTTTTCATCAGCCAATGCATATTTGCTAAAAATAGCAAATCTAACCCTGTTCTTTAGCCTCGAAATCAATCAACACATTTATGATCTAACTGTTTCCTTCTTGAGGTCAATCTATAGTCAGATATCAAATATTGATCATGGCATCAATAGATCCTTGATCTTTCTTTGTCCTTTATCTTTCATCAAGTTGCACACTCTGCAACTCCTCTGTGATTGTCACAATCAACATTTAATATCGACCAATCACAACTACCTCTTTGACACCAGACATCACCGTCCTCTGCATATTTGCCACCTCAACTCCATGTGGCATCACAGTCAGTATCCACCTCATCACACTACTCTATCAATTCAACTTGGTCACCGACCACACACATAACTAGTACACCCATACCGGTTCACTAACCCTACCAATAGTAACCACCTTTCCAGTTATCCTTCCTGCCATCACCTTTTCTATCATGTTGGTGTAACCCTTATGTCTGCACTTCACTGCTCTACTAGTGAAACACCTCTGTGAATATGTTCACTTGTCGACACCATATAAACTATTGACAGCTCTCCTTATCCTTCATTTTTTTGCACTCCTCTTTATCAGGTGATAACCTTATCTTCCTTGTCTCCTCTCTGATGTTTCACTTGTTGACATAACATATCAACTATCACCAATGCAAAATCAGGTAGATGTGTCTATCAGTGGACAACATACTTTCCTCCTTGCCGGTAAGACACATTGATGAGACTAAGTCATCTCACTCTAATTGTTCTGCATCAACCTTTCTTCAGCATCCCGATATCACCATGTATATTCTTGCACATGCACTAGCATCCTTCTTCATCAAACCAGTTCTCCTACCAACTGGTTTGTCAAGATGACAAACACACCATCTCAACTCCTCATTCTTCCTTCACTGTCCTAGTAGTACACCTTGTTTCCACATGCTTATCTAGTGTGTATCTTTGATCACACTCTCTGGAGGCATAACTTAATCTCAGACTTAGGAAGCTTTCTCATCTTCTACTTGTGCATCCAATCTCTGCATTCAATCACTTGCCTATCTCAAGGAATCACTTTGTCGATATAGGTGTGACTTTACCAAGGAGAGGATGCACCTTCAACATGACATATGTCCCAGTGGTTTTCCATATTTATCCTACACACAGAGGAAACATATTCTATCAACCTATTACCTAGCCTATGATAGCTTCTTCATTCGGTGGAAGTGTTGCTAGTTATCTTTACACTAGCAATCTAGTGGCCTGCACAAACTTCACCTTCGGTGTTGATGTGATCCAAATAGCATTTGACCACTTCAACACAATCAATACCCATCATGTAGTATCTTCATTCCAGTTGTATGCAACACCATATCAACAACCCTTTTACTGAGTGGTCACTTTACTATACCTCTAGCATATTGGTACATACCAATTCTTCCTTCTACATGAAGATGGTCACTTGGTTGTTACCAATGACAACACATCAACTCTTCTCCCATACCGGTCCATCTTCTATTCCAGTTGACATCAAACTCTAATGCCAACAGCCACTTGTTCACTAGTTGACATCAATGTCAGTGATATCAGTAACATCCTATACTAGTTGACATCAATGACAACACAATGCCAATAGTTTATCAGGAAGGATTAAAGCACAATATTTTAAGTGTAGCTCAACTCAATGAAAAAGGTTATCCATTGGAATTAAAGAATGAAATGTGAAAAATCTATGGGAGAAAAGGTGAACTGATTGCAACCAACAAGCAGACAAAAGGTAACCCGTTTCACCTAAATCCTAAAGTCAACAACTGTTTAATGGCTAAAGTAGATGATAGTTGGCTTTGACATCAAATATTTTGTCATATAAATTTTGATAACATTGTTAAGGTCAATAAGTCCAAATCAGTAAGAGGTTTTCCTTAGTTGGACAAACTGGTGAATGCTCTATGTAAGGAATGTCAGTTAGGAAAGATGACATCCTCAACTTTTAAGAGAAAATCTTTCTCAGCACAACATTTGTTAGATTTGGTTCATACAAACCTCTATGGAGCAATAAGGACTAAAAGTATTCAAGGTGATAGATATTTTATGATCTTCACTAATTATTTCTCAAGAATGATGTGGGTCACATTCTTGAAGGACAAAAAAGAAGCCTTTAGTAAGTTCAAGGAAGTTAGGGTCTTAGCTGAAAAGGAAAGTGGTAAGAAGATAAAGTGTTTGAGGACTGATCCAGGAGGTGAATTTACTTCAGAGGAATTCACTAGATATTGTGAATACAATGGAATCAAGAGGTGACTTTCTGCACCAAGGACACCACAGTAGAATGGTATTGCAAAGAGAAACAACTAGTCAGTTGTTGAAGCTGCTAGAATGATGCTTATACAAGGAGTAGCAAAAACATTCTAGAGAGAAGCTGTCAGCACAACTGTCTACACTATGAACTGGATATTGGTAAAGAGTAAGGATAAAATCCTTATGAATACTAGTATGGTAGATAACCTAATCTCAGTTATTTTAAGATTTTTGGAAGTAATTGTTTTATCAAGAGAGGTGACTATGTTAGTAAGTTTGAGGCTAAAATTGATGAAAGCATATTTCTTGGTTACTCCACCAAGAGAAAGGCCTACAAATGTTACAGGTTGTAAACTATTTGAGGATGAAGCCCCATCTGTTGATGAAAAGGAGTACAAATCAATGATAGGGAAACTACATTATGTTGTTCATAGCAGACTGGGTATTTGTCATGTAGTTGATTTAGTTTCTAGATTTTAGAAGAATCCAAAGGAAGCACACTTGATAGAAACCAAAAGGATATTCAGATATTTGAAAGGTACTATTGACTATGGATTATGGTATCCATATGCAGGTAATTTTGATTTGAAGGTTTATACGGATGCAAATTGGGCAGGTAATGTTGATGATAGGAAGAACACAACCGGTGGTGCATTCTTTCTTGGAGGAAGACTTCTATCATGGAGCAACAAGAAGCAGAGTTGTATATCATAGTCCACTGCTGAAGCTGAGTATGTTGCAGCGTATATGAATTGTACCCCAGCAATCTAGATGAAACACATTCTAGAAGGATTCAATTTGAAGATCATAGAACCTATAAATATTTTATGTGACAATACCAGTGCAATAAATATTTCAAAGAACCCAGTGTTGCATGCTAGAACCAAGCATATTGAGCTAAAATATCATTTCTTGAGAGAGAAAGTGCAGAGTAAAGATGTGTTATTGGAGCATGTATCTACCAAGGAGTAGTTACCAAATATATTTACTAAACCTCTACCTAAGACTACTTTTGATTATCTTAGAGGTCAGCTAGAGGTTGTGCCCCTACATGAGGTCAATTGAGAAAGATGTGGAATACATAAATCGCGGAGCTAATTGAAGAATCTTGTAGCAGGATTGTTGTAGAGTGGAGTTATTCCACAAGGGGAGCATCAAGTTGCAGGTTGATGATGCAAAATAGTGAAGTATGACACTGTATGTTTTACTTCCACTTTGGCATTATTGTCAAAGGGGGAGAAGAACTATATGATTGGGGAGAAGAACCATATGATTGATACAGACAAGATTTATAGCCAGTTACTAGCTGAAGACATGGAGACTTAGTTGAAGGAGAGTACATGGTAAAATGTAAACTAGGAATCCTATTCACAATCATAACAATCAAGGGTATTGATACTTGTATTGCCATCAATGCCCAAGGGGGAGATTGTTGGAATTTGCATGAAGATTGCATTGATGAACTATATTGTTGTCATTGATGTCAATTGTAACCAGTAACTGAGCTTGTGAAGAAAACTGATATTAATAGAGAAGAAGTGAGATCAACCAATAAACCCTACCTGTTGATGTGCCAAACCCTAACCGATGGAGCTTGGTGAATCGGTTGTATTGGTTTATGATCAAATGATGAGTGGTAATGATTATGTCACATATTCATGTTGTATGTGAAGAGTTTCAAATGGTTTTTGGCACGTAGAGATAACAGTTTTATCTTGGGAATGAGAAAGTACATTGCATGTAATAGAAACCACATGATGAGTTACAAGAAGCGATCAAGGTTGTCTTGAATGATGTGCAATTATTTCTATGTAATCCAATGGTCATACTTGAACCAATTTGTTTGTAATATCTATGAGATCTTAGGTTTGTGATGTGTTATCGACTTGTTGTTTTTCTTATAAGGTTGATGAGTTGTTTTGTTGTAGTGTTGGCAATTTTGGTTGATGAACCAGGAGATGTATTTGCAGTATGTGTAAAGGTGGATAGGAGCATGAAAAGGATCTAATCAAGCAGAGTAGTGTTATTCACTAGATCAGCAAACCTCTATTGTTCTCTAACAATTACAACAATTAAATCCCTTAACTAGGTAAGCTCTAATAAGCTTAGTGCTATCTAAATTGTCTAACCAGGTGATCCATTAGCTTGGATTTTACATCCTCTACCGAGGTTACTCCTAATAGGGTATTTCTTCTAATAAGGCATTATAGTCAATCCCTTAATCGAGTGGTCCCTAATAGGATTTGTTCTTAACAAGACTTGTTGTAAAGATTTAATAGGCTTGGCTCCTAACAGACTGAACTTCAGAAGAGTTTAGAATACTTGTGGGTATTCATCCCCACTGTGGTTTTTCCCATTTGGGTTTCCATATCAAAATCATTGTGTCAAGTGGTGAATATTTTTGTGGTTATGTTTGCTATGGTTAATCTACTTAACTGCTAAATCCACTTAAATATGATATGATGACCAACAACAATCTAAAATGAGATTTTACTTTTGTCAATAAAGTATTTGGATGTTTTGGTCAAATGGTTTGTGAATTTCAGAGTTGTTTTATTGTTATTCTATTATGGCGGTCAACTGGTGTACTTGACAGTGATATTACAATTTATAGTTTTGAGTTTGACTGGAGAGGTTGTTTTTGAGTTTGGTGAAAGTTTATGTCAGTTTTCTATCTACTGATTCACCCTCCCCTATTCTTAGTAGTTGACCGGATCCTTATTGATCCATCATACCATCAAGCACTTAAAAAAATGAAGTGATCTCCCAATGTAAAGATTGTCATATGGGCTTAGAATCCCCATTACCATGCACTTTGGTCCCTATATACCTTAGTGGTATTTCCAAGATGTATTTGAAGTTGTCAAAATACAACAAATTTGTGTAATGTATAAGACCAACATTTTATTTTAGCAAAAAACCTCAAAACAAGTAAATCAGCAAGACCCCACTAAGTCATACCAATTAGACTAGTATTCTTCAAATTGGCATTATAGGCACCTATCGGGAAGACAATGTCATGTTACACCGATAAGAGATCCTGTTGTGAAAAGGGGACTTGCACTGTTATCGAAAAGAGACATATCAATAATGGTGGAATTCATTCCGATGGAACTACATGGAGACGTATTAGGTTGACTCACCCCGATATGAACAACAATATGAGCTAAGTATTGTTAGGATAACTGGTGGACAAATGAGAAGGGGGGATGAATCAGTTGTCAATAGATTATAAAAATTTAATAACACAAAACCTTTTACCATAATTCATAAAGAAAAAACTAGAATAGCAGATATAACAATTAAGCATAAACATAAATTACAGAACAATTACCAATCATCCACAACACATAACGCCAATATTTGTATGTAGAAAATCGAGTAAAGGGAAAAACCACGGTGGGAAGCCTACCCATAGTTAGATAATACTTCTACAGTATGTGATTACAATAAGAGGGGTCTACACATGTAGGAAGACCAACAGCCTAGAGCACACTTCTCATCACAAAAAGAGCCTCACTGACTACAAAAGAAATCCAGACTACAATCTGAAAAGATGAATGAACTGCAAGAATAGTATCTCTTATGCCTGAGTACAGTCCAGATTAAGCTCGATACATGAGGTCTTAAACCTCTTACACAAACCCAATATGATCACCTATGATCGAACAAAACCTTTGCATATGACTACAACTTTATTCACACACAGACAATCTCATAACCCACATACCACAAACTACAAAGAGATCTTACATCATATATCTACCAACCCGAGACCTAAACAATTAGGTTAGCCACCTAAAAGATAATACAATAAATTCATTACATAATCTCACAAACCAATGATAAACCAAGTTGGCCTTGTTATCGCTGTTTTAAAATTGGATTCTTTCCCCATATTTGGCTATGGTTTTTGAAAAAATTTGTATAAGATGTGGCCCCAAATGCTTCAGCCTTGTTCTAAACCTAGAGGGTTTAAGGTTTTTCTAAGTTTTAGGCTTTATCTTTTGTGTTAGGTCCCCTGGTTTCTATTCCGACGTTACTTTATTTCACTTAAGTCATGGGTCGCGGGGTCGTAAGAAGTGTCCCCCCTTGCTATTTACCTAGGCGGTCATGTTTACTATTTGAAAATTTTCACCTTTTATTATTTCCTTCTAAAGTGCCGGGCCCAGTAAACACTGATCAACTTCAGAAAAGATCCGACGGTTGGCGCTATTTCGCAAAGGCTAAGTGCTCACATTTTAAGGCTGCGAAATAGCGAGGATTAATATCAGCCGTCCATGTGTCATGCGGAGGAAGTGAAGGTTGCGGCTGTCAAGAAGGTGGGGCCCCCTCTACGTGGTCTTCTCTGGTGTATTGGAGTGCAGCACGTGGTACAGGCCGCCACAGTCAACATTTTAAGATTAAGGATCTAAGTGGGCCCCAAAGATGAGTCAGCTCACAGGTGGAGGTGACCTGGCAAGGATAGCTCTTACAATTCATTGAGACCTCGTGGCTCCTTCCAGCGAATGAAAAGTCGACAGGTCAGCTTCGAAGATGACAGGGCGCCAGGTGTCCATGATGTGTCCGTGGGCCCACCTCTTCTGAAATCTCCTAGCAGGGTTTAAATGCTGAGCAACTTCTGAAAGGATCTGACGGTCAGCGCTATTTCACAAAGGTTAAGTGCTTGCCCTTTAAGGCTGCGAAATAGCGAGGATTAATATCGGCCGTCCATCTGTCACGACAGGGTAAGTGGAAGGCATAGTTGTCAGTGATAGCTGGAGCCCCGTGGCTTTCTTTTGGCGTATTATAAGGTAACACGTGGCACGGGCCGCCACAGTCGAAGGTGACACGAAAGCCAGGTGTCCATGATGTGTCCGTGGGCCCACCTCTTCTGAAAGCTCCTAGCAGGGTTTAAATGTTGCGCAAGTCGAGATAAGATCTAACGGCTCGCGCTATTTCGCAAGGGTAAGATGCTCACATTTTAAGGCTGCGAAATAGCGAAAGTTAACCTGGACCGTCCACGTGTCTTGATGACACGCGGTCTAAAAGGCAGCTGTGGGTCCCTATAGTGTATGTTCGACAAATGAAAAGTTGACAGGTCAGCTTCGAAGGTGACACGAAAGCCAGGTGTCTATGGCGTTTCTGTGGGCCCACCTTTTCTGAGGTAGACCTGTCGAGACTGAAGTGGGGCCCCCCATGGTTCTTCTTCCGGCAAATGACAGAATGACAAATCAGCACAGTGGATGACTAGATGCCAGATGTCACTGATGACTCAGCGGGCCCACCATTCCTGAGGACCTGTTCGAAGGATTAAAAGGCGATTAACTTGAAAGATAATCCAACGGCCCGTGCTATTTTGCAAGGGTTAAGTGCTCACCCTTTAAGGCTGCGAAATAGCGAGAATGAATATCAGCCATCCACGTGTCATGATGATGACATGGCAAAAAGAGAAAAGTACGAGCCCGCTACAGTATAAAGGGCGACATTCAGCCAGTATCAAAATAGAATGTGAGGGGATTTTCTAAGCCAATGGTCGGATGCCGCGTGGTATTATGTGGCCAATAAAAAGACAGGACTTAGACTAAGGACAAAGCCGTCAAAATGAAATTCACAGAGAGACACTTGCAGAAAGACTGCGGCCCGTTGGAGCTAAAATATGAATTCTCGTATGAATTCGATTTTGAAGGGACGGTCGAAGCATGCGGAATCAATGTTACAGTTAAGACCCAGAGTACAAGCATTTGATTTCCTAACAACCAAGTAAGGATATCTCTTAAAAGGATTTTTGCAGAGGAGGCAAACGCAGAGTTATCTTCTACAAATACAGAGAAGGCGAATTGGTTGCAGAGCGAATTTCTTCGAGCAAGCATCAGGTTTTTTTTTATTTTGCAGCCGTTCTTGTGTTGTGATACGTGAAACTGTTCCCGTATAGCAGAAATATTTTCAGAAGTAATATTTATCTGGTTGTATTGCAAATGGCTCCTAAAAGGGAATTTTCTGGTAAAGTTGATTATCTTGAAAGAAGTGTGTGTGATGACTTCTTAGAGCAGTTGACGCTGTCAACCAACCAGGCATCTAAGGCCAAAGAATTAGTACCTAGGGCTCCCCGACTGAAAATTGGAGAAGGATTGTATGATAAGGGTAATTGGTTAAGAGACCCACAGGTTGGGCTGTCTGGGTTGGGGTTATTTAAAATTGGTTTTGGAATGAGGAATTCTCCTCCTCCTCAAAATAGCATTTGGGAACTAGATGTTGGGAAATTGGTAGTCCCAGGGGTGTTCATGGATACAGATTTGTTAACCCAGATGGCATTAAATTATGATTCAGTTACCAGGTGTATCCGGGATGTGAATGGAAAAACCCTCGTGGAGATAAATGCAGAAGAGCTGAGAAAAGCGTTTGGGCTTAGTGAGTTTACCAATTTCTTGGAGCATATAAGCTTCACACAATTAACTCAGGTGTACAGGGCACAGAGGACTCATCTCAGGAATGGGCCTCTCAAAGAACTTTTTCTGAAAGTGAGAGGGTTAGCAGTTGTAGGGCCCAATACACAAGAACCCTTTTCACTAAGTATGTTTACCTTAAGGGCAAAAGGGATGTACTGGGCACTTTGCCAAGTTCTAGGAGAGGATGCTGAATCTAATATACCAAATCATTATCTGTTAATGATTGTTCAAATTTTGAATCCTTCTCTTGCTATTACATTTGATTATGCCTCCTATATTGCTGATGCTATCCATGGAGGACTGATGGGGATAAAGAATGGGAAGGTGGATAGGCCATTTGGGTGGTATTCACTATTGATGCACCTCTTCCTCTTCAAAGGTGGAGATTATTTTGCCAGTGGAATGGATCTGGTAAAAGAAAAGGAGGGAGAGAAGATGCCAGTACAATTATGGAGCACCGTATTGTCATGGGATAGAGAGGATGCAAGTTTTCTAAAGTTTGATAAATACTTTGCATCCAAAATAAGGACTCTTCTTTGCTCTGACAATCCACGAGTCCCCAAGATTCTTCTGGAATTCCTAAGACCAAAAGAATTCACAGAGAATGTCAAGATTGTTCATAACTGGGGTGATATGTATTTGTATCTAGTGTCCACAGTGTTTAGGGTCTTTGGTTTCAGAGGCACCCCATTTTTGTTACCATACCAGGTCCCCCTCAAAGTGGGAATAGCTGAGATTCTCAGACAAATTGGTGACTTGCAAGAGGCAGAGTTAACAGGCCGAGGTAAAGGGACTATTTTCCCTACAGCTATAGTAGCCCACCAATTTGTAATCACCAAGGGCGGCTGGAAATGTTTTGAGGATTTCCTCAAACCCTACCATTTGTCCACTGCAGTGTCAAGATGTGCTGATCCGGAGGACTTCTACAATGGTGTATTCCGGAAGAAGGTAGCATGCAGAGGTAGGCCCCACCAATTCCACTTTCCTGAAGACCTCATCAGGAATGAATTTGATTTGGATGAACAGGAGTTGAGGAAGGAAAAATGGGTAGCTTACAGGAAGGCCCTGGATTTTGTGCATCAATTTGATGCTAGCTATGACCCATTGTCTAGCTTCTTCCCATTGGAAGAAAAGATAAAATTTTTGATTATTTGTTTTGAGGATGTGATGCAGACAATAAAGGAGAAAAGGGGAGTTGTAATTAAAAACAACCCTGAGAAAGCAAGAATGATTTTGGGGAAATCAGCTCCTATTAAAGCCATCCCTCCTGGTGATTACACCCTGCATAAGAAAGCAGGTTATAGTGTGTTGGTGTCTGCAAGAGGGGAACCCTCTTCATCTAAAGGGAAGAGGAAAGCACATGAAGTCATTGACATCCAAGACAGCCCAAAGAAGCAGAGGGTGGGGAAGGAAGTGCAATCAGATACACCCTTATATTCCCCATCCCAATCCCCTCTCCACATTGGAGATGAACAAGCAGCAACTGAATACCTCTCTCAGTTGGGCAGTTTGGGGGAGATTGCGTATACATATGATGAAGTGGAAGAGGGGATGCCAGAAGAACCCACTGAAGCACAAATGGACATCACCTCGACTGAACTCAAAGGCCAGGAGTGGGATCCTGAGATAAAGAAGGCCACTAGTGCTTTTCTATCCGATGATAGTTTTGTAACATCTGAAGCATTCATGCAGTTTATATGGAAACAACATATAGATAAATATAATGCTAGATGTGAAACAAGAAAAGCAGAACAATTAAATAAAGATCCAGTCTTAGTGGAGGAAGAAATAAAACAGGAGATGATGGAGGAATTCAAAACCATCACTCCTGAACAGGGGAGAGATTTAGTAGCACAAGCTGGAGTGCTCATTTTGCCAGAATGGAATATTGCTGATGCTCTGGTGCTGGATGCAGTGAGGAAAGAAACCAAACCCATGGAAAAGGTTACATTCAGTAAAGACAATGCTGCTCTAGTCATGTGGTCCCTTAAGAGAAATGAGGACAAGAAGGGTAAAGACACCACAGGGACAAGTCACATTGGTGGATTGATGGTCAGGAGAGTAGAAAGCACAGGGGTAGTAGAGGCTGCTAGCATGGTGTTGGAGACTGCCAAATTTAGTGTTGCAGTAGCTGAGAAGGATGCTAAAGAAAAAGAGGCTCTCCAGCTCAAATTGGAAACAGTCTTGAAGGCTTATGACAGTGCCAAGGAGGAAATAAGAGGCAAGGAGAGTATTATTGCCAGATTGCAGAGCCAATTAGCAGGACAACGTCAACAAGGTGAATCTTCAACATTAATGATCACCTCTTCTCCTGCAAGACCTCCACCTACTAGCCCCATTATTGAGCTCCCACCATCTCCTGCACCTTCCAGCTCTCAGATGATAGAGATAACTCCCCAAGAATTGGAGAGTCTTAAGCAAACTCAGGCCTATTATGCAGGGAAGTATGAAGAAAAGATCAAGGCCACAGTCTCCAGTTTTGCAGACACTATAAATGCTTTACTCCTTCACATTAGTGTAGGAAAAGTCATGGAGATATGGACTGAGTTGATAAGAGATAAAGTCATATTGACACCCATTTTTGACAGATGGAGGCCTAGGGAGCAGGATTTAGAGTTCATGTGTGTTTCCTGTGATGAAGCAAGAGCTAACCCTATTATCAAATCCACTTCTGATATTACTAAGAGTTTATTGCAATTGGCGACAGAGGTGGATAATGTGGAAAGAAGGGTTAAATTGCTTAAAAAGGAATACACTGATCAGGTGTGTGAATTACTCCCAGGAATTTTTGCTAATCCAGATCAACTGAAAGACAAACAGATATGGCTCAATGAGATAAATGTTAAATTGTCAGCAAGGGTCAAGGGAATTATTGATCTGGATGACACCTCATTTTTTGTTATAACCATACAGGAAATAGAGAGAATTAAATCACACTACAGTTTTCTTAACTCAGAAGTCAACAAACTAAGGAATTCTTGGAAAGGGTTGACTAAGGTTAAAAGTGATGTGATTAATTTTGTATGGCCGACCGAGGAGACGTATGGTGAGTGGGGAATTAAATATTCCACTCGAGATCCGGAGCAGTTAGAGAACGTCCCTGAAAAGCCAGAGGAGGTTGCAACTGAATAACCTATCCAACAGACTGCTGAAGAAGCTGAAAAGAGCGCATAACTGAAATTGTAACTTCTTCAATTTTTGAAGTAATTGTAACAAACTTTCCTCGAAGAAGTCCGAAGCTTTGTGCATCCATATTGTTATATATGGATACCAGGACTAGAGAGAAAGGGATCACACAATTTTTGTAAGAAAACGCTGCAGAAATGTTATCTGAGCTTTTCCAAAGTTTAATGGAGAATCAGACTCTTGTAAAATCTTTTTTCAAATGAATATCAATATACAGACCATCAGTTTTGAGTAAAGCTCTGTGTCGTCTTCAAATTTGTCCTTAATCGTATTTACTCTTTCATTCAGAATAATCTAGGGTTTTTCTGTTTGAATGGAATTGTAAAGCAATCTCAGTATGGGTGTTTTTAGCATTTCTCTTTAGGAGGGAAATTAAATAGGCATGACCACTCTACCAGTAAATACTTCGGGACGAACTTTGAATTTTGAGGATCCTAGCTTATTTTGAAGTGATTAAATTCTTGTTGATGTTAGGCATTTACAGGGATAAATGGAGACCAAGTTGATGGGAAGTATAGAGATGTTTTATTTCAGGAGTTTTATTCGAGTTTGAGTGACTCTGCAGCCTTGGATAAAGCACTGGTACTAATTGAAGCTGTTTATTGCATGCTTTGTTGATCAAATATACTGAAGTTGAATATTGTTTCATTCTTTGCTTTCAGTTGTTTTTTCAAGGTGAACAAACTCACTGGTTTTCTGGACTGGTTTGCTGTGGGTTTGTTGCTTTAAGAATGTGAATTTAATTCACAAAGGGTATACCCGCCTGGGCTTAGGGAAGAGCCCGAAGTGTAGAAGGTCTAACCAAACCTTGTCATATGTTGTCTCTGAAATCCTTTTATCCTTGATGTCTTCTTGGCACTCATTTTAGATTATATTATTAAAGGCATTGAAGGGTAATCAGATTTTGAGAACAACAGGCCTAAGACCAAAACAACATAAAACAAACAATAAATCCAACTGACAACGCATCAGGAGCATCAACCAACATGTTACATAAACTAGTCCATAACCTAACAAAATAAGATTAAGACCAGATCTAAAATAGGTCACCATAAGACAAATGAAACACCATCGATCAATTGGAACATGAACAAGATAACCATCAATATCCTGATATCCTTCTAGAAGCCACACCAACATCACTTATGAAATTCATCAAAAGATATTCAATAAAGCTCTATCGGTAAAACCCTTACCGGTAACCAAAAGGCTTACTAGAACAAATGATAGCTTCAGATCATCAAATCCCAAACCAACTGAATGTGATATGCATCAGGAACACATGAATAACCAATCTAAACCAATTCCAACAATCAGAACATGTTAGAGAAGATCTCTAGATCAACATCATAATCCAACCACTCTACTAGAACTCGATAGACAACAAAACAACTAGTGCTGACATTAATGACAAACATCAATGCAACACAATAGATTCCTCCAAATTTCCAAGAATCTCCCCCTTTAGCATTGATGGTAATATTAGATGTGAAAAACATCCAAGTGCCAAGAAATGTCAAACAAGTCTCCCCCAAAGGAAGACATCCAACAATCTCCCCAAAATGATACGACAATGAAGTTCTAAACCAACAGACCAAACTCTCCCTGTGAATGATATCCCTGTTAAGATTTTTTTTTCACATAAATATATCTCTCCCTTTGACATCAATGCCAGAAATCTAACATAAACATCAAATAAAAATCATAAATCCTCTTAACCACAAAACTGACTACTCCCCTTGAGTAGTAGCACCAACACATCAATCCAAAATGAATGATAGTTCTGATAAATGCATATCGAACTGATACCAATCAACATCACTCAAGTCTCTACCGGAGGGGCAGAAACTCCCAATCTGTTAGTACTCAAATGATTCCTTAGGTAAATCTTTAGTGAATATATCTACAATCTACTCTTTAGTGTTCACATAAACCAGTTTAACTTCATTTGCTTCCACCTTCTCTTTCATAAAATCATACTTAAAATGTGCTTTGACTTAGAATGAAAAACCGAATTATTTGATATGTCAATAGCAGCAAAGTTATTATAATGAATAACTATCAGTTAATTGAAATCTACCTTTATGTCCTTCAACATTTGCTTCATCCATAAAAATTATGTACAGTTAGTAGCAGCAACAACATACTTAGATTCAATAGTAGATAAAGAAGTACATGATTATTTATTGCTGATCCATGAAACAAGTTTCTTTCCAAGAAAGAAAGCTCCACCAGATGTTCTTTTCCGGTCATTAACATCTCTAGCTCAGTTTGCATCTGTATATGCACATAGTACAAAGTCATCATTTTTAGGATACCACAAACCATACTCAAAAGTGCCTTGTAAATACCTAAAAATCCTTTTCACCACACTCTCATGATTCTCTCTAGGATCACTCTGATATCTTCATACAATACAAACTGCATTCATTATATCTAGTCTAGTCTGAGTCAAATATAACAAACCTCCAATCATATATTTATACTTTGTAGGATTTATCAGAGTTGATGCATCATTCTCTGTCAATTTCTCACTTGTAACCATAGGAGTACCAACCAGTTTGGAATTTTCCATACCAAATTTCTTCAAAAACTCTCTAGCATACTTAGTTTGATAGATGAAAATACCTTTTATCACTCTGAGTAATCTACAAACATAAGAAAAATTTCATCTCCCCAATCATAGACTTCTCAAATTTATTCTTCATATTATCAGATAATTCTATACATAACTTATCCTCACCTCCAAAAATGATACCATCAACAAAGACTTCAACAATAAATATGTCATCATTAGTGATCTTGTAATATGAGTTACTATTAGCATTACCTTTAGTGAAACCAAGCTTCAAAATATATTTGTCCAATCTAGTATACCAAGCTCTAGGGGCTTGTTTCAATCCATATAAAGTTTTCCTTAACCTGCAAACCATGTTTTTGTCATCTGAAAGTGAAAATCCATCAGGTTTCTCAATGTAAACTTCCTCTTCAAGATCTCCATTCAAAAATTCACACTAGACATCCATCTGATAAACCCTGTATTTCTTATGGGCAGCATAAGTAAGAAATAGTCTCACAACTTCAATCCTAGCTACCAAGCAAAAGTCTCATCATAATCAATTCCTTCCTTCTGAGAATATCCTTTCCATACCAATCTAGCCTTATTCCTCACAACTTGTCCATCCTCATTCAATTTATTTCTAAGGACCCATTTATTTCCAATAACATTCTTATTTTTAGGCTGGGGAACTAAAGTCCACGTGTTGTTCTTTTCTATAGGATCTAATTCCTCTTTCATAGCTCTCATCCAACATTCATCTTTACAAGCTTTAATAATTGATGTCGGTTCAACTTGAGAAATTAAACATACCTCATCAGCTACCAACCTTATTCTTGTCATTACTTCTTTGTTCTTGTCTCCAATGATCTGATCTTCATAATGATTTAACCTTACATACCTAGGAGTCTTCTGAATTTTTGTTTCTCTACTCTAATCTTCAGTTACCATTGAATTTTATGATACTGTCAGGGTAATTGGTTCAACATAATGTTGTAGTACAGGTGCCATTGATTCAGTTATGATCATCTCCACTTCCGGTTCTCTCTCATAAGTTTTGATTTGGCCTTTGTACTACCCATCCACCTTGACATTAGCACTCTCCACAATTCTTTGCAATATTATTTATAACATCTATATGCTTTTCTTTCATTAGAATAACCAAGAAATATCCCTTCATCACATCTAGGATCAAAATTTCCAATGGAATCATCTCTTTTGATATAGTATTTACTACCAAAGATTCTCAAATACTTATCTATAGGTCTATGACCAAACCATAACTGATAAGGTATCTTACTGATGTCTCGTTTGATATGAACTCTATTGAATGTGTATACCATCGTTCTCATAGCTTCTCTCTTGTAGATATGAGGCAAATTAGCTTCTCTCTATAGATATGAGGCAAAGAATGTTAAAATCAATCAAATTGGTTGTTGTGGAAAGAGTAATTCAAGTAATGTTGTGGA
The DNA here is from genome assembly GCF_030272615.1 of Cryptomeria japonica. Classification (NCBI taxonomy): domain Eukaryota; kingdom Viridiplantae; phylum Streptophyta; class Pinopsida; order Cupressales; family Cupressaceae; genus Cryptomeria; species Cryptomeria japonica. The sequence goes on from NC_081411.1 coordinate 809,238,916, forward strand.
TTAGATTAGCTAATAGATTCATCAAGGGTGAATTTAAAAATTATCTCATAGAGTTATACATGAAGATCTAGAAGGAGAGTGACTCTATCGCCCAACAAGGAGAAGGAACTAGTCATTCATTTAAAATATAATTAGTTAAGGCAATTACATTCATATTTACTTTCAAATTCAGTTTTATGCAAGAGGAGATAGGATTAGGGCTAGAAGTTAAATTAGTCTATTCTAGAAACTTATGCCATTCTAAAATAGAGGTAGAAGATAGTTCAAAGGAAGATTAAATCTATCTAATCAAAAGGTGCGCCCACCTAGGTCTTGCAAAACCTAAAGTGTAGGGAGTTGTTGTCACATTGACAAATTCTATAAATTGGTTAGAATTGAGTGTTGAATCTGATCATAAGGCCTAGCATACCTTTAGGATTCAACAACTTGCAATTTTAAGCTCCAACAAATTGGCAACTCTGTTGGGAATCAAATTTACAATCTAATTATAGACTCTTTTGAGGGAGGAAATTAGAATAACATACCTAATCTCATAAAAGGATGGAGACTCTGATAAACAATAATACAAAATATGATAATTAACCTTGTATGTATGGGAGGAGGTCATTAAACAAGGACACCTATATATCCTCTCAAAGTTAAGCAGAAGGCTAAAAACAAGAATCAAGGAAACAAGAGTTCAGATAAGGAATCATCAAACAACCATAGAACCTCACCCATAAGTCCAGGTCCTTGACTAAGAAAATAAACTAGCATTATAATTCAAAAGCCAAAAATAGTACAAACATGACATTTGAATACTTTAAATAAGAAGAGAAATAACTATAAAGACAATATGAGGAGGAAGAGGCGTTAGCTAGGGCAGCAACAAATTATAAGCAGGCTCAAGGAGGAACATCAAACCATCCATCTAGCCTAGGGAGTGGATATCAAACCCCTGACACTCCTCCCAATTTTTCATCTTCACCTGGTATCGAAAGGATGTGTTTTACTCAGGTACACAATGTTAACCAACCAAGGACAGAAGGGGAGGAAACCACACAAGAACTGTACGATCAGATAAATAAAATATAAGAAAACATGGAGTGTTTGAGGCTCATGGCTCAACAAGATGCTATGGCCCAACAAATCAAAGATTTGATAAATAGTATAACACCACCTCAGAACAATGTTCCATTATATCCATCATATCCACCACAAGTCAGCAATATCCATACATCCACTCAAATCCCACAAAATATACCTATGACTAGAAACATGCAAAATATGCAAACTATCACAACCACTTATCCTTTGTCATACATGAATTTATCTACTACTAATCCCCCAACTAGAAATATTCACACTACTAGAATCTATACTAGCATTCAACAAACCTCTGCTAATACCACTTCTCCACCTAGAATCTCTGCACCCCAAATCAATATGAGGCAATTCAATTATGGATGTAATCCCTATGGATATCAAATTCACCCATATAATTACATTGGACTGAGCCAAGGTATGTACAACCCCCCATTGCACTAGCAAGGGATGCCAAATTATTGTAGACAATGTACTCAGCAATATAGTCAATTCCAACAAGGTTTAGAAGGACAAAATCACCAACATCGATACCAATATGGAAACCCATATCATCATCTGTTGGCAATATGAAGGAATTGATTATGTGTTACATTGATGTTTTGTCATTGATGTCAACACTAGCTGTTATGGTTGGTTATCGATAGACATGTTTTGGTTATTGGTAGAAGAAATTGGGTTATCAGTAAGGGTTTAAGGTTTTACCAGCAGAGCTTTTACTGCGAATCTTTGACAGGATGCACAAGTGGTGTTGGTGCGACTTCTAGATGGAATTCAGGATGCAAAAGGTGATCCTTGATCATGCCTCGACTAATTGGAGACATCGATTTCATGTGATGGACCTAGATTAGGTTCGGTACCTATCTAGGTTATGGACCGGTATCATGTTAACGTGTTCTCCACATGTTACCGAGATGATTTATGGATTGGTTAATGTTGTTTTGGTCTATAGCCGACATGAAATATCATTGTAATGTGGATGTATGTAATGATCTTATTGTAATATCTTTTAGGTGGCTAGCCTAATTGGTTTAGGCCTTACGATTTGTATAAATTGATGTAAGATCTTATTGTAGATCATTTCGTGCTTGTGGAATGAAATATCATATGTGAAGGAGATTTGGTTGATCATAGGTGATCGAATTGGGTTTAAGTAAGAGGTCAAAGGCCTCTAGTATTGAGCTTAACCAGGACTATGATCAGGCACAGTAGATGATATCTCTAGCAGTTCATTCTTCTGGATTGCTATCCAATTATATTGAGGTGGTTATAACCTCTCTATAGTTAGTGAGACTCCTTTGTAATGAGCAGTATGCTCTAGGCAATGTCCCTTCCTGCATGTGCAGGCCCCTTATTGTATCACATACTTTCTGCATAAGTATCATCTGACTATGGGTAGGCTTCCCACTGTAGTTTTTCCCTTTACTGGGTTTTCCACATACAAATCATGGTGTTATGTGGTATGGTTGCATTGTGTTAATTCTTAAGTTTTATTGCTTACCAATATCTGTTTCTACTATTTTGGTATTCAATGTTTATGTGCTCCAGTTAAAGGTTATAAAGTGGTTTGATTAATATAATATGTTGACAATTGATTCACCCCCCTCTTAGTTGTCCACCAGTTATCCTAACAATTGGTATCATAGATTTGGTCCTATTTTGCAGAAGCTTAACCGCTTGAGGTAGATCCTATGGTAACTATTTTCAGAAGAGAAATCCCTAAGCTTGATGGAACAAATTATGGGATATGGAAAATCTGAATGGAGACTCATCTTAGATTTCTTGGCAAGGATATTTGGGAGATAACTGCGAAAGGATATACACCTTATGATCCGGCATCTAGCAATCATGCTCTAGCAGACTTGGACAAGAATATTGAAAATGATTGCAGAGCTAGAGAAGCCCTCTTGTGTGCACTTACTGATTAGAAAATCATGGGATTGATTGATAAATTACCTACAAAGGTTATGTGGGATAAATTGCAAGCTCTGAATGAAGGTGACCCTACTGTCAAAATTGCTAAACTTGATGGTTATCGGGTAAGATATGAGAACTTGAAGATGGAAGATAATGAAAGAATTGCTACATTTATGGAAAGAGTAAATGAGATTGTCCTGGGAATTCAATAATGTGGAGGTTCTCTGAGTAAAGATGAAATAGTTTCTAAAGTCTTGAGAGCCCTACCATTGGCTTACAAGACAAAGGCGACTGCAATTAATGATTTGAGAACAATGGCAAACACTTCAGTTAACAGAGACATTCTGATTGGGAAATTATCTTCTTTTGAGATTGAAGAATTTGGACCTTCTGAAGCTGCAAAGTCTAAACCCTCTTTTCATGCATCATCATCATCATCTACCAGCAAAAGTGATTGGTAATCCCTGTATGCAAAAGAATCGGAAGAGATGAGGAAAGAGGATGAATAATTTGAGCAACTTCAAGCCTTATTTCCTAGAAGAGTACCTAAAGGACTGATAGGAAGTAACTATGAAGGAAAAACACCTTTTAAATGTTTTGCATGTAATAAGACTGGTCCTTTTGCATCTAGATGTCTTGAAAGGGATGCAATATTTGAAGAAAGAGTTAAGAAATCATTTAAGCCCAATCAGAACAGATATAGATTCAAGAAAAACAAACAATGCTTCACAGTGGACGAGGAAGGAGTAAGTGATGACTCTAAGGATGAACCGACAACAGACTCTACTAGTGGATCTGGTAATGGAATGGAATGGGTGTTCTATTCTTTAAAGGAAGATGAACCAGAACTGGCTATCAAGAATGAAGAAAAGGCCCTGGCAGCAAAATTTGAAGACAAGGATGAATGGGTAATTGATAGTGGATGCTCACATCATATGACTGAAGATAAAATAAAATTTATGTCCCTACAAGAATACAATGGCGGTCAAGTCATATTTGGAGATGACAAACCATGTATGATCAAAGGTAGAGGTATTATTTCTCTGGATGGCAAGCATAATACTGATAATGTCTATTATGTAGAAGGTTTAAAGCATAACTTTTAAGTGTTAGTCAATTGGTGGATAAGGGATTCCAACTTTAGTTTAAAGATAGAAAATACAAAAACATTAACAAAACTAGTTTGGAGATTGCAACTGGTACTTAGACTGGAGGTAATATCTTTCACTTGAACATTGGTAATAAGACATGTTTGATTGCTCATATTGATGAGAGTTGGTTATGGCATAAGAGGTTGTGTCATGTTAATTTTGATTGTATTATTAAGATCAGTTCAACAAAGGTAGTTAGAGATATACCTAAGATTATAAAGCCTCATAATCCGAAATGTAAGGAATGTCAATTGGGAAAGCAAGTTAGAACTTCTTTTAAGAGCATACATGATAAATCTAATGATTTGCTTGATTTGATTCATACTGACTTATATGGTCCAGCAAGGACCAGAAGCTTTCAAGGTGATAGATACTTCATGCTGATAATTGATGATTATTCTAGAATGATGTGGGTGACTTTTCTAAGGGAGAAGTCTAAAGCTTTTGAGAAATTCAAGGTATTTAAAGCAAAGGTGGAAATAAAAACTGGATTGATAATCAAATGTCTAAGATCAGATCAAGGTGGTGACTTTACTTCTCATGAATTTAATAGTTATTATGAGACAAATGGAATTAGGAGACAGTTATCTCAACCCTGGACTCCTCAATAGAATGGAGTAGTGGAAAGGAATAATATAACCATTTTGGATGCAACAAGATCCATGATGATGGAAGCCAAATTGCCTCACATCTACTAGAGAGAAGCAGTGAGTACAATAGTCTACACATTCAACAAAGTTCATATCAAAGGTGAAACCGGTAAGAATCCTTATGAATTATGGTTTGGACATACACCTACTATTAAATATTTTAGAATTTTCAGAAGTAAATTTTATATCAAAAGAGATTATTCAATTAGGAAGTTTGATCCTAGATGTGATGATGGGATATTTCTTGGATATTCAATTCAAAGCAAAGCATATAGATGTTATAATAAAAGATTGTAAAAATTGTGGAGAGCACAAATATGAAAGTGGATGAGCAATATAAAGATCAATCTATATCATATGATAGGGAACTGATAGTGAAAATGATCATAACTGAACTGACAATGCCTCAACCGATACAAGACACTAAGATAGTTACAGTGGTACAATCAAAAAATTCAAGTGTGACTGATGATCAGAATAGTGAACCTGAAGTTTAGAAGACACCAAGGTATGTAAGATTAAATCATTCTAAAGATCAAATTTTAGATAGGAATTTGGAAATCATCAAAGCAAGTAGCAAATTAGACTAGCTCAATCACAAAAACCAGATTGCAACGACAAATCCTAAAAACATTCAATAGAGATACTAAAAATAAGACATTTAAACCAAATGCAAACCATCGCAAACATGAATGTCTTCTCCAGAATTCTCCATTGTCCTTCTTTCTCCTTCAAATTGCTTTGTTTGTGGATCTCACCTACAAATGCAAAGGTATAGCATGAAAGTAAGATTGACAAGACGAGATGACAGCGTAAGGATACTAGAAGCGTGATTGATTGATCGGGGGCCCTGATTGAAGAAATTCATCCAATTTATAGACAAATTGGAGAGAGGACAAGATTAGCATGAAGAGATTTGAAAGGAAATTTCAAATCAAGAATGACAAATATGACAAATTATGAAAAATTAACACTTTCTATGCAAGATTGATTGATTGACAAATTATGACCAAATTGACAAGGTTGCTATGCAAAATTGATTGATTGACAAATTATGACAAGATTGAAATGTCATTCCCATGAAATTAGGGGAAGTATTAGAAAAATAGGAGAAAATAGAAAATTAGATGAATTGGAAATTAGGAAATTAGAAATTGATGGAATTTAGGAAATTAGGAATTAGGAGAAATTAGTAAATTGGAAAATTAGGTAAATTAATTAATAATTTTTCATTCATTAATTAATTCACAAAAAGAGGGAGGAATTAATTAGCCAATTAAATATATATTTAATTGTGACAAGAAGACTTAGGATAAATAAATAAATTATTTAACCTAGTGGGAAAATGACAAACAAGATTAAATGAATAAATCATAAAACCTTAGAAGATGAATTAGAAATGCAAGGATGACAATTAGGTCTTGACAAAAGATAATTGATGTAGGGTCGATTTGATCATGATTTTGATTAACAAAGGACCAATGCTGACAAATGATTGAAATTGGTTGACAAACTGACCAAGATTGATAAAGAGACCAAATTGATAGGTGCCAATTGACGAGGAACAATGACTAATTGATCCAAATTGACATGATTGAAAAGGACAACGATCGATGACAAATCGATCACAAAATGACAAGATTGATCAGGACAAGGATCGATGATGAATTGATTACAAAATTGATGAGATTGACAAGAGGACAAGGATCGATGACAAATCGATCGCAAAATGATAAGATTGAAAAAGGACAACAATCGATGACAAATTGATCGCAAAATGATAAGATTGAAAAAGGACAACAATCGATGACAAATCAATCGCAAAATTGACAAGAGGACAAAACCCTAATTCTATCATTGATTAGGATTGACGATGTCTAAAATACGACAAATGAGCACGCACATTGATGCGACAAGATAAGATCGACCAAAATCATGACTGAAGATTGTTATTGACAAGACCAAATTCGAAAGCGAGACAAATGAAGAATGTAGAAGAAGGACTCGATGCTTGCAAATGATAAAGACCAAGTGTGCAACATAGAAGAAATGTTAATGCGACGCAAGAACCCTAAAATAAGGCAATGCTCAAATGTTAAAGTATGACTCCACAAGCGTTGACCATTTTTAGACGTCTACACAAATCATTGGAGATAGGAACAAGGAAGTTATGATAAGAAGAAGACTGGAAAATGAAGAGGTATGTCTTATTTCTCAAATTGAACTAGCATCTGTTATTGAAGCTTGTAAAGATAAACATTGGTTAAAGGCTATGGAAGATGAATTAGATCAGATAGAGAAGAATAACACTTGGACTTTAGTTCTCTGGCCTAAAAATAAGAATGTTATTGGAACTAAATGGGTTTTTATAAATAAACTAAATGAGGATGGTCATGTTGTAAGAAACAATGCTAGACTAGTTTGTAAAGGATATTCTCAAATGGAAGTAATTGATTACGATGAGACATTTGCACCTATAGCTAGAATTGAAGTTGTTAGACTATTTCTTGCCTATGCAACATATAAGAACTATAAGGTCTATCAAATGGATGTTAAATGTGCATTTTTGAATGGTGAACTTGAGGAAGAGGTATACATTGAGTAGCCTGATGGATTTTCACTGACAGATGACAAAGATATGGTTTTCAGGTTAAGGAAAGCATTATATGGATTGAAACAAGCTCCTAGAGCTTGGTATGCAAGGTTGGATAAATATCTTTTGACACTTGGTTTTAATAAGGGAAGTGCTAACAATAATTTATATTACAAGATCACTGATGATGATATTCTGATTATTGAAGTATTTGTTGATGATATCATTTTTGGAGGTGAAGACAAATTGTGCATGGAATTCTCTAATAATATGAAGAATGAATTTGAAATGTCCATGATTGGTGAGATGGGATTTTTCTTAGGTTTACAGATTACTCAAATTGACAAAGGCATTTTTATCTATCAAACTAAGTATCTAAGGGAATTGTTAAAAAATTTGGGTATGGATAATTCCAAACTAGTAAGTACATCTATGGTGACAAGTGAGAAATTATCTATCAAAGACAAATCTGCACTAGTAAATTCGACAAGGTATACGTATATGATTGGTGGCTTGTTTTATCTAACTTATACTAGACCGGATATTATGAATGCAGTAAGTATTGTTTCAAGGTATCAAAGTAGTTCTAAAGAAAATCATGAATGTGCAATAAAGAGGATATTCTAGTATTTGCAAGGAACAACAGAATATGGCTTATGGTATTCTAGAGATGATAACTTCACTTTATGTGCATATACAGATTCAGATTGGGTAGGAGATACTGATGATAGGAAGAGAACTTCTAGTGGAGCTTTCTTTCTTGGAAAGAAATTGGTTTCATGGATCAGGAAAAAATAGTCATGCATTTCTTTATCTACTACAGAACCTGAATATGTTGCAGCAACAACTAATTGCACTCAAGTCTTGTGGATGAAGCAAATGTTGAAGGATATCAAGGTAAATAGTAGTGAATCAGTAGTTATCTCTTGTGATAACTCTGTAGCTATTGACATGTCTAAGAATCCAGTATTTCACTCTAAGACTAAGCACATATTAATAAAATATAACTTTCTGAAGGACAAGGTGGAAGAAAAGGAATTCAAATTGGTTTATGTGAACACTAAAGAATAGATTACAAATATATTCACTAAATCATTGTCTAAGGAATCATTTGAGTATTTGAGAGACACATTAGGGGTATCTAACCCTCCAATAGAAACTTAATTGATGGAGTAGACCATCAATCTACTATGCATTATCAGCTTTATCCTTTACTCTGGGTTGATGTAGTGGTGCTACTACTCAGGGGGAGTAGTCAACTTTGAGATTCACATAATTTTAATATCTATGTCATATCTTTGGCATTGATGTCACAGGGGGAGAGTTATATGTGAAGAATAATGTTTATGGGAGGGAGATTTAGATCAGTTTTATATTGGACTACACTCCTCAGGGGGAGTTGCTGGGATTTTTTAGTTTTTCATTGTTATATCTTCTGTGAGAAATTTTGGAGATTTCTTGCCACTTAGATGTTTTCTTTTTCACATCTAGTGTTGCCAGCAATGCCAAAGGGGGAGATTGTTGGAAATATGAAGTAATTGATTATGTTTTGTATTGATGTTTTATCATTGATGTCAACACTAGTTGTTATGGTTGGTTATCGATAGACAGGTTTTGGTTATCAGTAGAAGAACTTGTGTTACCGATAAGGATTTAAGTTTTTACCAGTAGAGCTTTTACTCAAAATCTTTGATAGGATGCATAAGTGGTGTTGGTGTGGCTTCTAGATGGAGTTAAGGTGATCATTGATCATGCCTCAACTGATTGGAGACATCACTTTGGTGTGGTGGACCCAGATTAGGTCTGGTACCTATCTAGGTTATGGACTAGTATCATGTTAATGTGTTCTATACACATTACTGGGATGATTTATGGATTGGTTAATGTTGTTCTGGTCTAACGATGACATGGCATATCATTGTAATGTGGATGTATGTAATGATCTTATTGTAATATCTTTTAGGTGGCCAACCTAATTAATTTAGGCCTTAGGGTTTGTCTAAATTGATGTAAGCTCTCATTATAGATCATGTCATGGTCGTGGAATGAAATATCATATGCGAAGGAGATTTGGTCGATCATAGGTGATCAAATTGGATTTAAGAGGTCAAAGGCCTCTAGTATTGAGCTTAACTAGGACTGTAATCAGGCATGGTAGATGCTATCTTTAGCAGTTCATTCTTGTGGATTATTGTCCAATTATATTGAGGTGGTTATAACCTCTTTGTAGTTAGTGAGACTCCTTTGTAATGAACAGTGCACTCTAGGAAGTGTGCCTTCTTGCATGTGTAGTCCCCTTATTGTATCACATACTTTGTGCAGAAGCATCATCTAACTGTGTGTAGGCTTCCCACCGTGGTTTGGTTGCATTATGTTAATTCTCTATTTCATTCTTCAGTTTTATTGCTTACCAGTATTTGTTTCTTCTATTCCGGTATTCAATGTTTATGTGCTTCGGTTAAAGGTTATAAAGTGGTTTGATTAATATAATTTGTTGACAACTGATTCACCCCCCCCCCTCTCCTCTCATTTATCCACCGGTTATCCTAAGGTCATCAACAAAATACATTTGTGAGGGGTCCCCTGAATGTTGACAGATATAAACAAATGGATTTTACAGGAATTATCAAATACCCAGACCCAATCAATGATAAACTTAGGAAACCTATTCCAAAATTCTTAGGGAACGAAGAAGCATCAAGAGAGGACCATGTGAGAAGTTTTAAAAAAATGTTGGATGATGTTGATATAAAGGAGGAGGATGTTTTTATGAGGCTCTTCATGCTTTCTCTCACTGAGGATGTCAAGGATTGGTATAAAATCTTACTTGATTCTTCAATCCATAATTGGAATGAGTTCAAAACATTTTTTATTGAGCAATACAGAAGCCATGTAGACCCAAAGTTTGCTTTACATGAGATTACAAACTTCCAAAAGGGATACAATGAGTCGGTGTCTAGTTTCAATATGAGGGTCACCAAGTTACTAACTAAATTGCCTCCTCATCTCAAACCTAATGATTCTATGAGCTAGTAGTTCTACATTGATTCTTTTGATCCTAAAACAGGATATGAACTAAGGGCAAGGAACCCCACAAATCTGAAAGAAGATTTTAAAGTTACAATTATCATCGAAAGCAATAGGAAAGCCTCTGGTAAAATATGCAAGAGAGATGATGCTAAGTTGTTTAACCCTAAGACACAAAATAAAAAAGTTAAGGAGGAGGACAAGATGGATAAAGTTGTTTATGACTTGAAGGATCTCACTCAGAAGGTTACTAGGAATGATAGGCCAAGATTACATGATATGCCATATAGGAATGATTGCAAGGATGGAAAACCCATTGATGAAAAGAAAGAAACTCCAAACCCATTCAAAAAGAAAAACAAACATTTTGTGGAAGAATCTTCATGGTGTATGGCTTGAAACCTACCACATTCCCCAGTATAATGTATTGTATCTTAAAATTTATAATATGATGAGCAACCATACCATGAAAATGAAGAATGTGATGACAGTCGAATAATTAACATGTTGTCTACCATGGGAAAATATGACTCATCAAATGATGGAGGATATGAGTATGATGTTGTTCAGAAAAGACAAAATAAGCAATTCTATTAGCAGGAGATACTCTCGGACTATGATGAAAATACTGCCACAAACACTTGGGGGAGGTATGTCACAATGTCATGGACAAGACCTTCTTAAGAGGAAATTAAAGCCCTCATCGTTGCTGCTATTTAACAAGACAAGATTAATTATAACTTAAGGAACCAGATTCTTAATCATGATCAAGGTAAACCTACTAGTATGTTCATAAAGGAGAAGGGTGCAAAAGAGCTTAGAAGTGGAGGAACACCCAAAGTGATAGTAACTAAACAAATTCTAGATACACCAAAGAACTAAGAACCTCAAAAGAATGGTGTACCACAAGTAGAAATTTATAAAGTATTAGCATCACCCACCAATTCATTTGATATCACCAATATACTGTCACAAATGAAAATATCAGTCCCTTTGCTCAAGATGATGAAGATTCCCAAATATAACAATAGCACCTTGGCATTAATTTTTGAAGTTCCTTTTAGTTTGCGGGGTATCAAACATAACAAGAAAAACAAATCAGCAGAATCAGGAGAATATAAACAAGCTCCTCAAATATATTTAGGAACTACCCTTCCCGAGGATCCCTTCCAAGTTAATCCATTTTATTTGACTTTATTGATAAATAACATGTTAATTAGGAATTGTATGATTGATTCAGGAGTGTCTCTAAATATTATGCCTTTAGGAGTTATGAAGGAGCTTAGATTGGAGGTTGATGACCATTATGGAACCTTGTATGCTATGGATAACTGATCAATCCCTGTTGTGGGAGTCATAAAATATGTGGAGGTGAAGATAACATCATGTCAAAAAGCCACTTACATGATAGATATCACAATAATTGATTTACCCCCTACTTATGGAATGTTGCTTTCAAGATAGTGGAATGGATTGGTAGGGAGAAGTATTCAATTGGATATGTCATATGCCAAAGTACCCATTAATGGAAGAGAGGTTATGATTGAAAGAGAGCCAAGATCACCACACATCATTGAATACTCAAATAATGGTCCCATGGTGAATTTTTGTGATACAGAGATGGGTAACTTTACTATACAAATAACAAAACTAGAATTAAAAAACCAAGATCTGATGGAAATTCATATTTAGAAAAGTCCTAATGATATGTGGAAAATGTTCTTTGATAGAGCATGTAGTAAATAAGGAAATGGGGCAGGGGTAGTTTTTGTCTCACCTAAGTGTAAAACATTCAAATACTCTTTTGTACTATCCTTTGAATGTACCAATAATGTCAGAGTATGAGGCCCTTCTGATTGGATTAAGTCTTACTATCAAGCATGGAATAAGGATATTAAGTGTTTTTGGGCGATTCATTATTGGTTTTCTCACAAATAAAGTCAAAGTACTTATCAAAAAAATAAAAGACTCAAGAAATATAGAAATGCAGTTTGGGACTGTCTAGAAATGTTTGATGCCTTTTCCATAAACTAGGTAGACACGTCTAAAAACATGACAGTAAACTTTCTTGATAACATAGCCCTAAGGTAGGATGATGTTACTACTGGTATTTTGGTGTGTTTTTGTCATTGATGTCAACACCTACTAACACTTATCAACTCTGGCACTTTGGAGAATCAACAACATTCACTAGAAAGCAAATGACTCATACACAGTCACCGGTATCTGGTACACTGGCAGGATATAATGATCACCGACACTTGGAATGGAATGGGAAACACTTGGTTATATCAAAGACATCGTTTGGACACCATTTTTTGGAAATTTGATTATTGACATATTCATATTTGCATATTTGTTGTTACCGGCAAATAGGTCCAAGTTATACACCGACAGGTTTATCTTTTCCAGATCAGCATGGCACGCTATGGAGATGATTTATTATTGTTGTAAATGCATTAAGCCGACATGTTGAATCGGTTATTGCATCGGGCATTAATTTAATTGTAAATTGATTTTGTTGTAATATCTTTTAGAGACGACCTACTAAAATTGGTCCTAGGTTAAAATATAAATGTAAGATCTTATTTGTAAGATCGGATGTGGAATGCGAAGAAGAATTGTGTGAAGGTATATGTGAGAATAAGCAGAGCTATACATGCAGACATCATTTGAAGGTGAAGTAAGGTTTTTGTGAAAGCATATCAGAACTACACCGATACCGAATCTAGCATATGAAGATGTTATTTTGAGCAGTACATTCTTATTGGATTTAACCATCCAATTGTAGTCAGTGTGACTCCTATTTTGTGTTTGAGCAGTGAGCTCTAGGTGCTTGGCCTTTCTGCATGTGTAGACCCCATTTGTATACACTTACTATCTGTAGTAGTATCATCTGATTGTGGGTAAGGTTTACCACTATGGTTTTTCCCCTTATAGGGTTTCCATGTACAAATATTGGTGTTAAGTGTTGTCGATGACTTTGTCTTTTTGTTTCATGCATTAATCTTTACCGGTATAAAAGACTGGTTTACTGGTATTAAACAATAAGTTGGTTAAGTTGTTTTGGTTTGAATTTATTTGACAACTGATTCACCCCCCACCATCTTAGTTGTCTCTGGGACCTAACAATTGGTATCAGACCCTAGTCCTCTTTTGCAGAAGTTTAACAGCTTGAGGAGATCCAATGTCTACTAACTATTTCAGGAAGGACAATCCTAAAATTGATGGAACCAACTATGGCATATGGAAGATCAGAATGGAGACACATTAAAATTGCATTGGAAAGGACATCTAGGAAGTTACAAAGAATGGCTATATTGCTCCTACTCCTGGTCAGCCTAATCCACCTACCTTGGGGAAAGATGAAGAAAATGATTGTAAAGCAAGAGAAGCACTTTTGAGCGCATTAACATATCAACAAATCATGGGATTATCAGATAGGTCCACTGCTAAAGCTATTTGGGATCATTTGGAAACACTAAATGAAGGAGATTCCATAGTCAAAATTGCAAAGCTTGAAAGCTTTTGGGTCAGGTATGAAAATCTGAAAATGGAAGAAGATGAAAGGATTTTTGCTTTTATGGAAAGAGTTAATGAAATTGTTTTGGGTATTAAATGTTGTGGAGGAACCTTAAGTAAAGATGAAATTGTTTCAAAAGTTGTAACAGGATTGCTACTAGCATATAAAATGAAAGTCACTACTATAAATGAGTTAAGAAAAATGCCTAATACATCAGTAACTAGAGATACATTGATTGGAAAACTTTCAGCCTTTCAAATTGAGGAATTTGGTCTTGTTGCTACTATAAAGACAGATTTAGCCTTTAAAGAATCAACATCATTTGCATCATCATTTGATAAATCTAATTGGAAGGCCTTTTATGCAAGAGAACTTGAATAAAGCAGGAAAGAAAATGAAGAACTTGAAGAACTTGAAGCATTATTTGCAAGGAAAATGCCTAAAGGTCTAGTTGGAAGTAATTATGAAGGTAAAGCACCCTTTAAATGTTTCAACTATAATAAGAATGGTCACATGGCTTCAAGATGCCCTGATAGACATGCTAGAATAAGAGAAGAAGGTAGAAGAACATACAAGCCTAACCCTGAATATCAGAGATACAGATTTAAGAAGAATAAAGACAAATCTTGTTATCTTGTTGATGAAGGAGTGACTGATGATTCTGATGAGGATCCAATAGACAATGGATGGGTTTTTGTTTCTATAATAGAAGACCAACCGGCACTTACCATACAACCGGTAGAGCAGGCCTTAGCAGCGAAAGTTGAAATTAAGGATGAATGGATCATTGATTCGGGATGTTCACATCATATGATAGGAGATAAAGGTAAATTCTTGAACTTTCAAGAATATAATGGAGGTCTAGTGAGATTTGGAGATGATAAAGCTTGTCTGATCAAAGGTAAAGGTACAATATCTCTTGATGGAAAGCATAATACTGAAAATGTTTACTATGTTGAAGGTTTAAAGCATAATCTTTTGAGTGTTGGTCAATTAGTTGAGAAAGGATTTCAGCTACAATTCAAAAATGGAAAATGCAAAATCATGAATAGAACTAGTTTAGAAATTGCAACCGGTAATCAAACTAGAGGTAATAACTTTCATTTGAATAACTTTGAAAAGACATGCTTGATTGCACATATTGATGAAAGTTGTCTATGGCATAAGAGACTCTATCATGTAAACTTTGATTGCATGGTAAAAATCAGTACTACTAAGGCAGTTAGAGATTTACCCAAAATTGTCAAACCTCACAATATAGTATGTAAGGAATGTCAATTTGGAAAACAAGTTAGAGCCACCTTCAAAAGTATTCCAGAAAAATCCAATAAATCTCTTGACTTAATTCACACTAATTTATGTTGTCTAGCTAGAACTAAAATTCTACAAGGTGATAGATATTTCATCCTAATCATTGATGACTATTCTAGAATGTGTTGGGTTACTTTTCTGAGAGAAAAATTAGAAGCACTTGGGAAGTTCAAACTATTCAAAGCAATGGTAGAAAATGAAACCGGTAAGAAAATTGAATGTCCAAGATCAAATCAAGGAGGAGAATTAACATCTAAGGAATTTAATGCATTATGTGAAGTGAATGGAATCAGAAGATACCTATCAACACCTCGGACACCACAACAAAATGAAGTTGTTGAAAGGATAAACATAACTATCTTGGATGCTTCTAGAAGTATGTTATTAGAAGCAAACCTACCACATGTATATTAGAGAGAGGAAATAACTACAGCGGTCTATACATTCAACAAATTTCACATCAAAGGTGAAACTAGTAAGACTCCTCATGAACTATGGTTTGGTATTACTCCCACTCTTAAATATTCCAGAATATTTGGAAGTAAATTCTATATTAGAAGAGATGAATATATTGGGAAATTTGATCCTAGAAGTGATGAAGGAATATTTCTTGGTTATTCATCTAAAAGTAAAGCATATAGATGTTTTAACAAAAGATTGCAGAAAATTGTTGAGAGTACAAATGTGAAGATTGATGAACAATTCAGAGGAACTTCAAGGTATGTAGACTCTGAACCGGCAATAGAAATTCTAACAAATTAACCTACACTGAATCCACCGGTACAGAATGAAGATCCAGTTACACCAGTATCATTTGAAAATCCACAGTAACTGAGGAATTGCAGCAAATTAAGACACCCAAGTATGTAAGACTGAATCATTTTAAAGATCAGATGATCGGAAATAAGTATAAAGGAGTTATGACAAGAGGAAGATTGAAAAATGAAGAGGTATGTCCTATTTCTCAAATTGAACCACCATCAATTAATGAGGCATGTGAAGATAAACATTGGAGTAAAGCTATGGAAGAAGAATTAGAACAAATTGAGAAGAATAACACTTGGACATTAGTTCCTCGGCCTAAAGATAAAAATGTAATTGGAACCAAATGGGTATTCAGAAACAAACTTAATGAAGATGGTAAGGTAATAAAAAATAAAGAAAGACAAGTGTGTAAGGGATATTCTCAGAAAGAAGGAATTGATTATAATGAGACCTTTGCACCGGTAGCCAAAATTGAGGCAGTCAGATTATTTTTGGCTTTTGCAGCACATAAGAACTACAAAGTATATCAAATGGATATTAAATGTGCATTTCTGAATGGAGATCTTGAAGAAGAATTTTAAATTGAAAAACCTGATGGATTTTCTTTGACAGATAACAAAGATATGGTTTGCAGGTTAAGGAAAGCTTTGTATGGATTGAAACAAGCTCTGAGAGCTTGGTATGCAAGATTGGATAAGTATCTTTTGAAGATTGGTTTTTCTAAAGGTAATGCTGACAGCAACTTATATTATAACGTGACTAATGATGACATCTTGGTTATAGAAGTTTTTGTTGATGATATAATCTTTGGAGGAGAAGATGGATTATGTAAAGAATTTTCTATTGAAATGTAGCAAGAATTTGAAATGTCTCTGATTGGAGAAATACAATTCTTTTTAGGATTGCAAATTTCATAGACTGACAAAGGTATATTCTTGAGTCAATGCAAGTACTTGAAGGAGTTACTAAAGAAATTTGGGAAGGAGAACTCTAAATCGGTAAGCACACCTATGACTACAAGCGACAAACTATCACTAAGGGATGACTCTACACCTATTAATCCAACTAGGTACAAATCTATGATAGGAGGTTTACTATATTTGACACAAATTAGACCTGATATCATGAATGCAATATGTATTTTTTCAAGATTTTAGAGTAATCCTAGAGAAAATCACAAATCAACAGTAAAAAGGATTTTTTGGTACTTACAAGGCACTACAAATCTTGGATTATGATATCCTAGAGATGAAAACTTTGAATTATGTGCATACACAGATGCAAATTGGGCAGGAGATGTGGATGATAGAAAAAGCACCACCAGAGGAGCATTTTTCTTGGAAACAGACTAGTTTCTTGGTTGAGTAAGAAACAAAGTTATACATCCTTATCAATAGCAGAATCAGAATATGTTGCAGCTACAACTAATTGTACATAGGTACTATGGCTTAAACACATGTTGAAAGACATAAAGGTAAAATGCAAGGAACCTATTACTATCTATTGTGACAACACTGCAACAATTGATATATCTAAGAATCAGGTACTACATTCTAAAACCAAACATGTTTCTATCGAACTGAATTTTATAAGGGAGAATGTTGAAGCAAAAGAAATTAAACTAGTTTATGTGAATACTAAAGAGAAAATTGCAGATATTTTCACTAAACCTCTACCTAAGGATACTTTTGAATATCTTAGAGATCAGCTTGGGGTCATACCCCCACTGGTAGATACTTAGAGAGTTGATGTTTGTCATCAACTGATAGAATTAACAAAGAAATCTTCTATTCCAGCTTTGATGAGGAAGCTACTTCTCAGAGGGAGTAGTGGTATACTAAATTGGTTGGTATTTTGTATATGAACTTGGTTTTATAGTAACATTTTTACTTTGGGAGAGATTACTTGTATTTTGGTATTTGGCATTTCTATTTTGGCACTTTGATGGTTTTTCCATCTTGTGTTGCCATCAATGCCAAAAGGGGAGATTGTTGGTATTTTGGTATGGTTTTGTCATTGATGTCAACACCTACTAACACTTATCAACTCTGGCACTTTGGAGAATCAACAACATTCACCGGCAAGCAAATGACTCATGCACAATCACCGGTATTTGGTACATCGGCAAGATATAATGATCACCGACACTTGGAATGACATGGAAAACACTTGGTTATGTTGAAGACATCATTTGGACACCTTGCCTTGGAGATTTGATTATTGGCATATCCGTATTTGCATATTTCCTATTACTGACAAATAGGTCCAGGTTATACAACAGTGGGTTTATCTTGTCCAGATCAACATGGCACGCTATGGAGATGATTTATTATTGTTGTAAATGCATTAAGCTGACATGTTGAATCGATGATTGCATTGGGCATTAATTTAATTGTAAATTGATTTTATTGTAATATCTTTTAGAGCTGACCTACTAAAATTGGTCCTAGGTTATAATATAAATGTAAGATATTATTTGTAAGATCGGATGTGGATGTGAAGAAGAATTGTGTGAAGGTATATGCGAGAATAAGAAGAGCTATACACACAGACATCATTTGAAGGTGAAGAAAGGTTTTTGGGAAAGCATATCAAAACTACACTGGTACTGAATCCAACATATGAAGATGTCATTTTGAGCAGTACATTCTTATTGGATTTAACCATCCAATTGTAGTTAGTGTGACTCCTATTTTGTGTTTGAGCGGTGAGCTCTAGGCGCTTGGCCCTTCTGCATGTGCAGACCCCATTTGTATACACTTACTATCTGGAGTAGTATCATCTGATTGTGGGTAAGGTTTCCCACCATGGGTTTTCCCCTTACAGGGTTTCCACGTATGAATATTGGTGTTAAGTGTTGTGAATGACTTTGTCTTTTTGTTTCATGCATTAATCTTTACTGTATTGCAATTATTTGTTAAAACTATGCACCGGTATAAAAGACTGGTTTACCGATATTAAGCAATAAGTTGGTTAAGTTGTTTTGGTTTGAATTTATTTGACAACTGATTCACCCCCCCCCCCCCCCCCTCTCAGTTGTCTCCAGGACCTAACAGTTACCATGACTAATATTTTATAACTAAAGATAAAAATCATACCGTCTATCCTAGACAATGTATATAGTTGGTAAGTGTTTGAGAATGATGATGATTTGGTGAAGTTCCTATGGTGTATTGATAAATATGAAGCCCAAGAAATAGACTTCAATTATTTTGTGGAGAATATTGATGGAAAAGATATGGTCTTTGGGAAGGATGTGGTCCAGCTAAAAACAAACAATATCCCAAAGGGTTTAGTTGCTTTACAAAGATTTTTTAATGGAAACGATGCCCCAACTAAAACTGTCGTAGTAGAACAAGACAATTTGGAGGAAGTAAATCTAGGAACTGGACACTCTCCTAAAAGGGTGTACCTAAGAAAAAAGATATCTCCCAAGGTTAGAGGCATGCTCATTAATTTTATAAGGAAATATCAACATGTATTTGTATGGTCCTATGAGGACTTAAAATCATATAGGGAGGAGATTTTTCAACATGAGATCCCACTAAAACCTGATGCAAAACCATTTAGACAAAATCAAAGTCCTATAAACCTAACTCTTGCATCCAAGATACAGGAATAGCTAATGAATTTAATAGATGGAGGAATAATAAAACCTATTAGGCATTCTTCTTGGGTCTCAAACCCGATGCCAGTCAAAAAAAGAAAAATGGAGACATAAGGATTTGTGTGGACTTCAAAAAATTGAATATTTCATCTCTCAAAGACAATTACCCATTGCCAAATGTGGATGCACTACTACAAAGAGTCACAGGGTGTGAGTTGCTATCCATGATGGATGGTTTTTCAAAATATATCCAAGTTAAGTTTAAGGAATCAGAACAATACAAGACAACTTTCACAAGCCCATGAGGTACATATGTCTATGTCAAAATGACATTTAGATTAACAAATGCAGGAGATACATTCTAGAGATCCATAAATGTAGCATTTGTAGATCTGATCAATACTAACATGGTAGTATATCAACATGACCTTACAACATATTCAAAAAATGAGGAAGACTATTGCCTGCACCTTGAGAAAATATTTCTCAGAGCACTAGAGTATGGGATATCGTTGAACCCCAAGAAATATTAGTTTGCAGTCACTGAAGGTAAACTTTTGAGACATATAGTATCAAAGGAAGGAGTGAGAATAGACACTGATAGAGTAGCAGCTATTGATAAAATACTAATCCCCAAGACAATAAAGGCTATTCAATAAATCTTTGGGCAAATAAACTTTGTTAGAAGATTTATCTCAAACTTATCTAAAATTGTTAAGCCAATCTCAAAGATGTTGAAAAAGGGGGCAAAATTAGATTGGATGGCAGAAGCCCTTGATGCCTTTCTTAATATCAAAAGATCAATTAAAGAGGCCCCTTTATTGAAGTCACTTGATTTTTATAAACCATTTCAGGTCTTTTCATTTGCATCTTTTCACACAATTGTTGCTATCATGTTGCAAAAGAATGATGAAGGTAATGAAGAGCCCATAGCTTTCTTTAGCAAATCTCTCCAAGATACTGAATTAAAATATGACATAAATGAAAAGAAAGCATATGCTCTGGTGAAGGCAGTAAAGAATTTTAAACCATATTTAGTTGGTGTAGAGATAATTGCTTATGTCCCAAATGTAGTAGTGAAAGATATTTTCAAACAAACAAAAGTAATCGGAAGAAGATGCAGGTGGATAAATAAAATCCAGGAGCTCAATATAGACATCCAGATCACTAAACTAATGAGGGGGAAAGGATTGGCCAAGCTAATAGTAGAATCAAACCTAGAGGCAGCACAAGTAAATAATGTGTAATTAAAAGACACCATCCCGAGCATTGAGAGGACATCGCGGTACATAGACATAGTATATTTCTTGAAAAACATGAAGTGCCCAGAAGGGATGACTGAAAATCAGAAAAGAACATTAAATCTGCAAGCTTCAAAACATGTGATACTTGAAGGGGATTCGTACTCGAAAAATAGGTATGGATTGTTTCTCCTATTTTTGGATGATTTTCAAGAAAGGTTTTGGAGGAGATGCATTCTGGTGTTTGTGGAGGACATTTTTCTGCCAAAACCATAGCTCACACAATACATAGATTTGGGTATTACTAGCCTAGTGTTTTCAATGATGCATATAGCTATGTAAGAAAGTGTGAACCTTGTTAGAAAATTTCAAGAAAATTAAAATACCAAGGAGCTTACCCTTAAGACCAGTACACATAGAAGCACCTTTCAGCCAATGGGGAATGGATTTCATAGGAGAAATCTCAAATAGGTCCAATGGAGGACATCGATGGATTTTAGTTTCCACTAACCATTTCACTAAGTGGGTTGAATAAATTCCAACTAAACAGGCTACAATAAGGGTGGTGATAAATTTTATGGAGGATCATATAATAACCAAATTTGGAGTACCTGCTAGAATCACAGTGGACAATGGAATGCGTTTTTGTTCAGACGAGTTCACTTCATTTTGTGGTAGATATGGGATTGAGATATTGTCTTCATCACTTTAACATCCTCAAGAAAATAGACACATTGAATCCAACAATAAAAATAACCTGAAGATAATCAAGAAAATATTGGGCAAAAATAAGAGATCCTGGGATTCGAAATTAAGACTCGCATTAAGGGAAGATAGGATCACTATTAAAAAGGCTGCATGAAAGTCACCATTTGAATTAGTTTATGGTACACAAGAAAGGATGCTCCTAAAAAACCTCTTGCATGTACACAACTTTATAATTGGAGAAGGTTTGGATATTCCTGAACCAATGGAAGCAAGGATTGAGTAGCTACTAGAACTGGATGAGATTATAAATGAAGCATAGAAACAAAATATCAAGATGCAACAAAAGGCAAAGTATTTATATGATAAGAAAGCTAAAGATAAGAATTTTCAGGAAGGAGAATTAGTTCTTATGTGGAATACTAGAGCCCAAGACAAGTATAAGCATGTCAAGTTTGAATCCTTGTGGGTTGGTCCTTATGTCATCACTGGGAAGAATGGAGTAGACTCATATTTTTTACAAAATATAGAGGGTGAACATGTGGAATTTATAGCACATGGACAATTCCTGAAGAGATTTTTCTCTTGATTAATTATTCATGTGTAATAGTTTAGGTTAGTTCCCATGTATTATACAATTCCTTTTCTTGCAAAGTTTTGCTTTAGTTTCTCTCCCAGACAAAATTGGATTCTTCATATACCCACTAGGGGTATACATCCCTAGATAAAGCCACTGTTGGAACCATAATTTTGGTAGAATTAAGGCTCCCCTTAGGATTTTCAAGTAGTCATTTTTCCCGACTCTTACCATAATTCAAATCCTTATATTCTATTAGTTTGAAAAAATACTCCCTACATTGTTGGCAGTTATTCTTGAATCCATGATACTGGTTTGAGAAGAATGGTTTATTTACTTATTAGATGGAGTTATTATTCGTAGAAGTTCATTAATAAAAGACATGAATAACAAATGTGTTATATGTGGTCTAAAATGGGCTCCCCCAAGGGTAGAGCCCAACATATAGACATGAGGGGACTGTTAGTGAATATGTAATGCCCAACAAAATACCCTAGAGAAATACGCTAATCTAATAGACATGTAGAGATAAAAAAATTTAAATATCTACTAAATGCAACTACATATAACTAACTATTCAAAGTTCAATATTCATCCATTAAAATTTAATCATCATAATCAATTCACATAAGAACATAGCACAAGAATAAATAAAACACATCATCAATATCATGATACATCTAAAAATTCCCTAGGGCCTCTCAACATCATTATCTATTCCTATCCATAAGAAATAACATCTTCTCACTTGATTACTACACTTATCATCATTTAATCCTTTATCATATCCAAATGCAACTTATATATTTATTCTATCATTATGATATGCAAGCTACTTGATTATCTATCCAATATGAGATGCATTTTACCCAACCATGATGTGCTTACTACTTAAATGCAAGACTAATCCCTTTCCTCAAGTTCATTTTATTAACCAAATCCAAATGTGCTTAAAACCCTTTATCAAATTCCTAACTACATGAACATTTCTCCTAACATTAATCTCAAGAGCATAATGCAAGAATCATAATGCTAACTTCCAATGCAATCATATGAATAACATTATCAGGAAGCATGATAACATAAATTAACCTCAATTTCCTACATTGTATTCATTCCATTTTCTTAAGGTCCTTCACATATGAATCTACTTCTAAATATCAACCATAGAATCCAATCCAATTACAATACAGTTACAATCATATGAATGATACATCATAAATACTACTTATTTCCAACTCATGATTTCATTTACTTTTACAAGGTATCACATTGCTTGTTTCCAAGATATACATTACATAAGTCTGCCACAAGAGCATCTATAAGATGCTATGATAACAAGAATCCACATCCATGCATGAAGAATACAAGAGAACATCCCAATGGTTGAAAAGCACCAACCACCCGACCATGTGGAACCAAAGGAACCACCCCCCATTCTAGGAGATGACACAAGATCCCACTCATACTCTAGATCTAGGCTGACACCTAACAACCAAGGAATAAATTAAATGACAAAGAGAAAACCAAACATAGGAATTAAATATGAAAACCACAACACAAGACCCTAGTGGCAACACATCAAATAAGCTTAAGGCACTAGGACCTACATGTAGGGAAAAGAGTGTCATCAGATGTAACACATGGATACTTAGGCACTGGTTCTGGTTATCCCAAAGCACATGTAGAGCCATCTCCCTTTATGGAGTGAGGAAGATTAGCTTACCTTGGTTGCCAAGGCCTTCCCAATCCTATCATGGACCACCACCGTTGGGAAAGGCAAAGGGGCCAACATAGTTATTATCTTATTAAGATTAACTAATCTACCCAACACATGTATTTTAATTAGGTTATCACTTGTTTACAATGAAAACTTCTCGTGAGATACCTAGTGATCTAGACCTCGGGTATACCTTGCGGCCTACTCCATGTGATCCTAGTCACTCACTATGAATCCCACTCTCCCCCTTACATGCACCTAGACCTTAGGAAAAAATACACATCATGAAAATATCTCAACAAGACCATGGGCTTAACTAATGCACAATCAAGAGCCTGACTTACAAAAATCTCACAAATATGCCAAATAAACTAGGTAATGCATCAATCAGCTCATACAACCTTCCTAGCATAACTCAGGCATTAGAAAACAACCTTTGGAAGCCAAAAATCAAAGATAGAAAACTCAGAAATAGTTAAAACTATGAAACTGACTTAGACTGACAGAACAACACATACACTATGCAAACCAACGCATATACCTAAACCTACAACGCAAATACGAAACCCTGTAGCACATTTATTACTTTTTACAACGCTTTTACAACATGTTTCAGTGCATACATTAAGTTTTAACACATTTATCATATCTAACAGTGCATACACTACACAGAGTCGCATATATACTAAAAGGAATAATGCATACGATAAGAGTTTTAGCGCATTTGTTTATTTAGTGCAAATACTTATAAAAATCAAGCACAAACAATAAACTTACGGTAATGATATAAAATCCCAAAAATACATCCATAAGAAACTGAATGACAAAACAAAGCTAAGGAACAACATTCCAAGCTCCAAGATAAATCAATAAGCACAAATAGACTCTGAGAGAAGTAATCTACTAGTAATGTCTGAGCATGAAATAATCATAGAGATTTAAACAAAGACTCCCAGCCTTCACAAATACCACAACAGACTCAAGGCAAGCCAAGACTTATATTTAATACGAGAATCAACTTAAATAGAACCAAGAACCAAACACATAGAGTCATCTGCTCATGGAAATAACAGATAATAGAAAACATACAAAATATATTTCCCCTAGCCTATAGTTTTAACCATTTATTACGAATCATATAAAATAGATTAAACTCTCTACTATATATATATATATATATATATATATATATATATATATATATATATATATATATATATATATATATATATCTTCTCATGCTACCCAAAACAATCTTTCTGAGCAATCATGGAGAATACAATCTTTTCTGAAAATAAAATACATAGGAAGAAAATTCCTCCAACCTAGATAATAGAATTTATGGCCAAGAATCTAATGAAGATAAATTGAAAACAATCCTCAAGCAACCAAAATCCAAAGCCAAGATGGATGTGCAGAAAATTCTCCCACAAGCCAACCCGGGTGAATGCACATAAAACCCATTAAATAGAAAATCAACCAAAACCCAATGCAAAAGTCGGCCTATAGAAATATTATAAAATAATATATTTACTACCTACCAACCTATAAAACAATGCACAAATAATATGAAATAATATTTATCTAACTTACTATGCTTTCAGCCAATGGTAAAATAGGGTACGTAAGTAATATGTATATTATTACCATTTACCCATGAAACAAGAGAGGTAAGCCTATAATTTAAAACCAAATGAATGATAATATGTTGAAACTATAAGAATCTAGTCAACTAATGAGAGGGGGGGGGGTGAATTAGTAGATAGAAAATAAACTAAACTTTCACCAAGTAAACTTTTAACTCAGAATCTAATCACTAAACTTAATCGATTTAGTCTTTGTATCAAAAACTGCAACTGCACTGTCAAAATTTACCAGTTGATCAAAACATCAATGATACAATGCAACATATCTGATACTCAAATATCATTTAACCAAAACATTAAACCACTTCATTTAATATCAATAATAAATCATTTCAGATCTTTTCTGGTTATCTAAATATACCTAAGTTAATTTACCAGACATTTATATCAACTATATCAAAAACACATCCACAAAGTCATTCACCACTTGACACAATGATTTTTCATGTGGAAACCCAAATGGGAAAAACCACAGTGGGGATGAATACCCATAACTATTTTGAACTCTTTTGAATTTTGCCTTGTTAGAAGCTTATACAATAATGTCCTATTAAGAACGGATTCAGTTAAGGACCACCCGGTTAAGGGATTGACTACAATACCCTGTTAAAGGTAATACCTTGTTAAAAGTAACCTCAGAGGAGGATTTCAAATCCAAGCTAATGGACCACCTTGTTAGAGGATTTCAACAACACCAAGCCTGTTAAAGCTTACCCGGTTAGGGGATTTAACTGTTGTAATGGTTAGAGAACAATAGGTTCTTTGTTGATCTAGAAATAGCACTTCCTTGCTTAATCAGATCCTTTTCTGCTCCTATCTACCTTCACAACATTCTACAGACACACCTTCCGGTTCACAGAAATCACACTTAACCAAATTTTCTAACATAATATGGAAATAAACCATCAACCTTATAAGAAAATACAATAGGTTGGTAACACAACACAAAACCTATATATCTAATAGGGATTACAAACATGTCGGTTCAATCTTGACTGTTAGATTACATAGCAATCAACTACACATTGTTCTAGATAGCTTCAACTGCTCCTGGATCACCACACATTGGATCCTGTATCTCATCACACATTTTTCACTTCATGCTATGCATTTGATCTTTCCCAAGATAAACAGTTATCTCTACGCACCAAATCCATTTTGAAACTCATCACGTGCAACATGCATACGTGGCATCTTCATCTTTCATCACCATTTGGTCATAGATCATCATAATCGATTCTCCAAACTTCATTGGTTAGGGTTTTTCTTCTCAATGGGTTCGGGTTACTAGTTGAGCTCAACTTCAATAATAATATCGATTCCCTTCACTGCTTCACTATCGGTTTCTTTATTGCATCATTACCGGATTGCAATACATCTTCATTACCAATTACTATTGACATCAATGACAAAACTATACTTCAACAATGCAACCTTCATGAAATGCCAACATTCTCCCCCTTTGGCATTGATGACAATACAAATATCAATACCAATTGATTGTCATGATTGAGAATAAAGCACATACATAGGTATAGGAATCTCGGTTTACATTTTCTAATCATATTCTATCCTTCAATTGTATCTTCATATCTTTAGCTGACCTAACTACCTATCAATCATATATGATTCTTCTTCCCCTTTGACAGCAATGCCAAAGTGAAGGTAAACCATTCTGGTTCTCATCCACGCTTCACTAATCTACAACTAGTTGCTCCCCTTGTGGATTAGCTCCACTCTACACCAATCCTTCTTCAATATTTTTAATAGGCTTCGGGATTGATGACTTTCACATCTGCTTAATTGACTTCATGTAGGGGTACAACCCCTAACTTACCTCTAAGATATTCAAATGTCGTCTTAGGTAGAGGTTTAGTAAACATATTTGCTAGTTGTTATTTGGTAGATACATGCTCCAGTGATACATCTTTTATTTGCACTTTCTCTCTTAGGAAATGATACTTCAACTCAATATGCTCTGTTCTAGCATGCAACACTAGGTTCTTAGTGTTAGGAACCAGAAGGAAAATTGACAGGGGGGTGAAACAATTGTTAATGAATTTCTACCCAATTATTACTTAATCAAACATAATACTTAATACCAGTAAACCAAATTTAATGTCGATTAACAGATTAGTAGTTAATATCAATACCAGCAAAACTTAATGCATGAAACAGAAAGAGAACCAACATCCACAACACATAACACAAATATTTTGATGTGGAAACCCTATAAGGGGAAAAATCATGGTGGGAAACTTTACCCACAATCAGATGATACTACTGTAGATAGTATGTGTATACAAATGGGGTCTGCACATGTAGAAAGGCCAACTACCTAGAGCACATTGCTCAAAATGGGAGTCACAATGACTACAGTAGGATGGTTAAATCCTAGAATAATGTACTCATCAAAATAACATCTCCAATGTTGGATTCAGTATTGGTTAAGCTCTGATAAACACCTTCAAACCTTCCTTGAACCTTCTCTATGGTCTGTTCATATGATCTTCAATATTCTCTCATACCATGTCACAATACCATACCATAACCATATCCTATCTATCATCTCACAAACGAGATCTTACATATATACAAAACCTAAGACCAAATGTGTAGGTCGGCTCACTAAGAATATTACGATTAAATCAATTACAAATAAGTCTAGATGTGATACATCATGTCATCTCAATACATATAATACAATATCCAATCAATAAATCATCTCCCTAACATGTCGTGTTGATTTGGAATAGATAATGCATATCAGTCCATAACCTAGATGAATCTATCGGTAACAACAAATATGTCTACCCGATTAGACCAACAACCAAAACACCATAACCAAGTATCTAAACCATGTCTTCAACATAATCAAGTGTTCTCCAGATGATAACAAGTCATCATCTATGTTGGTGAACCATATAACCTGTCAGTGAGCATATACCAGTGATTGTGCATAAGTCATTGATCTTGCCAATGAACACAATGTGTCGGTTCAATAGTAAACCAATATAACCATAGTGCCAAATCAATAATATAGATCTCTAGAAGGATAAGTATTGCATCAATGACAAAACCAAAGCAACACATCCATAATACCAACAATCTCCCCCTTTGGCACTAATGGAAACACTAGATGGAAAAACATCTAAGTGCCAAAACAGAATGCCAAAAACCAACAATCTCCAAAATAAATCAATACCAGAAATCAAAACCAAAATACAAAGAGTATATATCTCTTCAAAGAATTTTTTTCCATACTTCTCTCTCCCCCTTTGACATCAAATGCCTAAGCAGTTGAGAGAAAAGAAATACCAGAACATACAACCAACTACTCCCCCTGAGAAGTAGCTCTCCTCCATCAAAACTGGAAAAAAATTTCTTTGTTGGTTTCTATCGGTTTGATGCCAATCTCCAATCATCTAATTCTCTATCGGTGAGGGTATTACCCCAAGCTACTCTCTAAGATATTCAAAGGTTTCCTTAGGCAAAGGCTTTGTAAAGATATCTGCAATCTTCTCTTTAGTATTTAAATAAACCAATCTTACTTATTTTGCTTCAACATTATCATTTAGAAAGTTATATTTGATAGAAACATTCTTAGTCTTGGAGTGAAATACTGGATTATTTGATAAATCAGTTGCTTCTGAATTATCACAATAAATGATTATAGGTTCTTTACATTTTACCTTTAAGTCCTTCAACATTTGCTTAATCCATAGTACCTGAGTACAATTAGTTGCTATTGCAACATATTCTGATTCTGTTGTTGATAATGATGTACAACTTTGCTTCTTGCTTATCCATGAAATCAATCTGCTACCAAGAAAGAATGCTCCGTCAGTGGTACCTTTTTTGTCATCTACATCTCCTACATAATTTTCATTGGTGTATGCACATAGATCCAAATTTTCATCTTTAGGGTACCATAAACCAAGATTTGTTGTGCCTTGTAGGTACCCAAAAATCCTTTTTACTGTTGATTCATGATTTTCTTTAGGATTACTCTGAAATATTGAAACAATACATATTGCATTCATTATATCAGGTCTTGTTTGTGTCAAATACAATAAACCTCCAATCATAGATTTGTATCTTGTCGAATTAACAGGAGTTTAATCATCCTTCAATGTCAAATTATCAGTTGTAGTCATAGGAGTACTTACCAGTTTAGAGTTTTCCATACCAAATTTTTTCAATAGTTACTTCAAGTAACATATGAATATACCTTTATTAGTTTGTGAAATCTGCAATCCTAAGAAGAATTTTCTCTCCCCAATCATAGACATATCAAATTCTTCCTGCATCTTGTTAGCGAAGTCCTTACAAAATCCATCTTCTCCTCCAAAAATGATATCATCAACAAAAACTTCAATAACCAAGATGTCATCATTAGTCACTTTGTAATATAAGTTACTATTAGCATTACCTTTAGTGTAACCAAGCTTCAAAAGATATTTTTCCAATCTAGCATACCAAGCTCTAGGAGCTTGCTTCAATCCATACAAATCTTTCCTTAATCTGCAAACCATATCTTTAACATTTGTCAATAAAAATCCATCAAGTTGTTCAATGTAAACTTCCTCTTCAAGATCACCATTCAGAAATGCACATTTTACATCCACCTGATATACTTTATAGTTCTTATGAGCTGCAAATGCAAGAAATAATCTAACTACCTCAATTCTAGCTACTGGTGCAAAGGTTCCATTATAATCAATTCCCTCTTTCTGTGAATATCCTTTACAAAATAATCTTGCTTTGTTCCTGATTACCTTACCATCTTCATTAATTTTATTTCTAAATACCCATTTAGTTCCAGTTATTTTCTTGTCTTTAGGTCGGGGAACTAATATCCATGTATTGTTCTTTTCAATTTGTTCTAATTCATCTTCCATTGCTTTTATCCAATGTTCATCTTGACATGCTTTAATAATAGATGCTAGTTCAATTTGAGAAATTAAGCATACCTCTTCATCTTCTAGTCTTCCTCTTGTCATAACACCTTGATACTTATTCCCAATTATCTGATTTTCTAAGTGATTTAGTCTTACATACTTGGGTTTATTCACATGTTGTTGTTCTTCAGTCACTATGGAATTCTCTGATGATGCTGGTGTGACTGGATCTACATTCTGTACTGCTACAATTTGTTTTGGTTCATTTATGATCATCTCAACTACCGGTTCAGAATCTACAGACCTTGAATTTCCTCTAAAGTGTTCATCTATCTTCACATTATCACTCTCAATGATATTCTGCAATCTTTTATTAAAACATCGATATGCCTTTCTCTTAGATGAATAACCAAGAAATATTCCTACATCACTTCTAGGATCAAATTTACCAACATACTCATCTCTCCTAATATAGCATTTGCTTCCAAATATTTTGAAGGATTTGAGTAGGAGTATTACCAAACCATAGTTCATAAGGGGTCTTACCGGTTTCACCTTTGATGTGAACTTTGTTGAAAGTGTAAATTGATGTATTCACTGCTTCTCTCTAGTACACATGAGGTAGATTTGTTTCCAATATCATGCTTCTAGCTACTTCTAGGATAGTTATCTTCTTCCTTTCCACAATTCCATTCTGCTGAGGTGTCTGGGGTGCTAATAGTTGTCTTTTGATTCCATTCACTTCACATAATGTATTAAATTCCTTAGATGTAAATTCTCCTCCTTGGTCAGATCTTAAACATTTGATTTACTTACCGGTTTCATTCTCTACCATTGCCTTGAATAACTTGAATTTTCCAAAAGCTTTTGATTTCTCCCTGAGAAAAGTGACCTAGTGCATTCTAGAATAGTCATCAATAATTAGCATAAAATATATATCTCATTGTAGACTTCTTATTCTTTCTGGATCACACAAGTCAGTATGAATTAAATCAAGAACATTATTGGATTTCTTAAAGGTTGTTCTAAATTCCTTACATACTGGATTATGAGGTTTCACAATCTTAGGTAAATCCCTTACTGCTTTAGTTGAATTGATCTTTACAATGCAATCAAAATTTACATGACAGAGTCTCTTATGCCATAACCAGCTTTCATCAATATATGCAATCAAGCATGTCTTATCACTGTTGTTCAAATGAAAGATATTACCTTTAGTCTGATTATCAGTTGCAATCTCCAATCTAGTTATGTTTCTGATTTTGCATTTTCCATTCTTGAATTGCAACTTAAATCCCTTTTCAACTAATTGACCAACACTCAAAATATTATGCTTCAAACCTTCAACATAATAAACATTGTCAGTATTGTGCTTACCATCCAAGGATATGGTGCCTTTTCCTTTGATTAAACAAGCTTTATCATTGCCAAATCTTACTAGACCTCCATTATATTCCCGAAAAGATAAAAATTTACTTTTATCACTAGTCATATGATGTGAACATCCACTATCAATGATCCATTCATCTTTTTCTTCAATTTTAGCTGCTAGTGCCTGCTCTACCGGTGGAATAGTCGGTGATAGTTGATCTTCTTTTATTGCAACAAATGCCCATCAATTGTCTGTCGGTTCTTCATCAGAATCATCTGTAACTCCTTCATCAACATAGTAACAAGATTTATCTATGTTCTTCTTAAATCTGTATCTCTGATATTCAGGGTTAGGCTTATATGTTCGTTTAGCTTCCTCTCTCAATCTTGCATGTCTATCAGGACATCTAGATGCTATATGACCAACTTTATTGCAATTAAACCATTTAAATGGTGCTTTACCTTTATACTTACTTCCAACTGGACATTTAGGCATTTTCCTTGCAAATAGTGCTTCAAGTTCTTCTAGTTCTTCATTTTCCCTCCTAATATCTTCAAGTTCTTTTGCATAAAGTTATTTCCAATCAGATTTTTCAAATGATGATGATGATGCAAATGATGATGCTCTGAAAGATAAATCTATCTTAACTATAGTAACAGGACCAAATTCCTCAATCTCAAATGTTGAAAGTTTTCCAACCAAGATATCTCTAGATACTGATGTATTAGGTATTGTTCTCAACTCATTAATAGCAATTACTTTCATTTTGTATGTTAGTGGAAAAGCTCTTACAACTTTAGAAACAATTTCATCTTCACTTAAGGATCCTCCACAATATTGTATTCCTAAAACAATTTCATTTATTCTTTCCATAAAAGCAGAAATTCTTTCATCTTCTTCCATTTTCAAATTTTCATACCTCACTAGGTAACATTCCAGTTTAGCAATTTTGACAGTGGTATCTCCTTCATTCAATGTCTCCAATTTATCCCAAATAGCTTTATAGGTAGATCGGTCTGATAATCCCATAATTTGTTGATCTGATAATGTGCACAAAAGTGCTTCTCTTGCTTTGCATTCATTTTCTTGATCTTTACCCAAAGTTGGTGGATTAGGTTGAATCGAAGTAGGACCAACATAGCCATTCTTTGTAACTTCTCATATGTCTCTTCCAATACAATTCAAATGTGTCTCCATTCGGATCTTCCATATACCATAGTTAGTTCCATCAACTTTAGGTCGGTCCTTCCTGAAATTGTTAGTTATCATAGGATCTTCTCAAGTTGTTAGGCTTCTCCAAAAAGAGGACTTAGCTCTGATACCGATTGTTAGGAACTGGAAGGACAACTAAGAGGGAGGGGGGGGGTGAATCAGTTGTTAATGAATTTCAACCCAATTATTAATTAGCCAAACTTAATACTTAATACCGGTAAACCAAACTTAATGTTGGTTAACACATTAGCAGTTAATATCAATACCGGTGAAACTTAATTCATGAAACAGAAAGAGAAACAACATCCACAACACATAACATAGATATTTTGATGTGGAAACCTTGTAAGGGGAAAAACCATGTTGGGAAACTTTACCCACAATCAGATGATACTACTATAGATAGTATGTGTGTTAGGGGTCCCACAGATACTAAGAGGGGGGGGGGTAAATCAGTATCTAACTGGTAATAAGAATTTCTTAAGTTAAAACATGCAGAACATAATATAACAGTGTACCGGTATGCAAGAAATAATGCAATAAATGGAATCAAGAGTATCCACATGAAAAGTACACCATAACACATGATGTTTAACGAGGAAACCCGGTGTAGGAAAAACCTCAGTGGGATTTGTGACCCACAATATTCACTCACTGGCCAATAAGAGAATATTACTTACAATAGGGGCCTACACATGCAGGAAGGCCAACTACCTAGAGCTCACTGCTCAATGGGAAGTCACACTGACTTACAATAAGGATTATACTAATCCAATGACTTGTACTGCTTTATAATAGCATCTCCAATGCCAGATTCAATACCAGTTCTTGCTCTATTCTTTACATATACCCTTGACCTATAATTCACACATTAGGTCTGCTTAATAATTTTATTTTTATATTCCTTACATCACTTCTTTTAAATGTCTACAATGATCTCCTTTATATACAAGATTCATTTTACAATTTGCCATGTCGGCTTACAATAATAAACAAAATATTACATAACAAAAATCTTATCGGCCTCTATGCTGGTATACATATTTTCTTCTGTGTCAGTGTTGGTGTAGAGTGATCTGTTGATGCCGGTGCACTATCTTTCCTGTGTAATGCTTTTTCGGTTTGATGTCTTATCAGTGCCATAGGATTGCAAGGTTGCCTGTGTAATGCTTTGCCGGTATAATGTCTTGCTGGTGACATAGGATTGCAAGGTTGCCATCAATGACAAAACCTTCAATCACATACAATGTCTCATTGGAGTGTCCATATGCCAACAATCTCCCCCTTTGGCATTGATGGCAACACTCATGAGAAATTTCAAAAAGTATCCAAAATGTGTAGTCCAAAAAAAATGTTACCAAAAATGTTTACCAAAAATATGAGAGCTCCCCCTGAGCATATGATTCCTATGTTTTGAACTTTCTCATCCCACTACTCCCCCTTTGGCATCAATGACAAAGGTTGTCAAGATGTTAGTAGAGTTTGTAGGTTCATCTATCCATATCCTCAACCTTGTAGCTAGGTAGTTATTATCTGAAAAAAGATCTCCCAAAATTAAGTTTAAACTATCCATAAATTTCTTACTATCTTTTATTGTTGTCTCAGTTCTTTTTACTGTACTGGTGAGATGCTTCAAATGCTCTATCGATGTTTTGTTGCCTTGTGTTAATGCCTCTAAGATTTCCTTCCATAGAGATGCTAAATAGTCCAATCGTGGACTCAGTTTAGATCTCAAATGCTTTGCCTTGTTTATTATTCTCTCTTTCTCTCTTTCCAATTTGAGCAATTCTTCCTCAAAATTTTCTATCTTCTCTTCCAAAACTGATAATGAATCCGGTGAGTTGACAAAATTGTCTGCAAGCTTATTTATCTCATCTTGTGTCTTGCTTATTTTCTTGTCAATATCTACAGTCAAAAAGTTTGTTTTACATGTATCTTTATATAGATTTTTGTATTATTTCAACAAACTACATAGTTCCGATAGAAGTGTGTCAAAAATTTTGTTACACTTCTTTATTTCCTCATCAAAGAATTTCTGTTTC
Organism: Cryptomeria japonica; assembly: GCF_030272615.1. Classification (NCBI taxonomy): domain Eukaryota; kingdom Viridiplantae; phylum Streptophyta; class Pinopsida; order Cupressales; family Cupressaceae; genus Cryptomeria; species Cryptomeria japonica. The sequence continues at coordinate 809,273,959 of NC_081411.1, forward strand.
TCTTTTTCTACCTTATCCTTTACTGATTCTTCCTTTATTTTCTCAATGTTTTCAGAAATATATTTACACAATGTATCCAATTGTCCTAAAGAATCTTTATTATCTATATTACAGTTTGGAGCTATTGCCTTCAAAATTGGTATAGAATCATCAATTGCCTTATAAGCCTGTGAACTACAGTCAGTTATTTTCTTTATAGAATCTAATAATACCTCAGTCACATTTGTTGACTTGAATGTTGATGATGACCCAACAATCTGAGTGCCAGTGGAAGTAACCATGCTTGTATTGACCTCTAGCAGGTCAATTTGTGTCTGCATTTCTTTTAGCACTGGTTTTCCCACTTCACTACTTACCGGTGCCACCATTTCCTTATGAACCTGTTCTGGAGCCTTTAGCTCTATTGGTTTCTTTGTATGTTGTGTTGTCTCTATCTGTGCCTTAGTCTCTGCCTTTTTCTCTGTGTTCTCTGCCAGTTTCTCTGTTTCCCTTGCTACCGGAGGCTCTTTAGCCATATCTGACTTGTCAGTTGTATCTTTATCAACTATTATGTTGATCTTTTGGGTATCAACATTTACAGTATATAGGACTTCAGAATTAGGATTGCTATCCTCTACATCCATACTTTTTGCTACCGGTTGATCTTTAGTAGTTGTAATTTTCACATGTGGGGGTAGGTTGTCTTTAACTTTTATGCTTGGTGGTCCACCAACTTTGCCTTTCCCCTTGTCCCTATCCTTCTGATATACCTTTATAGGCTTAGGTTTCCTATATTCTTCTTGTTTTTCCTTGTCAACCAGGAATATATCCCAACCATCTTCTATTTCCTTTGTTACTTTAGTAACTCTTCTTGCCATCAGTGAAATATGTCGGTGTGCAGTAGAGAATACTGAACGGTTTGCCTGAGAAATCAAATCATCAATTTCCTTGGGATAGTTTACTGGATATATAGCAAGTAGTTTCTCTATTTTTATTTTCTTATCTAATTCTATCACTACTTGTCTTCCGGCCTCAAGTCTTTTGTACAAATCATCAATAATTTCATTTGCTACTTCCATCAAAAGTTTCTTATACATGTCCATATGCAGTATCACACTTTCCTCAACTTGCTCTTTCTCATCAGCAGATAGAGTGTCATAAATTTTTCTTATGTTTTTTAGTTTTCCTTCCTCTGTGATTTCATTTAACAATATATCAAGAGGGGTCAAATCACTGTTTGTCCTTTTCTTTTTCTTTGGTGTTAGCTTCTTCTTGGGTGTGACCTTTCTAACCGGAGATCTCACTGCTTGTTTCTTTTGCCTTGTCCTTCTAGGTGAAGGAGTGGTTGTCGGTGAGGGATCTCTTTTTCTAACAACTCTTTTAAAAGTTGTTGGCATGTCACCTTCCAAAGAAGTACCTACCAGTGATAGATGAGCTTCAGGTTGTGGGGCTACCAACTCATCCTCTATTATGCCGGTTTTCTTTAGTACATCTTCCTTAATGGCCTTTGCTTGCCTGGATCCTTTCCTCACAATGCCTAAACCTTCTTTACTCTTTTCTTTGATTGTATTTGGCATTCTATAGTCTCAGCACTACCAAATACTTATTCCTTAGGTTCATTTGGGGCTTCCAGAAGTGCTTTAGCTTAAGTTTCAACTATGTGATCATCTATCTCATAGCCCATTTCGGTTACCCAAATTGTCCTTGGGATGACCGCTTCCATCCAGATTTCATCTTTCTTAATAACAAAGCATATATCATCTTTGTATTTGTCTACTATAATCTGAGATAACCTTATTCGTTGCTTCATTTTGGTCTTCAATGCTTGGAAAAAGTCATGAATATTGTTCTCCTTGTTTTCACCCATGGTATTGAACAGTTCAGTCAATTGCTTTCCTACCGGTATGTCATTTCCAAGTTCTTTATAACCTATATCGGGAACCTATTTTTTTATGTGTAGCATTAGACATATTAATAGATTTCCAAATCTAAAAGTTCCTTTCTTGTCCTTTTTGATTTTTCCAAGGTTGTCAATCAGTTCATCCTTTAACCATTGACAAATGTCAATTTTTGCATTATCTGTTACCATATCATAAGCACTCTTAATGCATAAACTTGAAACTCAGTTAAGTCTATTGGCATGAGTGGTTTTGTAACCTAATATCATACTTATGAATCTCACATTGACATCTTTTACATCATTAACCCTTAGAGATCTCTTATCGAATGTTGCACCTGTTAGTTTTGTAACTAGGTCATTTGGAACCTTCTTGGTTTTGTCTAGTCTCTTACCGGTGGTTGGTAACCCTGTGACAACTTTCATAGCTTCCTTAGTGATCTTATGGATTGCATCTAGCCAGAAAAATTCTCCATGAACTCTACTTAACACTATCCTAATCACATCCTTAGGGAATTCAGGAATGCTAAGGATTTCTATGAATCCTAGGGTTTCAATAACCTTGTGTTCAGCTTTAACATTGTCAGTATCATCACATATTATGGTTTTATACATGGTTTTGATTTCCTCATCTCCTAACTCTTCAATGTTGCAGTGGATGTACATTCTAGGGTCTTCAGCATATACAATACCTTTAGGGATTTGAGAAAATGAACCTAAGGTATTATTCTTCTTTGCTATCTCAGGGACTAACTGAAATACGGGCCTAGGTCTTTTAATTACTTCAACAATAGTAGGGTTTACTATGTATTCAATTGTAGAGGTGGTTGCCATGATTAAATACCTTTTTCTGCCTTGGATGGATGATTGCTTGGAGTGTGCTTGCTTCTTCCTCAAAATGCCTTAGCTCAGAATCTTCGTGCTCTCTGAAAATTTGAAATCACGGTGAAATGAAATGGAGCCAAAATCTTATTTTAATAATGTCTTTTCACCATCTACCACATTAATTGCATGTCAGTTAAGTATTCACTTAACATTGTCTACTAGTAATAAGTAATTTTCAACTTCTTATCTCTAACCGAGGGAATAATTAGCACTTGTGTCATTTGATTGCCAAACCCTCAAGGAAATTTTCTTCAATTAGATGAAGAACTTCCTACCGGTGGAGTACTACTCTGTCCTGCCAGTGAAGCATCATTCTATCCTACCGGTGAAGCATTTGTTGGTTCTACTGGTGGAGAAGTATTCCCAATATTTAGATCTACTTTTCTAATCCATTGCTTTGAGAATTCTCGCTTAACCTCTTCAACTTTTTCTTTACCTTTCAAGCTAGCACTTTTGTTGTCTATCGGTGTACCTTTACTTCTACAAAATTTAGCAATATGCCCAATCTTGTTACATGCATAACAAGTTACATTATTCTTTTGAATAGCTTTCCCATAACCTATGCCGGTTTGTGTTCTGCATTGATTTGATAAATGTCCAAATCTTCCACAAACATAACATCTCATTTTCATTCTGTAGTTTTTAGAGTTATGACAAACTTTGTTGCATTTTGAACATGGACCGGTGGGTGTATTGATATTCTGATAATTCCTAGATCTACATTCATTTGCTCTATGACCATACTTATTACAGTTAAAGCATCTTCCATTGAATTTATAAGCATTAGGTTGTCTTACCGGTTTGCTGTGATCCTGAGTATTTGCAATACCGGAGCTTTCACCAACTTCAAAGCCAATTCCAGAATTGTCACCTTTAGGTTTTTGATTCTTTAGCAAGGTACCAAGTTCCTCTGAGCTTTTCTTGAATTTTTCTTTGTGTTGATTTGCAGTTTCTAGTTCCCTTTCCAAGATTTCTTTTTGTCTCATTAGTTCATTTGAGTCATTTTGAGTATGCATCAGATCTGTCTTCAACATGTCATTTTCATAGCTAAGTCTTGTGTTCTCATTTGCTGCATCACTTAGTCTTCTGGTCAATTCTTCTTCATTCTTCTTTCTATCACCAATCTCTTTACAAAATCCCATAGTCATATCCTGCATTTCTTTTTTTGTTGTCATGATCTCTTGTTTCAACTTGCTTATCATGTCATTGAGTGATTCCTTTTCATCATTCTCATTTTGCAATTTTTCACAAAGTTCTCTTCTCTTATTTCTTGCAACAGTAAAATTTTCTTGAAGTGCCTGAATGATATCCTGAGCTACTCTCAAATCATCTTCTAATTTGATATTTTTCAATTTCTCTGCATCATAGTTTGTAAGAGCTCCTTCAAGTTGCTTCATCAGATTTTCCATCTTTACCAGTGCCAAGAACTTCCTCAAGCTATTAGGCTTCTGAAAATAGAGGACCAGGCTCTGATACCAATTGTTAGGGGTCCCACAGATACTAAGAGGGGGGGGTGAATCAGTATCTAACCAGTAATAAGAATTTCTTAAGTTAAAACATGCAGAACATAATATAACAGTGTACCGGTATGCAAGAAATAATACAATAAACAAAATCAAGAATATCCACATGAAAAGTACACCTTAACACAAGATGTTTAATGAGAAAACCCGATGTGGGAAAAACCTCAGTGGGATTTGTGACCCACAATATTCACTCACTAGCCAATAAGAGAATATTACTTACAATAGGGGCCTGCACATGCAGGAAGGCCAGCTGCCTAGAGCTCACTGCTCAATGGGAAGTCACACTGACTTACAATAAGGATTATACTAATCCAATGACTTGTACTGCTTTATAATAGCATCTCCAATGCCAGATTCAGTACTGGTTCCTGCTTTGTTCTTTACATATACCCTTGACCTATAATTGGCACATTAGGTCTACCTAATAATTTTCTTTTTATATTCCTTACATCACTTCTTTTAAATGTCTATAATGATCTCCTTTATATACAAGAGTCATTTTACAATTTGCCAAGTCGGCTTACAATAAAAAACAAAATATTACATAACAAAAATCTTGTCGGCCTCTATGCTAGTATACATATTTTCTTCTGTGTCGGTGCTAGTGTAGAGTGATCTATTGATGTCGGTGCACTTTCTTGCCTGTGTAATACTTTGCCAGTATGATGTCTTGCCGATGCCATAGGATTGCAAGGTTGCCTGTGCAATGCTTTGCTGGTATAATGTCTTGCCGGTGACATAGGATTGCAAGGTTGCCATCAATGAAAAAACCTTCAATCACATACAATGTCTCATTGGAGTGTCCATATGCCAACAATGTGTATACAAATGGGGTTTGCACATGTAGAAAGGCCAACCACCTAGAGCACATTGCTCAAGATGGGAGTCACAATGACTATAGTAGGATGATTAAATCCTAGAATAATGTACTGCTCCAAATAGCATCTCCAATGCTGGATTCAGTACCGGTTAAGATTTGATAAACACCGTCAAACCTTCCTTGAACCTTCCCTATGGTCTACTCATATAATCTTCAATATTCACTCATACCATGTTACAATATCATACCATAACCATATCCTATCTATCATCTCACATATGAGATCTTACATATATACAAAAACTATGACCAAATGTGTAGGTCGGCTCACTAAGAATATTACAATTAAATCAATTACAAATAAGTCTAGATCTGATGCATCATGTCGATTCAATACATTTACAACAATATCCAATCAATAAATCATCTCCATAACATGTCGTGCTGATCTGGAATAGATAATGCATACCGGTCCATAACCTAGACCAATTTACCGGTAGCAACAAATATCTCTACCCGATTGGACCAATAACCAAAACATCATAACCAAGTATCAAAACCATGTCTTCAACATAATCAAGCGATCTCCAGATGATAAAAAGTCATCATCTACTTCGGTGAACTATATAACCTATCAGTGAGTATATATCGGTGACTGTGCATAAGTCACTGATCTTTCCGGTGAACACAATGTGCCAGTTCAATAGTAAACCAATATAACCATAGTGCCAAATCAACAATGTAGATCTCTAGAAGGATAAGTGTTGACATCAATGACAAAACCAATGCAGCACATCCATAATACCAACAATTAGAAATGTTTAATACACTTGTGTTATCACAGAAAATTATTACCGGTTTTGATATCTTCAACTTGATACCTTCCAAAATTTGTTTCATCCAAATTGCTTGGGTACAATTCATGTAAGATGCAACATATTTAGCTATTGTAGTTGATTGAGAGATACAACTTTGTTTTTTGTTGTTCCAAGACACTAGTCTTCCTCCAAGAAAAAATGCTCCTCCAGTTGTACTCTTCCTATCATCAACATTGTCTGCCCAGTCTGTATCTGTATAGACTTTTAAATCAAATTTTCTTGCATATGGATACCATAATCCATAATCAATTGTGCCTTTCAGATACCTAAAAATTAGTTTGGTTGCAACCATGTGTGTCTCCTTCGGACTTTTCTAAAATCTGGTAACCAATCCTACTACATGAGCAATGTCCGGTCTATTGTGGACAACAGAATGTTGTTTACCTATCATGGATCTATACTCCTTTTCATCAACTGGTACAGAATCATCCTCCTTTGACAATTTACAACCTATAACCATTGGTGTTCCAACTGGTTTACAGTCTCTCATTTCAAAAGTTCTTAACACTTCCTTCACATACTTGGATTGTGTGATGAAAATACCTTCCTTCATATATTGGATTTGCAAACCTATGAAATTTTTAATCTCACCTACCAGTGACATCTCAAACTCATTCTTCATTTCATTAGAGAAATCATGACACATGTCATCATGACCTCAAAAAATGTATCATCCATAAATACCTCGCATACCAGTATCTTATCTCCTTCTGTCTTGAGATATATATTATCATCTTCACTGGTTCTTTGAAAACCTATCTTCACTAAGTGAGAGTACAATCTTTCATACCATGCTCTAGATACTTCCTTCAATCCATATAATGTTAGGAACCAAAATGACAACTGAGAGGGGAGGGTGAATTAGTTGTCAATGAATTTCAACCCAATTATAACTTAATCCAATTTAATACTTAATACAGGTAAACCAAAATTAATGTCAGTTAACAGATTAGCAGTTAATATCAATACTAATGAAACTTAATGCATGAAACAGAAATAGAAACAACATACACAACACATAACACATATATTTTGACATGGAAACCCTGTAAGGTGAAAAACCATAGTGGGAAACCTTACCCACAATCAGATGATACTAGTGTGTAGGTAGTATATGTATATAAATGGGGTCTGCACATAGAGAAAGGCCAACCACCTAGAGAACACTGCTCAAATGGGAGTCGCAATGACTATAGTAGGATGGTTAAATCTTAGAATAATGTACTACTCAAAATAGCATCTCCAATGCTAGATTCAGTATTGGTTAAGCTCTGATAAACACCTTCAAACCTTCCTTTAACCTTTAAATGATGTTTGCTTGATTTTCTCTAAGATTTGCTCATATGATCTTCAATATTCACACATACCATGATCATACCACAATTCCACACTTCCACACTTCCACACTTCATCTCACAAATGAGATCTTACATTTATACAAAACCTAAGACCAAATGTGTAGGTCAGATCACTAAGAATATTACAATTAAATCAATTACAAACATATCAGCTCAATACATTTACAACAATATCCAATAAATAAATCATCTCCATAACGTGTCGTGTTGATCTAGAATAGATAACGCATACCGGTCCATAACTTAGACCAATCTACCAGTAACAACAAATATGTCAACCCAATTAGACCAATAACCAAAACACCAAAACCAAGTATCCAAACCATGTCTTTGACATAATCAAGTGATCTCCAGATGATAACAAGTTATCATCAGTGTCGGTGAACCATATAACCTATTGGTGAGCATATACCGGTGACTTTGCATAAGTCACTGACCTTGCTGGTGAACACAATGTGCTAGTTCAATAGTAAACCAATATAACCATAGTGCCAAATCAACAATATAGATCTCCAGAAGGATAAGTGTTGAGATCAATGACAAAACTAATGCAACACATCCATAATACCAACATATAATGTCTTATGTAATTTGCACGCCATATCCTTTTCTCCAGTTAAAGCATAACCATCTGGTTGTTCAATGTAGACTTCCTCTTCCAATATTACATTTAGGAATGCAGATTTAACAACCATCTTCAATACACCTTGAATCCTTTGTATGTTGCAAATGCAAGTAGATTCCTTACTCCTTCCAATCTTGCCACTGGTGCAAATGTCTCACCATAGTCTTCACCTTCCTCTTGTGCATATCCTTTACATACTAGTCTAGCATTATTTATGACCACTAATCCATCTCCATTTAGTTTATTTCTGAATACCCATTTTGTACCTATTACATTCTTGTTCTCTGGTCTAGGTACCAATGACCAAGTATTGTTCTTCTCTATCTAGTCAAGTTCTTTTTCTATTGCCTTGATCTAGTGTTCATCTTCAAAATCTTCTTTTGCTATTCTAGGATGAATGGAGGAAATCATACAAGAGTTTTCTCTTATCCCTCTTCTAGTTAACAAACCTGAATTCATGTCTCCAATAATCTGATTGGGGCTACGATTGAGTCTAACATACCTTGGAATAATATGATCTTGTTTATCAAGTTCTTCTTCTTCTTCACTTTCTTCATCTTTTGTTGGACCTTCATGTTTTGGTTGAACTGGGGCTTGTTTGTTCTATTCTCCAACTTCTGGCTTTACCAGTTTCAGTTCCAAAAATAATGTGTAAGGTTCTTCTTCTTCCTTCTCCTTGCTGGTTTCTTTTGATTTCTCAGGAAATTCATCAACTTAGGCATTAACACTTTCAATGATCTTAGTTCAGTTGTTGTAACACTTGTAAGCTTTCCTCTTGGTGGAGTAACCAAGAAATATGTCTTCATCACTCTTGGCATCAAACTTACCAATATAATCACCTCTTTTGATAAAACATCTACTACCAAAAAAATTAAAGTAACTGACATTAGGTGATATACCATACCAGTATTCATAGGGTGTTTTATCCTTACCTCTTTTAACCAGTATCTGGTTCATTGTATAAATAGCTATGCTGACAGCCTCTCTCCAGAATCTCTTAGCTACGTCCTAGCCACTTCAACAACTAATTGATTGTTCCTTTCTGCAATACCATTCTACTATGGTGTCCTAGGTTTAGAAAGCTTCCTCTTAATCCTATTGTTTTCACAGTATCTAGTGAATTCCTGTGAAGTAAATTCACCACCTTGATTAGTTCTTAAGCACTTAATCTTTCTTCCACTTTCATTTTCAACCAAGGCTTTGAATGCCTTAAACTTGCTAGATGCCTTTGTCTTGTCTTTCAAGAATGTGACCAACATCATCCTTGAGTAGTCATCGGTAAAAATCATGAAGTATCGATCACCTTGAATACTCCTAGTCCTCATTATACCCTATGGACCTTTGGAAAAACCCTTAAACTAACCCTAGGAGTCCATTTGACCTCTTAGAAACCCATTTGAAGTTAACCTATGGGTCAAACTTGAGTTGGTCACTCCCAAGACTCTTTACCCAAGGCAAATTTGGGACCACGCTCAAATGTTTGAAAAGGGCTTTGGTTGAAACAAACTCCCTCCAAGAGAAAAGTCAAAATCAAGACACTAATCAACACATGTGTCAAGTGACATAATAAAATACATTACAAAATTACACATGGAAATTGTCTCTTGTTGGATCTAACAATTTAATAAATACACTTTAACACACATGCAACATTTACTTTTAGGAATAAAACATGATACATACGGGGTGTTGTCTCTCCAAATAGACAACCCCTGGTTTTATGAACATACATAGGTCTAGGTTTGTTTCTCCATAATATTTCCATGGTCACATGGATAATTTTCTTGCACATCTCAATTACACATTAGTAATTCCAAATAACCTCATATAATATTAAACACTTGAATAAGAATACACATCAAACACTCTGCATACAATTGACATTAACAAATCAATATCTCATATATCCCAATTAATCCACATAAGCAATTATCATAATCCTCATAATTTGATCCATTCATAAGATATGCATCCTATTTCTATCATCATAATAAAGTCCTACAAATCTAATAATGACATACATCATCTCAAAGTTATCTGATTCTAGAATCATATAAAGTTCTATATCCATAAAGCATAAAAGTGAAGCATCAATATACATCAATGTTATCTAAATCATGGAATCATATAAGTTCTAAATCCATAATGCATAAAAATAAAGCATCCATAATAGTCTCAACATGAAAATCATTGAAATGCTAGGATGAGTTGGGGTAGGGCCTCACAGCCTCCTCCTCTAGGCATGAACTTCCTCCTAGAGTTCATCAAAAAGATGGGGGTACTGTGATCTCATACATGCTGCATCCTCCCATGAAGTTGTAACCTCATCATAGCAATCCCACTGGACCCCAACTTGGTCCAGCTCTCGACCTTGAAGGGCCAGTGTCCAGCGAGCCAAAATGCGAATGGGTTCCAAATCTAGTTGTCCGTCCAACTGCACCTACAAGGCATCCCAATCTAAAATATGAGACTCATCATAGATATACTTCCTCAAAACTGATATATGAAACACATCATGGATTCGTGACAAGCTAGGTGGCAATGCTAAATGGTAGGCAACTGGTCATATCCTCTCAAGGATCTCAAATGGTCCTACAAAGTGAGGTGTGAGCTTAGAACCCTTTTTGTAACGGATTGGACTCTTATGCGATCACACTCTGAAGAAGACTCTGTCTCCAACCAAGTAGCTATGATCTATCCTCTTCGCATCTGCATACTTCTTCTATCTATCTTGTGCCTCTCTATGATGCTGCCTAATCAGATCCACCTGTTGTTCCATATCCTGAACTATCTCAGGACCATTAGCAACTTTGTCCTCTATGCGGTCCCAACTCAACGGTGTCCTACAAGGCCTGTCGTATAATGCTTGATAGGGTGGCATCCCCAAAGAAGTTTTATGCCCATTGTTATAGGTAAAATTGACTAAGGGAAGGTACTCTTCCCATCTGGTCTAGTGATCCATGACGTACATGTGAAGCATATCCTCTAACAACTGGTTAACCCTCTCTGTCTGACCATCCATTTTCGGATGATAGGCTGTACTCAAATTGAGCTTGGTGCCCATAGCTACCTGTAATGCCTTCCAAAAGGAAGAAGTGAATAGGGAATCCCTATTAGAAATAATCTTGTGTAGAATGCCATGAAGTCTGATAATGTCTCGCAAGAGCACCTATGCTACTGCTAGTGCTATGAAGGCAGTCCGAACTGGTGAAAAGTGGGCCACTTTGGTCAACTTGTCAACTGTCACCAAGATGGCATCATGGCGATGAGATGATATGGGGAGACCAATGATGAAATCCATGGATATAGTATCCCACTTCCACTCTAGTATAGCATGGGACTGAGCAACCCACCGGGATGGTGCTGCTCTGCCTTGACTCTCTGACACTCAAGGCATTGGGCTAATCCACATAAGCAATTATCAAATCCTCATAATTTGATACATTCATAAGATATGAATCCTATTTCTATCATCGTATTAAAGTCCTGCAAATCCAATAATGACATACATCATCTCAAAGTTATCCTATTCTAGAATTATATAAAGTTCTATATCCATAATGCATAGAAATGAAGCATCAATATACATCAATGCTATCCAAATCATGGAATCATATAAGTTGTAAATCCATAATGCATAAAAATAAAGCACCCATAATAGTCTCAACATGAAAATCACTGAAATGCTAGGATGAGTCAGGGTAGGGCCTCACAAATACCTGTCACAAGAGAAGATTGGAGACAGAAACACAATAAAGGCTTGGAAAAAAAGATTATCATTCAGAGAGGGAATGAAAAATAAAGTTACAATACAATCCTTATGACAGGAGAATTAGAAACCCTAAATATGTGCAACCCTAAAGAGAATAATTATTAATACCTACAATATTATTAAATGCCTAAGTTTAGCTTAAGCATAGAGTATAATAGACTAATAATTAAATAAATAATTAGCTAATACAAGATAACTCTAACAAATATGAAGCCAAAGCATGTTGTGATTTTCCCTTCAATGACAACATATTGAAACCAACCAATTGAGCGTCAATTGACAACAAGTATAATCAGTATAGACAGTGCTTTAACCGAAACTCATCCAGCGTGTTAGATGCACATTCAAAGTTTAGATTTTGTTTGTAATTCAATATTTTTTATATGTAGTCGGTGAGGCTCCTTTGTGTTAAGAAATGTGCCTTCCTGCATGTGTAGGCCCCTCTTGTAGTATTTATTCAGTTGGCTAGTGGATAGATATTGTGGGTCACCAATCCCACCATGGTTTTTCCTCTTTGAGGTTTTCCACGTATAAAAATTTGTGTTATGGTGTTGATTCTTGTGGTTGCATTGCTATTACTTGGTGTTACTTTATTTTATGCATACCGGTTACTTTATTTTAGGCATGTATAAGCTCTTATCAAATGGATTAGGACATAAATCTTGTTCTGTAAACAACTTCTTTGTTCCTTTAGTTTCTAATGCGTCAACTTGTCATTGTAGCTTCTCAAGCTGTTGCGCAATTGTATCAGATTTTGAAGGTCTATCATTAATCCTGGTGGGTACTCTTTGTCGATACATTGTGTTTACAATCGATTGTTGATGCTCTAAAATGGCCGTTTTTGGTGTCTCTGGCATATAATGTTCTTGGTACATCTCTTGTTGTTGTGGTTGTGCCATGCCTTGATATTGACCTTGTTGCTGTGCTTCTTGTAGCCTAGGTTGATATTGCAATTGAGGGTGTTGTTGATGCCAATTGTGGTTGTGAAGTATGATAGCTTGTTTGTCTTGGCACATATTGAGGCACATGTTGTTGTTGATGCTGATGAATCGGAATTTGTTGACTTTGTGCCAATTGTTGTCACGGTGTATATCCCATCATTTGCAAAAAACTTTATTTAGGTGGTTTTTGTTGTTTCTCCTTAAGATGGGGTATGGCACTTGCATTAACTTGCTGTGTTGTTTGTCCAATCCACTATGATGGTTGCAAGTTTGCATTAACTTGCAATGAGGCGGAAGGTGCTGCAATTTGTTGTCGAATGTGATATTGTTGTTGTTGTACATTGCTTGTTTGCACATTCGATTATACCTTTTGTGTATTACTCAATTGTTGCAACAATTGTTGTTGGTGCAAACCACTATCCATAGTTCTTTGTGTTGCCATTATCGAAGGATCTGTCACAATATTGTTTGGCAAATATATTGAACTTAACAGGACATAAGAACTTTGTTGCATCGTGGAATTGTTTTGGACATTGGTGATATCAGGCATTCCAGTCGTGAAGCTTTCTTGCATCTTAGATTTTGATCCAATTTTATGCACATAAGGAACTATTTCTTGTTGAGGGATAGTTGTCAATATTTGTGTGGTCTTCATTTGATCTTGCGTTACAGGTGTTGTATTGAATAATGGATTATTTATTGTCTCAAATGGTGACTTTTGCGGAATAGTCACTGTCAATGCCTTTGAAGCACGTTTACTCATCAAGGTGGGTTGAGTTTCTTGTTGAACATTTTCTTCATTTGGATGTGGAGAGAAACTTAACAGCTCATCGCCTTGTTGTTTTTGCACATTGATTTTCTCACTTGAGGAGGTCACATTACTCATCATGTTAAGATATTTTTGCGGGAACATCTTAAAGACCTTATTCAAGAATTTATCCATCTTTTTTGTCAACTTTGGATCTTGAAGGAACATATCAACATCATCAGAAGCATCAAAATCTGATGAAGAATCTAGTTGGACATTTGGATTCATTTCTTGTTGAATGCCTTGATCTGAACCAAATCCTTGTGAAAGAGTTTGTTCCTCATGTAATGTTTGAATTTCATGTTGCAGGTTTGGTTGATTCCAATCGAAAGGTGCATTTCCTCTTGGAGTTGTTGGAACACTCCCATGTCCTGGTTTCATGGGTACAAACACTGGTTCATATAATGGAGGTGGTCCAAGTTGAACCATTCCATATGGTGGTAGTGATGTGTTTGATAAACCTTCAATTTGTACTGTTTGACTAGTTTGAAATTGTGAATTTGATATGTTGTCAATGGGTTGATACGTTGGTTCACCCATCTTTTTAGATTTTGATCTTGTTTCAATAGGAATGTCACTTATGCAAATGCAATATTTTTGAAAATTTTCAAGGACAATATATGATATGCAACTAAATGCAAACTAAATAAATGAGAATGCAATCTATGGCAAGAATGCAACCTATGTTTTTGTTATTTTTCAAGATTTTGACAAACTTTTTGGAATGCAAATATAAAAGAGACCCTTAGGAAATTGAAATGATGTCTAGACCTCAAAGGACAAAAGGACCAAGTGACAAAAGGACAAAATGACAATGTCTCCCCTATATGCTTGGATACTAAGCTAGGTTTGACCAAATGACAATAATGACAAAAAGAGAAAAGGTTTGATAAGGTCTAGACTTCCTAACAATGACTTAGGGTTTATTAAAGATTTGGATTACTCAAGTATGACAAAACCTAGTTTTGACACTATATGCAAAGGGACAATTACTATGCAAATAACCCTAATATGATATGATAATGACCTAAACTTAATGAAGAGACCTAGGGTATGCAAGTGTAAATTTATGACAATGGTATTACTCTAATGCAAGAGGACACGTGTAAATGGATGACTTTTATTGATATGTAAAGGAGTATGACCTAGGTGAAACCTAATCTTGGTACTTGACAATGAACTTTGGAAAATGGACACCTAGGATGAACCTAGATCTAAGTGACATGAATGTTGAGACAAGACTTTGAAAAATGTTTGACAACCACATTTGAAGATGTTTTGAACTTTGTTGGATGAAATGTTCTTGTGTTTAACCTTGTTTTGAATTAATTTGTCTTGAGATGCAATTCAACTTTTGACAAACAAAGAAGACAAGATATTTCAACTTAGACTCAAAGAAATCATGCTCATTAACACTTTTCTTATGGTAGGCAAGGACATTAGGTACTTGAGAGGTAGACTCGTTATGAGATTCAAGGAGAATACATAGATGCTTGACCCCACGGGCTCCCCTCTATGGCACTCACTTCTCAGGGCAGCCAAGCATTAGTCCCCATGGAAATCTTCCCATGGAGAACTTAGTATCTCTTCCAAGTATCCGAACTTGTCCTTCTCAAGCAACTAGAAGGTTTTTTGGCCTCTAAATACAAGGTGTTTAGTAAGGATTTCTATTAAGCGTTACTCCTTGATGTCACACAAGTGTGATTGAGACATTAAGCCCATCAAGATACCAAACAAATGTAGTCGTGCAAGCATGATTTAGACCATGAGGTCCTACTTAGATGTTGATATGAGAAAGAGTTCAAGGGTCATCACTTCCCAAGTAACTGCAATTCCCACGTAACCCTTCCTTCAAAGCTTTCACCCATCAGGTATTTGTTTATAGTGAGTTAGAATGCCAAGGTATTCTAGCCATACTCACTTTGGGTCGTTCCCTTCTCACGATTATCACTTGCTTGCAAAAGCAAATGGTCGGGAAGGTAGGCCCTCTAAAGGTGACACACAATCAAAAACATGAGCATGGTATCGAAGATCTAGATTTCTGATCACCCCAAGAAGGATGAGAGCATACTCTCCTACTCCAATATCAAACTCAACAATCAAGGCAAACATACATTCATTCCATCCTATTTAGAAATCACTAGGTGCCTAAATATTAATTGCAAACACAAAGTTTAGTTGTAGTCTAAGGCAACCTGCAAAACCCAAGTCAGAAGTTTGATATGTTTAGTCTTTGACTATCAAACCTGCATAAAACATGTTAGTATTTTCATTTGTTGTCTTTGTCATGCATATGCCAAGGTTTTGCACAGAGAATCAGTACCAAAAAACCAAAAAAAGCAGAAACAGAATGCAAAAGAAAACAATTTGCAAGTGAAAAACACTGTCTTTTACCTCTGTTTTTGGCCCTACACAGGCACAGAATGTCTGACACAGGCACAAAATGCTTGACATAGGCATAGATTGTCCTTGACACAAGAGCATAATGCTTAACATAGGCGCAGAATGCTTGACACAGGCGCAGAAGTTCCCAGAAAGCCCTGCATTACTCTGTTTCTTGGGTTTTTAACCTGCAAATCAACTCAAAGGCACTCAAAAGCATGATTAGGGGGTTAGTTCACATCGGGTTCGCCAATTAATGTAGCTAGGAAATTGGAAATCATCAAAGCAAATATCAATATTAGTCATAGCTCAATCACAAAAGCAGATTGCAATGATCAATCCTAACACACTCAATAAAGACACGAAAAAAAACATTCAATATTTGAAAATTAAGCAAACCAAGTGCAGATTTGAATGTCTCCTTCATGTGGCTCCATTGTCCTTCTTTCTCCTTCAAATAGCTTTGTTGTGGATCTCACCTACTAGTGCATGATCATGATATGAAAGCAAGTAGACAAGATGATTGCTCAAGAATACTCGAAGTGTGATTGATTCGGGAATCGATTCAAAAAGTGATTCGTTCGATAATGTGATTAGTTGGGATTGAAGAAAATCATCCAATTTATAGACAAATTGGAGAGATGATCAAATTAGCATGAAGATATTCAAATGGAAATTGCAAATCAAGAATGTCAATTATGACAAATTTATGAAAAATTTGCACTTTCTATGTAAAATTGATTGATTGATAATTTATGACAAGATTATGACAAATTTCTATGTCAAAATTGATTGATTGTCAATTATGACAAATTATGACAAATTGAAATGTCATTCCCATGAAATTAGGAGAGAAATAGGAGGAAATTGAATTAGAAATTAGGAAAATTAGAAAATTGGAAAATAGGAATTAGGAAATTAGAAAATGAGGAAATTAGGAATTTAGTGAAATTAGGTAAATGAGGAAAATTAGGAAATTAGTGAATTAATTAATAATTTTTCATTTATTAATTAATTCACAAAGAGGGAATTTAGAAATTGATGAAAAATTAGGAAATTAGTGAATTAGGAGAAATTAGGTAAATCAATTAATAATTTGTCATTTATTAATTAATTCACAAAAAGAGGAATAATTAGTTAGCCAATTAAATTAAACATTTAATTGTGACATGAAGACCTAGGATAAATAAATAAATTATTTAACCTATAGGGGAAATGACCAACAAGGTTACAATAAAATCATGAAACCCTAAAAGATGAATTTGAAATGCAAAGATGACAATTAGGTCCTGATTGAAGGATCGATTTGATCATGATTTTGACTTGATAAAAGACCAATGCTGATGAATGATTTGACTGATAAATGTGCCAATTGACAAGGAACAATTACTAATTGATCCAAATTGACATGATTGAGAAAGACGACGATCGATGACAAATCGATCACAAAATGACAAGATTGACAAGAGGACAAGAATCGATGACAAAATAGATCACAAGATGACAAGATTGATGACAAATTGATCAAAAGAAAAGAATCGATGACAAATCAATCGCATGATGACAAGATTGATAAGAGGACAAAACCCTAATTAGGATTGACGATGTCCAAAATGATGACAAATGAATACGCACATAGATGCGATAGGATAAGATTGACCAAAATCATGACTGAAGATTGTTGTCGACAAGAGCAAATTCGCAAGCGATAAAAATGAGGAACGCAGAAGAATGACTCGATGCCCGCAAATGATAAAGACCAAGTGCGAATCATAGGAGAAATGTTAATGCAACTCAAAAACCCTAAAATAAGGCAATGCGCAAATGTTAAAGTATGATTCCGCAAGCATTGACCATTTTTAGGTGTCTACAACTCTAACTGAAAGAACACTGATTAACCTCCCCCTTCTCAGTTTTCTTGGATCCCAACAATTGGTATTAGAGCTTAGTGCCTTAGAATAAGTCTAACAACTTGAGGAAGATCCCAAATCCTGAATATATGGAGATGAGTATAGAGAAGGAACTTGAAGTAGCATTTGAAGACTATGATGTTGAAAGGTTGAAGAACTTGAAGCTACAAGATGAGTTGAATTCTACAAAGGAATTCATCCTTACCCTATAGGAGAGGTTATCATCTACTCAAGCTAAAAGGAACTCTTACAAAGTCTAGATGATGAAGAGAAGAATGCCCTTAAGGAATTATGTCAGAAGCTGAGACAAGAGAATGGGGTCATGAGGAATGAAATGCAAGTCATGACCATGAGGATGTCTAAGGAGATTGAAGACCAGAAGAAGAATGAAGAAAATATTGCTATATCTTTGAAAGATAGATTTGAGGAATGCATTAGGTTGGCGCATGAGAATGATGTGTTGGGAACTAAATTGGTGCAAGCACAAAACAATGAGAAAGAGTTAGAAAGAATGGTGATAGTCCTAAGAAGTGATCTGGATGCTACAAATGAATACAAAGAAAAGTTTAGGGTCAGCTCTACAAAGCTTGATGAATTATTGAATGATCAAAGAGACATTGGAAACACTAGAGGTCTTCGATTTGAGCATGGAGAAAGCTCCAGTACTACAAATTAGGAGAATCCACCAGACAACCGGAATGAGAGATCACCAGTAAGACAACCCAATGCACATAAATTTAATGGTAGATGTTTTGTTTGTAATAAGTTTAGTCATAGAGCAAGTCAATGCAGAAATAGATCAAATCAGAATAATAATGTAGTTCTTGGTCAATGTTCAAATTGTACAAAGTATGGTCATAGGACAAAAGATTGTAGAATGAATGTGAGATGTCATGCATGTGGAAAGTTTGGACATATGGCTAATCAATGTAGGTCAAGGAATGATCAAGGACTCAATAAGGTAATTCAGAAGAACAATGTTACTTGCTATGCACACAACAAAATAGGACACAATACCAAATATTGCAGAAGCAAGAATACACTGGAAAGGAATGAAATGTCCAATGAGAAGGGAAAGCAAAAGGTTGATGAAATCCAGCAAGATCATGCTCAACAGTGGGTTAGGAAGTCTGAAGATAAATCGACAGAGGCAAATGTTGGTATTATGGATATGTTGCATTGGTTTTGTAATTGATGTCAACACTTATCTTCTAGAGATCTTTGGTTATATTGAACCGACACATTATGTTCACCGGCATGTTTAGTGACTTATGCACAGTCACAGGTATATTTCTCACTGACAGGTTATATTGTACATCGACATTGAAGTTGACTTATTATCATTTGGAGATCACTTGGTTATGTCGAAGACATGATTTTGACACTTGGTTTTGGTATTTTGGTTATTGGTGTAATCGGGTTGACATATTTGTTATTATCGACAAATTGGTCTAGGTTATGGACTGGCATGCATTATCTATTCCAAATCAACATGACACATTATGGAGATGATTTAATTAATTAGATATTGTTGTAAATGTATTGAGCCAACATGATGCATTGTATCTTGACTTATTTGTAATTGGTTTAATTGTAATATTCTTGGTAAGATGACCTACACATTTGGTCTTAGGTTTTGGTATATATGTAAGATCTCATTTGTGAGATGAGGTAATAGGTAGAAGGAAGATAATAGTATATGGTTTTAACATGGTATGTGCGAATATTGAAGATCATATGAGAAGACCATAGAAAAGGTTCAAGGAAGGTTTGAAGGTGATTATCAGAGCTTAACCGATACTGAATCCAGCATTGGAGATGCTATTTTGAGTAGTACATTATCATTGGATTTAACCATCCAATTGTAGTCAATGTGACTCCTATTTTGTGATTGAGCAGTGAGTTCTAGGCGGTTAGCCTTGTTGCATGTGCAAGCCCCATTTGTATACACATACTATCTGCAGTAGTATACTCTAATTGTGGGTAAGGTTTCCCATCATATTTTTTCCCCTTATAGGGTTTCTAAGTACAAATCTCTATGTTATGTGTTGTGGATGTTGTTTCTCTTTCTGTTTTATGCATTGAGTTTCATCGGTATTAATATTAAATGCTAATCTGTCAACTGGCATTAAGTTTGGTTTACTGGTATTAAGTATCAAGTTTGATTAAATTATATCTGGGTTGAAATTAATTGACAACTGATTCATCCCCCCTCTCTCAGTTGTCTCCAGGTCCTAACAATTGGTATCAAAGCTATGTCCTCTTTTTGTAGAAGTTTAACAACTTGAAGATATTCTATGGCAACAAACTTTTTTAGGAAGGACAGTTTGAAACTTGATGGAACTAACTATGGTATATGGAAGATCAGAATGGAGACACATTTGAATTGCATTGGAAGAGACATATGGGATGCTACAAAGAATGGCTATGTTGGTCCTACACCAAATCAACCTAATCCACCAACATTGGGTAAGGGTCAAGAGAATGATTGGAGAGCAAGAGACACACTCTTGAGCACCTTGTCAGATTAACAAATCATGGGATTATCAGACCGATCTACTACTAAATCTATTTGGGATAAATTGGAGACATTGAATGAAGGAGATACCACTGTCAAAATTGCAAAACTGGAATGCTTCCAGGTCAAGTATGAAAATCTAAAAAATGGAAGAAGATGAAAGAATTTTTGCTTTTATGGAAAGGTTAATGAAATTGTTTTGGGAATACAATGTTGTGGAGGATCCTTGAGTGAAGAAATTATTTCTAAAATTTTAATAGCATTTCCACCGGTATATAAAATGAAAGTACCTACTATTAATGAGTTGAGAATAATGCCTAATACATCAGTATCTAGAGATACCTTGGTTGGGAAACTTTCAGCATTTGAGCTTGAGGAATTTGTTCCTATTGCTACAATTAAGAAAAAATTAGCCTTCCAAGCATCATCATCATCATATGACAAATATGATTGGAAAACACTTTATGCAAGGGAACTTGAAGATATGAGAAAGGAAAATGAATAACCAGAAGAACTTGAAGCACTATTTGCAAGGAAAATGCTTAAAGGTCCTATTGGAAGTAAGTATGAAGGTAAAGTACCATTTAAATGTTTTAACTGCAATAAAGTTGGTCATATGTCATCTAGATGTCCTGATAGAGAGAAGAAGCTAAAAGGACATATAAACCTAACCCTGAATATTAGAGATACAATTTTAAGAAGAAAGAGACAAATCATGTTACTATGCTGATGAAGGAGTTACTGATGATTCTGATGAAGAACCGATAGACAATGGATGGGCTTTTGTTGCAATAAAATAATATCAACCAGAACCTATTGTTCCACCAGTAGAGTAGGCCCTGACAACTAAAATTGAAGAAAAGGATGAATGGATTATAGATTCCAGATGTTCACATCATATGACTGGTGATAAAAGTAAATTATTATCTTTTCAGGAATACAATGGAGGTCTAGTAAGATTTGGGGATGATAAAGCTTGTTTGATCAAAGGAAAAGGCACTATATCTTTTGATGGTAAGCACAATATTGATAACGTTTATTATGTTGAATATTTGAAGCATAATCTTTTGAGTGTTGGTCGATTAGTTTAAAATGGATTTCACTTACAGTTCAAGAATGGTAAATGCAAAATCATGAATAGAACTAGTTTGGAGATTGCAACTGGTAATCAGACTAGAGGTAATATCTTTCATTTGAATAACAATGAAAAATATGCTTGATTGCACATGTTGATGAAAGTTGGTTATGGCATAAAAGACTTTGTCATGTGAATTTTGATTGCATTATAAAGATCAATTCATCTAATGCAGTAAGGCATTTACCTAAGATTGTAAAACCTCATAATCTGGTATGTAAGGAATGTCAAATGGGAAAACAAGTTAGAACAACTTTTAAGAGTATTTCTGAGAAATATAATAATGTTCTTGATTTAATTCATACTAACTAGTGTAGTTCAACAAGAACAAGAAGTCTATAAGGAGATAGATACTTTATGCTAATCATTGATGATTATTCTAGAATGTGTGGGGTTACTTTTCTTGGGGAGAAATCAAAAGTTTTTGGGAAATTTAAATTATTCAAGGCAATGGTAGAGAATGAAACCGGTAAGAAAATCAAATGTTTAAGATTAGATCAAGGAGGTTAATTTAAATCTACAGAGTTTAATACATTTTGTGAAGTGAATGGAATTAGAAGACAACTATCAACACCCCAAACACCACAACAAAATGGAGTTGTGGAAAGGAAGAACATAACTATTCTGGATACAGCTAGAAGCATGATATTAGAAGAAAATCTACCTCATGTGTACTAGAGAGAAGCAATGAATACAATGGTTTACACTTTTAACAGAGTTTACATCAAAGGTGAAATTAGTAAGACCCCTTATGAACCATGGTTTGGTAATAATCCTACTCTTAAATATTTAAGAATATTTGGAAGAAAATGTTATATAAGGAGAGATGAGTATACTAGTAAATTTAATCCTAGAAGTGATGAAGGAATATTTCTTGGTTATTCATCTAAGAGAAAGGCATATAGATGTTTTAATAAAAGATTGCAGAAAATCATTGAGAGTGAAAATGTGAAGATAGATGAACAATTTAGAGGTAATTCAAGGTCTATGGATTTTGAATCGGTAGTTGAGATGATCATAAATGAACCTATACAGAGTGCAGTAGTATAGAATGTGGATCTAGTCACACTAGCATCATCAGAGAATTCCACAGTGACTAAAGAACAACAACAAGTGAACACACTCAGGTATGTAAGACTGAATCACTCTAAAAGTCAGATAACTGGGAATAAGTATCAAGGTGTTATGACAAGAGGAAGACTAGAAAATGAAGAGGTATGTTTAATTTCTCAAATTGAACCATGATCTGTTATTGAGGCACGTGAAGATAAATATTGGATTAAAGCTATGGAAGATGAATTAGAACAAATTGAAAAGAACAATACATGGACATTGGTTCCTTGACCTAAAGACAAAAATGTAATTGGAACTAAATGGGTGTTCAAAAACAAACTTAATGAAGATGGTAAGGTAATAAAAAATAAAGAAAGATTATTCTGTAAAGGATATTCACAGAAAGAGGGAATTGATTACAATGAAACCTTTGCACCGGTAGCTAGAATTGAGGAAGTCAGATTATTTCTTGCATTTGTAATTCACAAGAACTATAAAGTGTTAGGCCCAATATGGAAAGCTAATGTACTAAGAGGGGAGGAGTGAATCAGTACTTCAAATCCTTTTATCAACAATATCTTCACTCTTATTCATAAACCACAAACTGTTGTAACATAACATAAAACTAAAACAAATAAATAACAATCATACATGATTCACTCCATAACACATATATTTTGGTTACACAAAAACTATTGTGGGGATGGCACCCACAACTTCACTACTGCAATAATAAAGCTTGCTCAGTTAGAGCTACAAGTTCAGCTATTTCTGATAGCTTACCCTATTGGGAGTATCAAGATCATTAGATCTACCTTGCTAAAGGATTTTACAACACTTATTCTAAATGTTGCACCTGGTTAAAGGCTTTACAATTTATAGACTTTGTTAGAGTCTTTTACCCTGTTAAAGGTTTCTCTTACAACTTCAAAATATTACAATAAAAATCTTTACAAATATCTGCAACTTTACATCTAGAATGTTATAGCAGATTCTATGTGCTCAAGATGAGATTACCTTTCTTATAGCATACCTCGGTAACCCATAAAGTAACTCGGTAAACCCTTTTGTTTACTATGTTCTTTGACTGTTCTCTGAAATCCTTCTCGATGGCCTCTGTGTCTCTGTAATAGTCATAACACTCAGTGCTTTCTTATGTATTACTCATGTCTTGCTTCATACACCTCTATATCTCTATCTGATCTCAATCCATGCTGTATAAATAGATCTCTTATGTCGGTGATCAGGTTCATTGCTTCAATCTTAAAAACATGATTTATCGAATGAATAACTATACAAAATATTTCATTGGTTAGATGACCTCAAAATCATACACAATCTTTAAGTGCAATTTCCAATGTGATAACGGTTCTATGTTCCTCAATCTTGTAACACATTTTCCCATGTGTGTCAAGATTCAATGAATCTGGTAACATGTTTCACTCAATGTATATCAACTTGGTGTATCATTGTTTATGCTCGGTAGACATGGAATGTTACTCAGTAGACATCTCGGTGAATACTGGGCTTTGTGACTACTTTCTTCTATAACTGACTACTCTGTGTATACCAACTGAATGTTTCGGTAGTAGTAACCGAATAGAGTATATAGAATGAATTTGGATATAAAACTAATGGCAACTATAATAAGTAGTAATAATCTCCCCTTTTGACATTATTTGAGATGTTTGACAAAACTACTTTCAAATTCATAACTCAAAAATCTATATACTTACAAAATTTTGACAAAACTCACAACATATACTTCTATCAATGAAATAGTATATTTAGATATACTCTCCTTATCAATATATTAAACAAAACTCTAAGTTTGCATGCTCAGTGATCAATATTCTGTACTTGGTTCTATTTGGTGATCACTGCTCAGTGTATTGGTCGGTTCACTACTCTTCTTGTCAAAATTAACTATGCATATGAATACTTTGTTCTGCTCGGTATACTCCCCTTGTATAGTACATTCCCCTGTATACTTTGATACAATACTCACTCCCCCTTTTTGAAAAACATCAAAACTTAGTTACCATTTGGTGGTGGCAACTGGTCAAAAATGGATTTGTACTTCATTTTGGCATCGGTTAGAGCAGCAAAGAGGGCATCCTTAACACTGTTCATGAGTGAATTTTGAGATGTAATGTTAGCTAACAGTGAAATTAGTCCATCTAAGGTGCTTCCCTCTTGTTGAGTGGATAGGGAGGTAGCTTTGTTGATTTGGTCTTGGATGGATGAAAGATGAGGAATGAATAATGTTTGAAGTGTCATTATGTCCATCCTTATCTTGTGCTCTTCATTTCTGAGTTCCAATTGTTGAGCCATGAGCTTTTGTAACTTTGTATAAAAATTCTGAATGGAATTTGGCTCAGTGGTCAACTTATTTGAGAGATCAGTGATCTCTTTCTCAATCACTTTAGTTTTATTTTTGATATCTTTAATGAATAAAGAAAATGTACAGAGTTTTTGAAATACATAAAGAATGTGCTTGAGTTGAGGGGTCAACTTAGCAATAAATTTGACAAGTTTAACTTTGCCAATAGCAATAGCTTTCTGTACCTCTTCAATCATTTTAGCAGTTAGCTCCTTGTCCTTTAACTTGCTCAAATATTCAGATGCATCTACTCCAGATGTTTCTACCTTGGTTAGGAGTTCATCCAGTTGAATGTGGATGGTGGCATCTTTCTTCATTGTTGCTTTAGGTAGCATATTGGTTAAGAGTGCTTTCACCTTCTAAAGTACTTTATTTTTCTTTTGAATATCCATTTTCTTCTCCTGTTTGGCTTTGGCTTTGCATAGTTCACTGAATTCAATGAGTGCTTGCCCTTTTAATTTGGATATATCAACATTGGGCAACACTATTGGTTTTGACAAATCTAATTTGAAACTATGCTTTTTCATTTTCTTTTCTTTACCTTTCATCGGTTGAACTAAAACAATGGCTTGTGAGGCTTGGTGACCCTCGGTAGGTTGCTCGATAGAGGCAACACTTTGGTCAGTTTCTTTAGCCTCTGTAGTGTCCTTTGGTGTCTCTGAGCTTGGTGTTTTAGTTGTAACATATTCAGTGCTAGAGGGAGCTTGAGAGGTCTGTTCTTGAGAATTACCTTCTCTTGTTGTTGACTTGTGACCTTTTGTGCCTTGTTCTGTATCCTAAGGGGCCTCAGTTGAAATAGGCTGATTGACCGAAGGATAGGGCTGAACTTGTTCCAGAACTGATTCACTAGATACAAGTTGGGCATAAGTATTCCCTTCTATCATTTCCTATTCAGGTGCCACAATATCCATGATATCTTCATCAACTTGGATAGTGTTAGCAGGATCTTGCTCAGTGATATCAGGATCTTGCTTGGTGACATCAACTATTTCAACTTCAGCTTGCTCACTAGCATTCTTGATTCAAAATATTTACTGCCATTTTTCTTTGGTCTCATTCTCTACATCCAAGTAAAGGTCATTCATCAATTTCAAGGCTCTTTGCTTGACTAGGAATTTTGTGTGGCAGTTTTCTAGATGTTCGGTGATCTCATCTACTGACATGTCTAGGAAAAGATGTACAAGACTTCTCTCTCTCATCTGTTTCTCTAAGTCCATGGCATACTTCCACCTATTGTCAATATGCAAATATAATTCATTTGGAAGAGATTTACATACTTCCAATGGGACCAATCAAAATTTCAATAGTGTGTAGATGACAACTTCTTCTATTTGTCTCTTTTCATCATCAGATCTGGATTCATATTTTACATATCTGAATGATCCAAATCCACCATATTGCTTCAGATTAGCACAAATATTTTCAACACTATGTACATTTACCTTTGTACTCTTGACAATCTGAAATTTGTTTTTGTCTTCAGATTCAGTGTCACTAGACTCTTTAGTCAAAATGAGTTTTCGAGTAGATTTCTTGTAAGTTTTTGTTACCTTGGGTGTGGCAACATTCTTTGGTTTCTTACTCGGTGATGTTGCAGATGCTCTTGTGTTAGGTTGCTTTGCTGGAGGAGTTGCTGATACCTTTGATGTATCCTTTTTCTTTCTTTTCAAAACTTTCCCTTTAGGGAATTCAGTGCTCAGTGTTATAGCTACCTCTTGGGCTTCAGATTCCTCTTCGGTGATGGCTATAGTGCCCTTGACAGGTGTGGAGGAAGACCCTTCTCTAAATTTCTCCGTTAATACCTTGATCATTTTTGTTGCCTTCCTTGTAGCCTTGGGCACTACAATGCTCATTTTTACTTTTTCCTTTACTTCTTCATATGTTTCATACCTCAGCTCGGTAGCATGCCTTGGTAATGTAAGAAAAGCATCTATTTGTTGTTGTGTGATATCAAAATCAATCTCATAACCCATAGGTGGAAAAGATTGAGTTCTTGGTTCCACAACATTAACATAGCAGTAATCAGTGTCCACTTCAAAACATATGTCATCCTTGTATCTCTCCACTAACTTGGGTGGAATTTTATATCTGTTGTGCATCTTCTCCTGAAACTTGCTGAAATAATCATCTATAATATCATTAAAATTATCACCTAGCTTCTTGATGAAGTCATTGATCTGATGGGTGATTGGTCAGTGTAGCTCCCAAACAACTTTACCGACTGATGGAAAGAATTTCTCAAAATAGAAAAACATGCATACTAGAAGTGATCCAAATTTTAGTGTATTAGCCGAATTGTTCTTCTTTGGCTTCCTTATGGTATTGAGATTCTCAAATAGGTTTTTCAACTATACCTCACATAAATCAATTTCATGCCTTTCTTCACAATTTTATATGCTAAGTCAACTGTTGCACAGGGTACAATGTTTTCCCTTGCCGATTGGAAGAAACAATAACCTATTACTCTAATGGTGAACTTTAGCTTTGCATCAGTGACATTGTTCAATTTCAATCCCCTGCAATCAGATTCTACTCCAGTTAAACTAATCAATTCCTTCTGTGATATCATTTTCTAAGCTCGAGCATGATCATAAATAGGGTAGTCGGTGATCAAATGAATGATTTCCTTGGTGATCTTAAACGGTTTCTCTTCTAGCCACATGAAGTCATCATGAACTCTGCTCAGAACAAACTTGACCCATAGGGGTTTGAAGACATGGGGATAGGTTAGGGATTTGGTCAATCCCTTGATTTTGATGTGTTCATATTTTCTATCCATTTTACCATTAGTACACAATTCATCATACGTGTCTTTGATCTCAACATGACTTAGTTCCTCAACTCGACACTTAGTGAAGAATCTCACATCCTCGACTAATAAAACTCTATCTGGAATGAGTGAAAATGTAGTTTTGTCATCCGGTTTAGATGCAATTTTGGGAGTTAAAGAGTATTTCAGTGAGGGATTTTCAATGTTCTCAACAACAATGGGCTTCTAGATCTTAGGTGCCATTGCAGATTTCAGATATATACTAACAAAAGATCCTTAGGGTTTGAAGACTTTCAAATGGCAGACGCTTTCTACTTAGCAAATAATAACAACTTGATATGATTAGTAAATTATCTTGATAATGCATTGTGATTGATGTAAATACCTTTGAATTTTCTTCGAAGGAGGTTTGATCGCCTTTGATTCGCTTTGCTCTGCTTTCTTGAAAACTTGGTGAGTGAAAAATGACCATGCAATAGCTTTAAGTATTCATTGTACCTCATCGAGCTTTGTGCAGTTAGGTCAGAAAACATTAAATGCATTCCGTACCACTACTTTTTTTTATGCTTTTACTGAGTAGCCAAACTTCCTGCATTTACCGACTTGACAGGCTTCCAAAAGAATTTGATGAAATTTCAAATTTTCTAATGCATCTTTAATTATGTAGATTTTGAATTAATGTACAAGATGAAATATGAACTGTGAAGATTTGACCTTTGAGATAATGTAGTCCCTTCATACCTTTACCAATTAATTTGGAATAGGTGCACCTAGCTCAGTAGATAAGGTGCTTTCTTCATTTGACACAATTTCCTTCTTTTTCCAAATCATCTATAATTTGCCTTTTATTTCCTCAGTGTCTCCTCTAGGTTGATCTCTGCAATCTCTAGCCAAGTGTCCAACTTTGTGACAATGAAAACATGCCATACCAAGATTTCTCCATGATCTTCAGTTGTTCATTCTAAACCTTATAAAGTAGTTGGCACTTATATGTCCATATCTTCCACAACATTCACACCATGTCCTTGTATTGTAATCCCATGGTACTATAGAATACTATCGGTAAGGATCTGTGTGAGTTCGGTAGCCTCTAGTATTTTCTCGGTGTGTAGACAACATATAGTTTTTCTGCTTAAACCAACACTCCTTTGTTCTATGTCCATATCTATTGTAGTTTTTACAAAACCCTTTGAATTTTGCCTTCTTATAATTTCTAGTAGACTTTGTCCTACATTGGTTAGATGTGTGACCATATTTGTTGCAATTGTGAAAATAACCATTAGACCTAGTGACATTCAGTTGCTTACCTTTTCTGATTTGGCACATGTTAGCAGTGTGACCTTATTTTCCACAGTAGTTGCAAATAGGCTTCTTTCCTTTGATATTCTTCTTATTTCCAACTTGCTTTTATGATTCTCCTTTCTCGGTTGTATGAATTCCCTTCTCGGTAGAGACTTTTCTTTTGTAACCGAGTCTTGCTTCTTTGTTGGGTCTTCTTGTATTCAGTTGCTCATCCAACATCTTTGATGCTTCATAACTCTTTTTCAGTGCTTCCTTGGATTTCTTTTCTGTTTCAAGTTCATTGGTCAACCTCGATACTTCAAGTTTCAACACTTGATTCTCATCATCTTTTAGATTTGCTTCATGATGTGCATAGCCCAATTGATCTGACAGATTTTGTTGAATCCCAATCAACCTTGTGATTTCATCATTCTTTTTAGATACTAATGCTTCAAGCTGTTGTTTTTCTCTTTCTAGATCTCTTACTTTATCTTCAGCTGTACTTAATGCATCAAGATTCTCAGTCATCTGTGTGCTGAACTATTCATGTCCTCTTTTCATTACTTTTAGTTGATCAGTCAGTGCTTTGTTCTTCTCCTTTAGTTCTTCAATCATCTCTTTAGTCTCTTCAAATATATTGTTCTCAGATGATGTTTCCATTTGTTCCACTAACTCTTGAGAGCCCTGTAAATCATCAGATAATCTCCTTCTAACTTTCAATGCTTTTTGTATTTGTCTTTGCATGTCTGCAACCACTTGATTAGCATAATCCAACTCTTCTTGCAGATACACAATTTTTTGAGATTTTTTATAACCTTCCATTGATAAGATCTTCTTTAGGTTGTTAAACCCTTTTCAAAGATTCAAGCTTTGATACCAATTGTTAAGCCCAATATGGAAAGCTAATGTATTGAGAGGGGAGGGGTGAATCAGTACTTCAAATCCTTTTATCAACAATATCTTCACTGTTATGCATAAACCACAAACTTCTATATCATAACATGAAGCTAAAACAAATAAATAACAATCATACATGATTCACTCCATAACGCATATATTTGGGTTACGCAGAAACTCTTAGTTAGAGAGAAAAAATGCGGTGGGGATGGCACCCACAACTTCACTACTGCAATAATAAAGGTTGCTCAGTTAGAGCTACATGTTTAGCTATTTTGGATAGCTTACCCTGTTAGGAGTATCAAGATCATTAGATCTACCTTGCTAAAGGATTTTACAACACTTATTCTAAATGTTGCACCTGGTTAAAGGCTTTACAATTTATAGACTTTGTTAGAGTCTTTTACCCTATTAAAGGTTTCTCTTACAACTTCAAAATATTACAATAAAAATCTTTACAAATATCTGCAACTTTAAATCTGGAACGTTATGGCAGATTCTATATGCTCAAAATGAGATTACCTTGCTTATAGCATACCTTGGTAACCCATAAAGTAACTCGGTAAACCCTTTTGTTTACTTTGTTCTTTGAGTGTTCTCTTAAATCCTTCTCGATGACCTCTGTGTCTCTGTAACAGTCATAGTACTCTGTGCTTTCTTATGTATTACTCATGTCTTGCTTCATACACCTCTATATCTCTATCTAATCTCAATCCATGTTGTATAAATAGATCTCTTATGTCGGTGATCAAGTTCATTGCTTCGATCTTCAAAACATGATTTATCAAATGAATAATTATACAAAATATTTCATTGGTTAGATGACCTCAAAATCATACACAATCTTTAAGTGCAATTTCCAATGTGATAACGGTTCTATGTTCCTCGATCTTGTAACATGTTTTCCCTTGTGTGTCTAGATTCAATGAATCTGGTAACACATTTCACTCAGTGTATATCAACTCGGTGTATCATTGTTTCTACTCGGTGGACATGGAATGTTACTCGGTAGACAACTCAGTGAATATTGGGCTCTGTGACTACTTTCTTCTATAACTGACTGCTCTGTGCATACTAACTGAATGTTTCGGTAGTAGTAATCGACTAGAGTATATAGAATGACTTAGGATATAAAACTAATGGCAACTATAATAAGTAGTAACATAAAGTATATCAAATGGATGTAAAATGTGCATTTCTGAATGGTGATCTTGAAGAGGAAGTTTACATTGAACAACCTGATGGATTTTCATTGACAAATGATAAAGATATGGTTTGCAGATTAAGGAAAGCTTTGTATGGATTGAAGCAAGCTCCTAGAGCTCGGTATGCTAGATTGGACAAATATCTTTGAAGCTTGGTTATACTAAAGGTAATGCTGACAACAACTTATATTTCAAAGTG
The DNA here is from genome assembly GCF_030272615.1 of Cryptomeria japonica. NCBI lineage: Eukaryota > Viridiplantae > Streptophyta > Pinopsida > Cupressales > Cupressaceae > Cryptomeria > Cryptomeria japonica. Next base: position 809,305,181 of record NC_081411.1, read on the forward strand.
ACTAATGAAGACATCTTGGTTATTGAAGTTTTTGTTGATGATATCATTTTTGGACAAAAAGATGGATTATGTAAAGACTTTGCTAATAAGATGCAGGAAAAATTTGAAATGTCTATGATTGGGGAGATAAAAAAAATTTTAGTATTGCAGATTGCATATTGTGATAAAGGTATATTTATATGTCAAACAAAGTACTTGAAGTAACTACTCAAGAAATTCGGTATAGAAAATTCCAAATCGGTAAGTACTCTTATGAGTACAACTGATAAATTGACATTGAAGGATGGTTTAGCTCCTGTTAATTTGACAAGATATAAATCTATGATTGGAGGTTTACTGTATTTGACACAAACAAGACTTGACATACTAAATGCATATGTATTGTTTCAAGATTTCAGAGTAATCCTAAAGAAAATCATGAATCGGCAGTGAAAAGGATTTTCCAGTATCTACAAGGTACAACAAATCTTGGTTTATGGTATCCTAAAGATGAAAATTTTGATTTATGTGTATACACTGATACAAATTGGGTAGGAGATGTAGATGATAGAAAGAACACCATTGGTAGGGCATTCTTTCTTGGTAGTACATTGATTTCATGGTTGAACAAGAAACAAAGTTGTACATCATTATCAACAACAGAATCAGAATATGTTGCAGCAACAACTAATTGTACTTAGGTATTATGGATTAAACAAATGTTGAAGGACATAAAGGTAAAATGAAAAGAACCTATAATCATTTATTGTGATAATTCAATAGCAATTGATATATCTAAGAATCTGGTATTTCACTCTAAAACTAAACATGTTTCTATGAAATACAAATTTCTGAAAGAGAATATTGAAGAAAAAGAAGTGAGATTGGTTTATGTTGATGATTGGCATCAAATCGGTAGAATTAGTAGAGAAACTTTTTTTTGGGGTTTTGATGGAGGAGAGCTACTTCTTAGGGGGAGTAGTTGGTTAAAACAATTGGTTATTGCAATTGGTTCTATGAGTTGGTTCTATGTTCTATTAGTTGTATTGATTTGGCATTTGATGTCAAAGGGGGAGAGATATCTATGGAAAAACATTATCCTATGGGGAGAGAGAGATTATGCATTAGCGAAGAGATATATACTCTCTGCATTTATTTTGATTTTTGGTATTGATCTATTCTGGAGATTGTTGGTTTTTGTTTTTTGACATTCTGTTTTGGCACTTAGATGTTTTTCCATCTTGTGTTGCCATCAATGCCAAAGGGGGAAATTGTTGGTATTATGGATATGTTGCGTTGGTTTTGTCATTGATGTCAACACTTATCTTCTAGAGATCTTTGGTTATGCTGAACCGACACATTATGTTCATCGACATGTTAAGTGACTTATGCACAGTCACCAGTATATTGTTCACCGACAGGTTATATTGTACACCAACATTGAAGTTGACTTGTTATCATATGGAGATCACTTGATTATGTCAAAGACATGGTTTGGACACTTGGCTTTAGTATTTTGGTTATTGGTCTAATTGGGTTGACATATTTGCTGTTACCGACAAATTGGTCTAGGTTATGGACTGGCATGCATTATCTATTCTAGATTAGCATGACACATTATGGAGATGATTTATTTAATTGGATATTGTTATAAATGTATTGAGCCAACATGATGCATCACATCTTGATTTATTTGTAATTGGTTTAATTGTAGTATTCTTGGTAAGCTGACCTACACATTTGGTCTTAGGTTTTGGTATATATGTAAGATCTCATTTGTGAAATGAGATAATACATAGAAGGAAGATATCGGTATATGGTATATGGTTTTAACATGGTATGTGTGAATATTGAAGATCATATGAGCAGACCATAGAAAAGGTTCAAAGAAGGTTTGAAGTTGATTATCAAAGCTTAACTAGTACTGAATCCAACATTGGAGATGCTACTTTGAGTAGTACATTATCATTGGATTTAACCATCCAATTGTAGTTAGTGTGACTCCTATTTTGTGATTGAGCAGTGAGCTCTAGGCAATTGGCCTTTCTGCATGTGCAGAGCCCATTTGTATACACATACTATCTATAGTAGTATCATCTGATTGTGGGTAAGTTTTTCCACTGTGGTTTTTCCCCTTACAAGGTTTCCACATACAAATCTTTGTGTTATGTGTTGTGGATGTTGTTTCTCTTTCTGTTTTATGCATTGAGTTTCACCAGTATTAATATTAACTACTAACCTGTCAACCAACATTAAGTTTGGTTTACCGGTATTAAGTATCAAGTTTGATTAAGATATATTTGGGTTGAAATTAATTGACAACTGATTCACCCCCCCCCCCCCCCCCCCCTCTTAGTTGCCTCTAGGTCCTAACAGCAAATTCCCCAATTACTCAACTGGCAAAGCAGAATGTTCTTGCACTGGTAGGAAACACATCTGATAACTAAGGCATTAGCCTTAGGGGAAGGCAAATTAATGTCATGTTTTGCATTACCCCCAGTTGTGGTCTGAAAGCTTGTTTCAGATCCTAGAGAAGTCAGTCTGAAGGATAACCGATGCTGAGATAATATATTTTTAATTCGGTATGATATGTCAGCATGCATTAATGCCAATAAGAAATTAGGGTTTCATAGAATAAAAGGGAAAAGTTTCTTCATTTTGATCAAATGAAACTCAGTGTGAGTTTATGGCGATCAAGATGATTAAGAGAATTTTCTAGCAATTTCTAGTATTTTTAGAGCATATTTATAAAGGTTTTCACTGAGAAAGGTATAATGAAGAGGAAGAAACTAGATACCTTCATTGCCCCTATTGAATTTGGTTTTGAGACTAAGGAGGAGCCTCCAAAGATTCCTAAGATCTACATGAGAATTCAGAGGAAGAAGCCCGAGGAAGGGAAGGTGCAGAAAACTAAAGTCACTCTTTTGACAACTCAGAAGATTTGAAGGAGAGGAAGGCTCTAAGAAAAGAAAACCGCTCAAGGAGTGTTCTCCCACCCCCGGTAAGAAGAAGAAATCAAATCTAGATACAACTCTTGAATTTGGTAAAAGTATCAAGGTTACTGGTCCTCTTTATGTTGCTAAATTAATTGATCAAATTACAAAGAATGGTATTTTGATCAAATTTATATAATAAGTTAGATGCTAGGATGTTATCTGCTATTAAGGAAGATCAATATATAAAGGTTTGGGAATTATTAACTATTTGTGGTGCTATTACTAGAGATGAGATGCATCAGTGTCTAGATTTTGCTAACAAAATAATTTTCCAGAGTAGAGACTGACATATAAGTCTTATGGTGGGCATAGTGAATGAGATAGTCAAGGAAAGCCACGAGACATGGGTTAAATTCTTTGCTGATAAACTAGGTTTCTTTACATCACTGGATACTCCTCCTAAGTCTGACATTCTAGACATCCTGGTTGATGCTAAGGGTAAAGGTATACTAGGTGAAGATCCACAGGTTTTGGAATAGAAAATAACTGGAGAAATTCCTCCAGCAGTAACACATGTATAGCATGTAGAGATCAATAAACCGGTAGATAATATTGAGGATAATTTTTGTCTGGTAATTGAAATTCATGAGGTAGACGTGGTAGAAATAACTGCACCAAGTGGCGAAGCCACTGGTGCTTAGGAGAAGGTAAAGGATAAAGTTGAACGAGAGGAAGAGGAGAAAGGATAGGTTGAAAAAACTAAAGTCAAGGTACCGACACCCTCACTAATTGTTGGTCCCTCATTGTTGGCACTTGAATTATCCGAACAAGAATATTTAGGTCATTTTGAGAAAAATAATATTGAGTAGCTGAGCAGTTTTGAATTGATGTTTGTTGCAACTTAGAAATTGAAGAAGGATCGGAGGATAAGCAAGTTATTGAGCAGGCAATTCCAATTTTGTAGCAACTTGCACCGGAATACAAGATAGATCAGGTTTCAAGTCCCTCTAGTAAGTTGAAAGGTTTGACGAAGCACATTACAAAAGAGTACCAAACTCTTCAACAAGTGTCAAACTGACAGTTGGTGGAAAGATATAATGTGGCAAGGCAGGTCACCTGTGATAATATGATCACATTAGACAAAGCTAAGCTGACAAAAGAAATTAGAAGGATTGATAAAGCACTTCATCAATGTAGTCGTATATACCGGTCTTGCACTAACATGACCAAACTAATAGAAGACCAAGATAATAAAATTAAGGCAAATAAGAACAAGTTGGAACAACTTCTAGTCAGTTTTGATGGTACTGAGTCTTTGACTAGCTCTGTTAATGGTCAAATTTTTCTTTCAGAGTCATAAATTTCAGCCTTGGAGAAGGAAAAGGAAAAATTAATCTGGCGGGCCAAAGAATTTAGAGGTTTGGTCAGTCCTCGGCTTAATACTTTGTTACTTCATAAGTGACAATGTATGGATCAGATGAATATGCCCACACCGACAACCCTAACAGAAGAAGAATTGCATGCTTACATTCTGAAAGAGTTTGTATCAATTTTGGTAACTTTAAAGACCGACTGGGATACTTATTTGGCATTTTTAAGGGTGCTTATATTCTTAAGTACATCTAGATCTGGTAATCACAATTTTGATTTGTACAGAATTTTATTAATTTCTTATTTTTTGCCCTAGCCTTTGGCATTGTTGTCCGAGGAGGAGAGATTGGATGTGAAAAATGTTAAGGGACATAAGAAGTAATGTATAGCTTAGGGGGAGCAACCTTCTGAGACCATCTTTGGGAGATTAGATTTTGGAAAGGAACTGGTACAACACTTCAATGCTCCATTTTTCACATGATTGTTGCCATCAATGCCAAAGGGGGACAGTGTTGGCAATTGACACTCATCCAAGTTATAGGTGTTGTCATTGATGGCAACACACTTCATGGTAGATCTAGCAATTAGGTTAACCAACATTCAGGGAACTGACACACATGTAACTGACAATCTTGGAACCGGTATTCTAAGGATGACGTAGGAGATTGATCTGACAAATGTGGAAGCAGCAATAGTCATATAGTTTTATGTTCATATTTTGTCTGGGCCGACATGTCTCTTATCTTTTGGTATATTATTGTAATCCGACATAAGGCATTTATGTTTTATACATGTAAATGGGTATATAAGTCAGTCTAGTTAGGTCATTTTGGATATCTACACAAAAATATAGAGATGTGATAGGCTATGCGATGTTATACGAGAGGGGTCTTGATTGACAGAATATGAATGTAAACATTTGTAGTCAGTCTTGGGTATTTGTCTAGAGGATTGGAGAGCAATCTAAGTTACTGGTAAGGGAGGTTATAGTATAACTGGTACACATAGTTCTTTAATTGGAACTCATCCATCATGTTAGATGCACATTCAAAATTTAGATTTGGTTTGTAATTCAATATTTCTTATCTGTAGTCAGTGAGGCTCCTTTGTGATGAGTAGTGTACTCTAGACAATGTGCCTTCCTGCACGTGCAAGCCCCTCTTGTAATATTTATTCAATTGGCCAGTGGATAGATATTCAAGGTCACCAATCCCATCGTGGTTTTTCCTCTTTGAGGTTTTCCATGTATAAATCTTTGTGTTATGGTTTTGATTCTTGTGGTTGCATTGCTATTACTTTCTTTTATGCATACTAGTTAATAAGTGGATTTGTTAATAAGGTGAAAAATACTCTAACTGGAAGAACACCGATTCACCGCCCCCCCCCCCCCCCCCCTTCCTCAGTGTTCTTGGATCTCAACACCAACACATTTGTTGATAGTTCAACCTAGGGTGTTTTATAACTCTCTATTCTTTGAGTCATTGATGTTTGATTATCTTCACACTGATGATATTTCAATGCCATAGCAAATAGGGACAAAATGTAGACACCCAAATTTGATTAATTTAATTAATTGAATTTAGGTATCATGAATGCTCTTAAATTAAATAATTACGTATTATTTACTTAATTAGTGTTCCCTCCTTCTGGTTAATTAATTTTGTTAATTATGCTATAGTCCTCCTTTAATTAATTATTTGACAATCATAAATAAATCAATTAATTAAATTCACCTCCTTCTTCTATTAAATAAATTAAATACATAGTTTGACTATTTAATTCATTTTCCTCCTTTCCTCCTAATATCCCTTATGGAATTAATTAATTAAATTAAACTAATTCTATTTCCTCACATGTCATTTAGCCTTAACCCTCACCTGTCCCTTCCTCTAAACCTAACCCACCAAGCTAACCATAGGTTTTAGTCAACCTTATCCTCTTTCCCTCCACATATGTGTGCACATTCCAAAATATCTTAAATATCCTAATATTTGAAAATGAATCCTTTTATTTGGGTGTTTCTCTCCCTTTAAGTCAACCTTTCATAAATCATTTAATTACTTAAATTCACCTCCTTCTATTAAATAAATCAAATGCATAATTTGACTATTTAATTCATCATTTTTCACTTTCCTCCTTTTTCCTATTATTGAATTAGTTAATTAAATTAATTAATTCTTTTTCGCCGCTCTAACCCTCCTCTAACCCTCATATATGATAGTTCTGATACTTAATATAAGTACAGATCCAATAGCCAACAAGATGAGAGGGGGAAGGGTGAATCATACAAACTTAATCTTCCATAAAAACATCAGATTCAACCTCGGTAACATATATTTCAGTAATAAAACCAAAACTGTCAAACATGCAAACTCAAAAGCATATAAACATCGTAAACCTCATAACACTAGATTTAACGTGGAAACCCAAATAGTGAAAAACCACTATGGGATTTTGGACCCACTAAGAAATATACTCTTTCTAGAGTATGCTCAGTTAAAAGCAAATCTTGTTAAAGATTACAAACACATTGCTAGATGTGACCTGGTTAAGGGATTTCCCTCAAATCTGTTAGGATCTTCACCTTGTTAGAAGTGACCTTGTTAAAGGATTTCAAACACTCAATCAGAATGTCACCTTGCTAGAGGGTTTTACAAATAAGACTATTAAGTCCACTCGGTTTAGAGATTTTCTGTCACTTTCACAAAATAATAGTAATAAAATCTATCTGCAACTTCACATCTAAAATGCTAAAGTAGATTCCTATTTGTTCAATACAATCTAGACATAGAACTAATCTTGTCTATCTGTTGGGCTTCTATACTTTGTTGTTCTAACAGGTCTTCAAGCTTCTGTGCTTGGTCATCACTATGTAGCATCCTTGTGCATACATTTGCCTACAAACATTGTTTATCAACAGTTTCCTATTTATAAACAATTAGGTAACCGCTTAATCTCCTTGATCACATTTCCCATGATCAATCATAGCCATCAGATCTTCGATCTTGTCCAGGTTCAATGCATCTTTCGATCTGAAAATGTTTTACCCCACCTAGGAACTTGCATACATTTCTTGAAACTTGTGAGAGGGTATTGCGGTTCAATCTGAGCTGTAGATCTTCATGCTAACTTTCCTTTGCCTTAGATTCATTAACAAACTTCATTCATGGCTCACCAATCATTTAGTCAGTTCCAGCTCATCAACTTCCTTCATTAAATACCTCATGTAAACATTTAATGCATTCTGTTATAGCTCGGTTACAACTCGGTTACAACTCGGTAAATACTAAACTTCACTTGGTAGACATTTCACTTTCATTAACCGATAGCAATAACCTTAGGGTTTACCAACTAGGTTCCTTAGGGTTAACCAACTAGGTTCTTTGCTTGATAACATAGTATAGTATTAACCTTTACATTTTACAACATATGTATGATGTTCAAACAATCTAAAACATCATGATCTCATCATTGTCTAACTCGGTAATAGTTTCCCATTAAATACCTTATTCATCCCCTTATTCATCATATTCTTCTTGTGTCTTTTACCGACATCTTTATACTCTTCAAATCATACTTCTCAAGATATGGGAACATCATACTGGATTAGAAAATCAATTTCTTGACATCAATGACAAAATAATAATATCAAGACAGTAAACATCCTTAATCAGTTTTATCCATAATCATCAACAACCTTCTCAAAATGCTTATTAAAATGCCAACAATCTTTCATTGTCTGTTATAATGCAATATTGCCAACAATCTCCCCCTTTGGCATTAATGGCGAAACCAATTGATTTGACCTTTAAAGATTTGGACTGTTGTGATTCTGAAATGTTGAAATGCTCTCCCCCATACATTAGACTTCTCTTCTTCTTTTTAGTCTTCTTTCCAATCTATAGTCTGCTCAGTTTTCTTTTAGTCTTCTCCCCTGATAGGTCTTCTCCCCTATATTAGTCTTCTCCCCCTTTGACAACAATGCCAAAAAGTAAAGAACTAAAACAAAATTACTTTTTGTAAGAAGTTATTTCCTGCTATTGTGTATCAACTGAGTCTCAATTTTGTCTTCAATTCCTGTTCCCTATAAGATTTCCTATAATATTTCTTGTACACCTTTAGAAAACATCCTAAATTGTATAAATCAGCATCAACTCCCAAAAGATATTTGATAGAGTCAGCGAATTGATGCTTTCACCGAACTCGGTCAGTGAGTAGAAGATAGGGGTAGGACCCCTAACTTACTTCTGAGATATTCAAAAGTGTCCCTTGGTAGTGGCTTGGTGAAGATATCTGCTATTTTCTCCTTTGTGCTAGCATACTCCAACACCACTTTCTTCTCTTGAGCTTCTTCTCTAAGATAATGATATTTGATAGAGATGTGCTTTGTCTTGGAGTGCATAATAGGATTCTTTGAAATATTAATGGCACTAGTATTGTCACAGAATATAGTTACTGGCTCGGTAACTTTCTCATTTATACCTTCCAATAGTTGTTTGATCCATGCAATGTAGGTACAATTCAATGCGCAGCAACATATTCAACTTTTGTTGTTGACTGTGAAACACATCCTTGTTTCTTGCTAAGCCAACTCACTAGTCTTTCTCTTAAAAAGAAAGCTCCTCCACTTGTGCTTTTTCTATCATCAATGTTGCCTGCCCAATCAGCATCAGTATAAAATTTTAAATCAAAATCATTTCCTTTTTGATATACTAAGCCATAATCCTCTGTCCCTTGCAAGTATCTAAAAATTCTTTTGTTTGCTGTCATGTGTGTTTCCTTAGGATCTACAGAGAATCTTGCAACTATACCTACTGTATGTGATATATCTGGTCTGTTGTGAACAACATATTGTAGCTTTCCAATAATGGATTGGTAAAGTGTCTCATCAACAGATGTAGATTCATCATTCTTTGATAATTTACAGTTGGTAGTCATAGGAGTACTTACTGGTTTTGAATCCTCCATTCCAAATTTCTTCAAGATTTCCTTTATGCACTTGGATTGAGTAATGAAAATCTCATTTTTCATTTGCAGTATCTGTAAACCTATCAAAATACTTTATCTCACTGATTAATGACATCTCAAATTCTTTGCTCATTTCATTTCCAAAGTTCTTGCATAAAGAGTCATTTCCACAAAATATAATATCATCAACAAATATGGCTGAGACTAGTATTCCATTTTCATCATTCTTCATATACATGTTGATGTTCTCACTTGTCCTTATAAAACCAATCTTAATCAAATAAGAGTGCAATCTTTCATACCATGCTCTAGGTGCTTGTTTCAAACCATATAAAGCTTTGTTCAATTTACATACCTGATCTTTATTCTTGTCTTCAACAAATCCTTCAGGTTGTTCAATAAAAACTTCTTCTTCCAATATTCTATTCAGAAATGCAGATTTGACATCCATTTGATATACCTTGAAATTTTTGAAAGCAGCATAGGCCAACAGTGTTCTTACTCCTTTAAGTCTAGCAATAGGTGCAAAAGTTTCACCATAATCAATTCCTTCTTCTTGAGCATAACCTTTGCAAACTAGTCTTGCTTTGTTTCGAATGACCTCACCTTTTTCATTTAGCTTGTTTCTGAAAATCCACTTTGTACCAATTACATTTTTGTCCTTTGGTCTTGGGATTAGTGCCCATGTGTCATTCTTCTTGATTTGATCAATCTCTTCTATCATAGCATTTATCCAATCTTCACTGTTAAATGCCTCTTTCACTATTCTCGGTTCAAATTCAAATATCAAACATGTGTTCTATCTCAGTTTGTTCCTTGTCATCACTAGATCATCCTTATCTCCTATAATCTGACTTGGTGCATGATGTCTTCTGACATACTTGGCTAATACAGGCTCGATAGGCTCTGTATGATCTTCTTCATCACTCGGTAACTAGATATTCTCTTCATTTTCTTCAATAGTCTTCTCGGTAAGACTTCTCGATTGAACATAGACAAATTCATCATGGTCTTCTGGTTCCTTGGAATTTCCTTCATCATTTCTTTCTGCAAATTCATCAATTTTCACATTTGCACTTTCTACTATTTTGTTAGATGATTTGATCAAACATTTAAATGCTTTTCTTCTAGAAGAATAACCTAGAAATGTTCCTTCTTCACTTTTTTGATCAAACTTGCCATTTCTATCATCTTTATGAACATAGCATCTACTTCCAAAGATTTTAAAATAATTAACATTAGGTTTCTTATCATACCAGATTTCATATGGTGTCTTCAAAGTACCTTTCTTCAATTGAACTCAGTTCAAGGTGTAAACAGCTGTGCTTATTGCTTCTCTCCAAAATTTTTGTGGCACCTTCTTTTCAATCATCAGTCTTCTAGCACAATCCATAGTATATCTATTTCTTCTCTCAGCTATTACATTCTATTGTGGAGTTCTCGGTGCAGAGACTTGTCTTTTAATACCATGATCATTGCAGAATAAATTGAATTCATGAGATGTGAACTCTCCTCCTCTATCTGATCTTAGACATTTCAAATGTCTTCTTGTTTCATTTTCAACTCTTGCCTTGTACCATTTAAACATTTGAAAAGCTTCTGATTTTTCTTTTAGAAACATTATTGACATCATCCTTGAATAGTCATCCACGAATAATATGAAATATTTATCACCATAATAACTTTGAACTTTCATAGGACCACAAAGATCAATGTGCACTAGATCTAAAATTCCCTTAGAAGTGTAAGACTTACTTGTAAAGCTTGATCTTTTCATTTTACCCATTTGGCATCGTCGGCACATAGCATTCTCAGGTTTTTCAAGACTCGATAGACCTCTTACTTGGTTCTTCATACTTATTTTGATCAGATTATCAAAATTTACATGACAAAACCTTTTATGCCATAACCAGGTATCATCAATCTTTGCATGCAAACACTTATTCTGAGTTGAGTCAAGGTGAAATGTGTTACCTTTTGTTTGTGTCTTGGTAGTAGCTAACTTCACATTCTTGTCATGAACTTTGACAATTCCTTTTTGAAATTCTATTCGGTAACCTGTGTTGTTTAGTTGTGCTACACTCAAAACTTTTTATTTCAAATATTCAACCCAATAAACATCATTGCATCTTGCATTATCAAGAAGTGTTATAGATCCTTTACCTCTTACCGGACATGGTGCATCATTACCAAATCTAACATAGCCTCCATCATAATCTTCTAATATAAAAAACTTTTGTTTATCTCCTGTCATATGATGTGAGCATCCACTATCTATAATCCAAGAATCATTAGTGTTTATGTGAGATATTAGGGCTTTTTCTTCATACCTTTCTTCATCTGATCCATCTTTGGTAGCCACATAAACTACTTCCTCTATATCAGTCTCATCTGATTTATCATCATTAGATTCTTCATCAGCTATTAAACATGTCTTTCTATCTCTTCTTCTGAAGTCTTGGTGTCCTCTGTAATGATTATCTTTCTGTCTGTCATCTCGGTAATCTCTCTTTTTAGTAAAATATTTGTCAGGACAGTTAGAAGCCATATGTCCTATCTTATCACAATTAAAACATTTCAAAGGTAGTTTTCCTTTATACTTACCTTTGCCTCTCGGTAACCTTTTGGCTAATAGTGCTTCAAACTCTTCCTGCTTTCTGATTTCCTCATACAGTTTGTGTACTGCCTCCATGTTCTTACGAAATCTTTCACTTGCTCCACTATGATCTCCTTCAGAGTACTTATACTTTCTTTAATTGAAATCATTAGATTCATCAAGATGAAAAGAACTAAATGCAGACTCAACTTTATTTATCGAAGATCCACTGTTATCAAAGTTACTTAACTTAAATGCATGTAGCTTACCAATAGTAGCATCTAAAGAAACTGGCATATTAGGTACAGACCTCAATTCATTGATTGCAGAGACTCGGATTGCATAAGCTGGTAGAAGGGTTCTTAACAACTTACTTGTTATATCCTTTTCTTCAATAGTTCCACCTGCTCCTTTGATTTGATTGACAATCTCCTTTAGTCTTGTACTGTACTGAGTTATGTTCTCACCTTCATTCATCCTCATAGATTCAAGTTGTCCTCTTAGACTATCTACTTTTTCTCTTTGAACATGTGCATCTCCTCCATATACTAATATGAGCTTATCCCACATTGCCTTTGCATCATTGCAGCCTTCTAGATCATTAAACTCTGAATCAGTCAATGCAGATGTTATTTCAATCATTGCTTGAATATGTTCTTGCTTCGCCTTTATCTCTTCCATAGTCAATGGATAGGTGCTCGGTGAGACAAAATCATTCTCCAAATAATATACAACATATTCTCCAACTCCTGATAGATGCAGCTTCATCATTTTCTACCATGTAGAAAAACTTGACTTGTTCAGCTTCAGTGCATCCCTCTTATATATCTTGGATCTTTAACTCAAGTGCCTTTAAACTTTTCTTCTAGAGTCCAAAGCTCTGATACCAATTGATAGTTCTAATACTTAATATAAGTACAGATCCAATAGCCAACAAGATGAGAGGGGGGGTGTGAATCATACAAACTTAATCTTCCATAAAAACATCAGATTCAACCTCGATAACATATATTTCAGTAATAAAACCAAAATTGTCAAACATGTAAACTCAAAAGCATATAAACATCGTAAACCTCATAACACTAGATTTAACGTGGAAACCCAAATAGGGAAAAACCATTGTGGGATTTTGAACCCACTAAGAAATATATTCTTCTAGAGTATACTCAATTAAAAGCAGATCTTGTTAAAGATTACAAACACATTGCTAGATGTGACCCAGTTAAGGGATTTCCCTCAAATCTGTTAGGATCTTCACCTTGTTAGAAGTGACCTTGTTAAAGGATTTCAAACACTCAAACAGAATGTCACCTTGCTAGAGGGTTTTACAAATAAGACTATTAAGTCCACTCAGTTAAGAGATTTTCTGTCACTTTCACAAAATAATAGTAATAAAATCTATCTGCAACTTCACATCTAAAATGCTAAAGCAGATTCCTATTTGTTCAATACAATCTAGACATAGAACTAATCTTGTCTATCTACTGGGCTTCTATACTCTATTATTCTAACAGGTCTTCAAGCTTCTATGCTCGGCAATCACTATGTAGCATCCCTGTGCATAGACTTGCCCGCATACATTGTTTATCAACAGTTTCCTATTTATAAACAATTAGGTAACCGCTTAATCTCCTTGATCACATTTCCCATGATCAATCATAGCCATCATATCTTCGATCTTGTCCAGGTTCAATGCATCTTTCGATCTGAAAATGTTTTACCCTGCCTAGGAACTTGCATACATTTCTTGAAACTTGTGCCAGGGTATTATGGTTCAATCTGAGCTGTAGATCTTCATGCCAACTTTCCTTTGCCTTAGATTTGTTAACAAAATTCATTCACGGCTCACCAATCATTTAATCAGTTCCAGCTCATCAACTTCCTTCCTTAAATACCACATGTAAACATTTAATGCATTCTATTATAGCTCGGTTACAACTCGGTTACAACTTGGTAAATACTAAACTTCACTTGGTAGACATTCCGCCTTCATTAACCGATAGCGATAACCTTAGGGTTTACCGACTAGGTTCCTTGGGGTTTACGACTAGGTTCTTTTCTTGATAACATAGTACAGTATTAACCTTTACATTTTACAACATATGTATGGTGTTAAAACAATCTAAAACATCATGATCTCATTATTGTCTGACTCGGTAATAGTTTCCCATTAAATACCTTATTCATCCCCTTATTCATCATATTCTTCCTATGTCTTTTACCGACATCTTTATACTCTTCAAATCATACTTGTCAAGATATGGCAACATCTTACTGAATTAGAAAATCATTTTCTTGACATCAATGACAAAATAATGATATCAAGACAGTAAACATCCTTAATCAGTTATATCCATAATCATCAACAACCTTCTCAATATCCTTATTGAAATGCCAACAATCTTTCATTGTCTGTTATAATGCAATATTGCCAACAATATAACCCTTCCTCTATAACCTTACCCATTGGCTAACCATAGGTTTTAGTCAACCTTATCCTCTTTCCCTCCCCATATGTGTGCACATTCCTAAATTATCTTGAATTTCATAAAATTTGGGGAAATATCTCAAATATCCTAATATTTTGAAATATATTCATATTGGAATAGAACCTTCCTATTTGAGTGTCTTTGTCCTAGAAAAACATGTGTCCTCAAGGAAACTTGTCATTCTCTTGCATGATGCTTGCCCTTCTCAAGGAGAGTTGTGTACACAAGGAAAGTGGAACCTACATGCACCAATGACACATTAGTATGAGAGATTTAAACAAATAATATAAACAAGCAACCCCTCAAGAGAATCCCATTATCCTTTATCTCCAAGGAGATATTGAATTTGCAAGATTAGTACTCTTAGTTTGTGAACAAGATTCAATTATATGACAACCTAGAGAATGAGATTTATAAATGTTGGTGTAAATAATTATTCATCATGGATATTATTAAACCTTACTTAAGTTTACTTAGGAAATGCATTTCATAGTAGTTTGGGTATAAGACACTTGGGTGTTTGTGCCACATTGGGATAGTGTGTGTAGGAGAATTTCCACCTTTTATGGTGTTGATCTTGTTGTTACACTCCACATTCAGTGGGTGATCCACCTCATGTGGACTATTATATTATTTCTCCTACCTACCCACACCTATTTCCTACCTACCCTTTTTTCTTATTGAGCCACATGTCATGTTTGTGTGCTCACATATCCATATGGCCTTGCCTATATAAGCAGGCTCATATTCATTGTATGTAACGAATGCTTAATGATCCAGTTGATCATATTTTTCATCTTGATAGAATACAGTTTATTTCTATCATATATTTTGTCTCTCTTATTTGTGCTTTCCATTGCCTCTTGATCTTGGCAAAATCTCACATGGTATCAGAGCTAGTCCATGTCTCACATGGTATCAGAGCCATTAGAGTGCCATTGGTTTGCCAATTGAGAGAATTTTGGGGTTTGCATTTTGGAGCTTTCTATTGCAGGTTATTATTGGAGCTTGTTGGGTCAGATCTAAGGTCACCATTGGATTGAGGAGGTTCAAGAAAGTAAGAATCACCTTTTATTTCATCCAAATCCGACATTTGAGGCCAAATCTAGAGCTGTTTGAAGGTGGAGGGTGGTGACTTGTCCCGGCAATGATCTGCAATTTTGGAGCATTTTTTTGTCAAATCCATCATCACCATTGCGCTCAAAAGGCCCAAAAACCCCAAGATCGACTGTCAATTTGTTGAAATTGGCCTCCATTACCCTGAGTTGAAAAAATCTCCCTCCTAGCCCGCCGTACGGACTTGCAGGTACAGGTCTAAATTTTTTTTTATTTTTATCTTTTTCCATTTTTAATTATTTTCAAAAATTTAAAAATTAAAAAATAAAATTTTTAAGCTTTAACTTTAGGAGGGGTGATTTTATTGTTTTCATTTTTTAAAAATCTAAAAAAAAATAATTTTTTGGGGGAAGGGGGGGTCTATACGGGTCCGCAAGTGTACCTGCAGTTCGCAGGTATACCTGCGGGGTCCGCAGGCCACCTGCGGCTACCGTAGGTGGTACTTGCGGCCACCTCCATAGGGTACTTGCTGGTACCGCAGAGTACTGTGGCTCACAGGCTCTGCGGTAATCGCAGGCCACCTGTGGTGGTCCCCACAGGGGGCCTTTCTTTTTTTGAAATGTTTTTTTACAATTCTATTTTTTTTGTTAATTTTTCTTATTTTTTACAAATAAACTTTTTTCTCTTTAATAAATTCTTATTAAAGTTTTTTTTTCATTTCATTTTTTTTTTTTTCAAAAAAAAGACTCACCTTTTTTGCATTTTTTTCTTTATTTTTTAATAAAGTTTTTTTTGCATGGGCATAATAATTGTTTTTATTTAGATTTTTAAAATCTTTTAAAAACACAAACATCATTTAATAAGTCAAATTAGGAACACTTTTTTTCTTGTCACTTCACACCTGTCTAGCAGTGCTTCCAACTGACAGTCAAGGGGAGGGGTTGATTTGCTCCTTTATATCTCTTGGCCACACCCAATCGGAGGTGTCTTTTTCTACAATATTCTACAGGGCTTCTTGGTGGCATCATCTTCATGTTTCCATATTTGCACTATCATGTTGTATGCTCTTGCATGAGCAATGTTGTACTCGCACTATCATAAAGTGCCACACCTCTTTGTATCTTGTCATTGTTGACATATTTGTTGTAATCCTCTTGTACACATAGATTAGGAATATCTTGTGAGACTTGGTGCATGGCTCAAGTTGAGACTTAGATTGTACACATTTGTGCATGGCTCCCATGAGACTTGGATTGTACTGGTATTTTTGCTATTTTTGAGTATCCAGATGATGCTCACAGTAGGTTGTCTCCATGCCTGATCTTCTTTTTGTTGCAGCGAGTGATTCATCGTCATCGACTTGGTACCTAGTTTTGTCACACTTTGACATTATTGGTGCAACATTGGCTCTCTTTCTTCCTTATGGGGAGGTATTTTGGTCATCATCATTGGACCATCTTTGCAAGAGATTCGACATTGAGGGGGGCCTTCATGGTCTCTTCCTCTCTCTTATGAGGGGACATAGTTTTGTTCTTCTCATTCATCATTGAGAGCATTATGTGCTTTCATCATCTCTCTTTTGGGGGAGGGTTTTTTCCCATTGGGTTTTTCTCTCTTTCCCCGCTTTATGGGAGATTGCATTTGCATTTGTACATGGGTACCTAACATGGCCTTGTAGTCAGGACCCATCTTGCATTTCTTAGTTGCATTGTAGACTTAAGTGCATTCCCCTAAGTTGCACTTAAGGGGGGGTGTTGGTGCAAATAATTATTCATCATGGATATTATTACACCTTACTTAAGTTTACTTAGGAAATGCATTTCATAGTAGTTTGGGTATGAGACACTTGGGTGTTTGTGCCAAATTGGGATAGTGTGTGTAAGAGAATTTCCACCTTTTATGGTGTTGATCTTGTTGTTACACTCCACATTCAGTGGGTGATCCACCTCATGTGGACTATTATATTATTTCTCCTACCTACCCTTGTTTCTTATTGAGCCACATGTCATGTTTGTGTGCTCACATATCCATATAGCCTTGCCTATATAAGAAGGCTCATATTCATTGTATGTAACGAATGCTTAATGATCCAGCTGATCATATTTTTCATCTTGATAGAATACAGTTTATTTCTATCATATATTTTGTCTCTCTTATTTGTGCTTTCCATTGCCTCTTGATCTTGGCAAAATCTCACAATAAATGATATGTAATCTAAGCTACAATAAGAGCTAAATGCAAGATATAAATAAGTTAGAATTTATGCTAGATTATGATATACACAAATGTTATGAAGATCTAATTACAAATGAGTTAGGATTCTATGCTAAAAATATACTAAAATGATGCTAAAAATAAACTAAATGGATGCATAAGCTAGAGACAAATTGACATTAGTATGATGCAAAAACAAGAGATGATTTACATGCAGGAAATGCATCTATTTATAGAGTTTCCAAGGCTAAGAGTGATGTGGCAAGAAACCAATGGTTGAGATTCAATTTGAAAAAATGGATGGTGAGGATGCAAAGTTCATTTATGATGGAAGGCCAAGAAGATGGAGATTGATAATTTATTGCCAAGTCATGGGTCAAGGAGACAAGTAAGGTACAAGTACTCAAATGAAAGGTTTAAGTACCAATGATGTTAGGTCCAAGTACAAAGAGGTATGTTCCAAGTAACCATGATGATGTGATTCAAATCCCCTTTTTTGGCTAGATATTATTTGTCAAATAATTAATTTCACTTGTCACATACTAATGTGGTGATGAGGTGGAAAAGGTGAGGATGTGGATTTTTGAATGAAATGTGATTTTAGAAGAATTTTTGGAAAAGTGAATTATATAATTAAATCAGAGAATTTAACTATACAATAGAAGAATTTAAATGACCTTTGCACCCACTTTAATATTCAGGTTAGATTTATGTGCATATGTTTTGCCCCTCTTTGAAGCAATGTGTTTGCGACATGGCTCAAAGAAAATTGTCTAAGCGATATTCTCGATGTGCGACTGATTCGATAACGATGCCTTAGATGTTTGAAAAATTTGATGATTTGATGTCCCATATGTTTATTGGTGATGTATGCCCCCTCGGGAGGTAAATCATGGAAGTTTGCTAAATTTAGAGCACTTTTGATTTTTTTTGCAATCATAAGAATTTTGTCAAGATTTTACAAAAAATGATTAATTTGGAAAAATTTGGTCGGTTTGGCTCCCGATATTTAAAAATATGCCCCAATGCGGTGTTGAAAAAAGTTTGGTTAAAAATAATTAGGGATTGGTGAAAATAAATAATTACATGCCACCAAAATGCTCTTTTAAAAAGGCATAAAAGGTCAAAAGGCCCTTTTCACATGACATTTTCCCTTTTACCTTTGAAGATTCCCTGTTGAGGTGGAGTTTGTCTTTTAGCTGCCAGCATGTTGATTCCCTATCATTTGCACCATTTCAACTGAGTTCGTCGCCACTAGTGACCAGAGATGTACGAACCACCATTATGTCACCCTAAAACCGCTTTTTGATTCGAAATTTTTTTAATTTCATGCATTTTTATAAACTTCTTGTCGATTTAATTTTTTTTCTTGCATTTTAGCGCATTTACTAGTTTTTAGCGCATATGATGCGCCATTTAGCGCATTCAACTTGGGTTTAACTAGAACACACCTAGGCTAATTAGTGCATTTGAACCTGTTAGGAATCCCACATATACTGAGAGGGGGGGTGAATCAGTATCTAACCAGTGAATTGATTTTCTTAACTTAAAACATGTAGAATAAATTAATACTGAATACTAATAAACAAGAAATAATGCAATAAACAAAGATAACTGCAACCACATGAAAAACACACCATAACACAATAGTTTAACGAGGAAACCCGGTGTGGGAAAAACGTCGGTGGGATTTGTGACCCACAATATTCACTTACTAGCCAATAAGAGAATATTACTGCTACAAGAGGGGCCTACACATGCAGGAAGGCCAAGTGCCTAGAGCTCACTACTCAATTACAAAATGGGAAGTCTCACTGACTTACAAAATGGATTATATAAATCCAATGTCTTGTACTGCTTCAAAATAGCATCTACTATGCCAGATCCAGTACTAGTTTATAGCTCTTCTTCTTACAAAAACCCTTAACCAATAATTCGCATAATAGGTCTGCCTTATTTCACCTAATTACATTCCTCCATACTTACATAATTGTTCTACAATGATCTCTTATATATATGAGTCATTTTACACTTTGCCAAGTCGGCTTACAATGACTTTACAATAATAAACAAAATAAATTACAAAAAAAATTCCTGTCGGCTTCTATGCCAGTGGGCAATGTGTCGGTGTAGAATCTGACTTTGCTGGTGCCGGTGGATTGCCTTGCTGGTGTCATAGGATTATAAGGTTGCCAGCAATGACAAAACCTTCAATCACCTACAATGTCTCATTGGAGTGTGCATTTGCCAACAAAACCTTAGTTTAACACATGATAATTTTAGCGTATCCCACTTGTAGTTTAGCGCATTTGAAGGAATTTGCGCATATGACACATGTTATTTCACATTCGATAAAAAATTAGCATATATACCTGATTCCATGCACACAGTGTGAAGTTTAGTGCATTTAAAATTAT
This sequence comes from Cryptomeria japonica, assembly GCF_030272615.1. Classification (NCBI taxonomy): domain Eukaryota; kingdom Viridiplantae; phylum Streptophyta; class Pinopsida; order Cupressales; family Cupressaceae; genus Cryptomeria; species Cryptomeria japonica. The sequence continues at coordinate 809,325,207 of NC_081411.1, forward strand.
TTTTAGCATATACAATTCTTTTTGTGCATACAAAACATAGATTCACTCATTTGATTCAAAGTTATGAATGCTAGATTTTGTGCAATCTTGAATGGGTTAATCAACAATTTTTTATGATCAATTAGGTTGATATGATGATTGTTTGATGATTGATTGAACAATTTGATGCACTCATAAGAGCAAGTCGATGCACTCGAGAGAGTGAATAGATTATTAGATGCACTCAAAAGGAGCAAATAGGATGCTTAGATGCGCTCAAAAGAGCAAGTTGATGTGCTCAATAGAGCAGATTAGATGTGATTGAAAGAGCAATTATAGGATGCACTCAAAGGAGTGAATTTGATGCACTCAAAAGAGTGAATTTGATGTGCTCAAAAGAGAAAATTTGTTGCACTCAAAAGATAAATTTGATGCACTCGAAAAAATAAATGGATGCACTCGAAAGAGAAATTTGATGAACTCGAAAGAGAAGATTTGATGTGCTCGAAAGATCAATTTGGTGTGCTCGAAAGAGTGAATTTGATTTAATCGAAAGAGAAAAATTGAAATTTGGATGCACTCATGAGAGCAAGTATGATGCTTGTTTGATATTTGGCTGATGTTTGATGTCTGATGATTGAGTATATTAAATTAGTTGTTGAATTTTGATATGTTATTGTATCATAGGCCCCTTCACTAGTTCTGCAGATGTAGGGATAGTATCTTGACAATTTCATTATGATCCCTCAATTGACTAAGGATGATAGGAGATTGATTGATGCTTGCAGATTGGGATTCTTGCTAGATATGCCATGGTATTAGGTGAACCATGGTCTATTGGCAAAATTTGCAGAGCGGTGGCATATCGATCATAACACCTTTCACTTGCTAACTAGAGAGATGACAGTCACCCCAAAGGATATACATCATATCTTTCATATTCTAGTCATGGGGGAGTTGATCACATATGATGTCAAGGAGTAGGGTGGGATTGAAGCATTGAGACATATTTTTGATGATCCTCATATTGGTGTCTATTCTATTGTGTGGTAGGACATGGTCGATGAGTATGAGCCACTTCCTTCAGTTTTGGTAGGGTTGATCAGAGGATTTTTGTGTCTATATAGGCGAGGGCATGGTTTCTCAATTGCATGGGGGAAAATATTAGGTTAGATGGTGGAGAAGACAAAATTTGTCTGGGGTGTGTGCATGTTGTGATGCTAAAAATGTGGTATATAAGAAAGGCATACACATATAATGAGACAATAAATCAAAAATGAAAAGCTTAATTGAAAACTAGATTAAAAATGCAAACCATAAGTCTTCCTTGAAATGTCCCATTTTCCTCTATTCTTGAGGACCTTGAAGGTGTTTGATTGATGGGCTCTTAGTGGAGCAATGACCTCCAAAGTGGAAACTCAAGAGTTGAGTAGCTACTTGATCATGGTTGGTTATGCAAATGATATGAAATGCAGGATCTAAGAAACTAGATTAACATGCTATGATTAGTCCAAAATGCTAATTACTAGATGATTGAAATGAAAATTGCCTATAGTAATGGTGCTAAAGCTATGAATGCAAGGGATCCTTATTGCACCAAAATGGGGGATATTTATAGGAATTTCAAGGACAAAGTTGAGGTGGTAGGAGTCAACGATCTAGATCTGATCTAAAGATATCAAGGGCCAAGATTGAGGAAGTTGGAGGAGAGGTTGGAGGAAGGAACACTTGTCATCTCTGTGGTGACAAGTGTCAAGAAGCCTTATCCATGAGAGGGAAAGTGTCCAAGGGAGGAGGCATGTGGCAAAAGTGTCATGTGTCTCAAGGAGAGAATATCCACACCATGGGAGGTTAGGATAAGGAGGTTAGAATGTGCAAGATAGGATAGGGTTAGTTAAACCCAGGGTTAGGTTAGGGGATGGCTAGGTTAGGTGGTTAAAAGTTAGGAGCCATGTGCTCATTTGAATTTAGAAATTAAAATAATTGGAAAATGATATGAAATGAACTATATAATTTAATCAAAGGGGGATATGAAATGAACTATATAATTAAATCATGTAGATTTATTTACTAGTAGATGAATAGAGAAATTAATTAAATTGCTTGTGAATTCAATTAATTGGGAAGGGGAATTAATCAAATAACTACATATTTAATTAACTATCTTCAGACCATTTTTAGGTGTATAGATTTTGCTCCTCTTTGAAGTGACGTGTGACGATGCGTTGGTTCAAAGAAAACTCGATTGATGATGTTGCCGATATTGATTTTGATAGGATGCAGATTTGATTTTGATTTGATGCGGATTTGGTTTTGATACTAATTTGATTTTTAGATGATAAATCTCGATATGATGTGGATTTGATGCAGATTTGGTTTTGATACTAATTTGATTTTGAGATGATAAATCTCAATATGATGTGGATTTGATGCGGTTTTGATCTTTGAGATGATAAATCTTGATATGATGCCCCAAACACTGACTGGTAGATATTGATGCGAGGATTCCCCTTTGGGAGATGAATCAGATAATTTTTGAATGTTTTCAAATTTTTGTGATTTTTTTATTTTTTTGAAATTTTTGAAAAACTTTCGATTTTTCGATTTTAAATGATTTTCTAATATTTAGAGATTTTTCAGAGTCAATCTGATTCATTTCCCAATATGAAAAATTAAAAATGTTGCCCTGCCAGGTTGATTAGTTGATTAAATGATTAAAAATCAGTAAAATAAAAATCTCACTTAAATGCCCCATTGTGAGTTTAAAAAGGTGAATTCTTTTTACCACTCCTCATTTGTGCACTTCAATTGTTTGAGAAAAATTTTCTCTGGAGGAAGGAATGGCAATCCTGTACCACCAGCATAGGTTCAAGTGAGTTCGGCGATATGAGCATCCTCCGGCATATGGTCCACCGGTACATACTCCAAGAAAACCTAGCTTTGTTAAGTTTTATTTGATTTTTGAAAAATTTAGCTGTTTGCATTAAAAATCATTTTTTAGCGTTTTTGCTAGCTGGGTTGGGAAAAAATTACATTTTTGAGATGCATTTTTCAATTTACGAAATGGGTTCATAGGATTTTTTGAAAAATTTTCAATTCGCATCCCCCCCCAAAAAATCATTTATTACATGTTGCAATTTGAAAAGTCATTTTCGAAAAATAAATAAATAAAATTTAATTTTATTTTGATTTTTCAATTTTGTTTTGAGATTTTTTGCGTTTTTTCGATTTGGGTGATTTTGAAAACATGATTTGATTTGTCAATTTTTGAAGAAAATGATTTGATTTGTTGATTTGTGTCATTTTTTAAATTGATTTGATAAAGAGGTTGGGTTTTCTGTCAATTTGATTTGATTTTTGATTTTGATAGGGTAAGATTTGATTAGCTATCTAATTGATAAAATTAGGCACTCCTGATTGATAAATTTGATGATCAGTTTTGATTATCTTGATGTACACACGAGATGAGATAGGATTGATAATGACCACATGATAGATGAGTGTCATTGATAGGGGCCCATCGAGATTTGATAAAAATTTCAATTGAGCAAGATAGACCGATAGATAGATTGACTTGATAGATAGATAAATCAAGAAACGGATATAATGAAATGATTTGATTGTAGGAGCACTGTACTGTTCTCCAGTCTCGGGCGCTTCCTAAAGACATGGATGCTAATACCCCGTCTTAGCCAGGCAAAGAGAGACCACATTGGTAGGTGTGGTTTATCTTCCCTTCTTGACATGCCCTGACCCTTGATAAACTGGGGATTATTGAAACCCTTAGTAGAGCATTAGCATAGAGAGCACAACACTTTTCATTTGCCGACGGGCAAGATGATGATGACACTCGATGATGTCTACTAGATATTGTGCATCCCTATGATGGGTGAGTTAGTGTATTACAATCTTAGCGAACGGGGTGGGACAAATGCACTTTGTCGAGTGTTCGAGGATGATGAGATAGGTGGATATAACATTGTGTGGCAAGAGATTCCAGAGCTAGGATATGCCACATTACCTACTTTGCTTGGTGGATTCATTGGAGGTTTCCTTTGTCCTGATCATAGGTCAAAGGGATCTGCTAAAAAAGATGGCCCCATCCAACAGATAATCGAGCAGTGGCAGTCATAGTGGCAGGCACACCAGGAGCTAGCAATTCTAGATCTGCCAGAGATGTATATACAAATTGGATGGCCCGGGTGGTTAGACGGAGGAGATCAGGTCCTAGAGAAGAAGATTCCCTAGGTTGAGCATGTACCTATGACAATATCATAGGCTGAGCAGCCATAGGCAGAGGCACCTCGACAGATTTTCATTAGGATGTTGTATCATCAGCAGTAGGCTCAGGTTCAGTAGCTAGAGGGTCGACTAGTAGAGAGGGACTCTTAGATGGCCCAACTAGAGGATCAGATGGCTTCTCTCATAGTTGAGAGAGATGCAGCTAGGGATAGGTGTCAGTAGGCTGAGGCATAGGTACAGTTGTCAGGAGAGTCTATTTCAGGGAAGACTACCCTGAAGATGATGCACTAGGGGATCTAAGAGGCTGAGTATTACAAGACCTTATACTTTACTATTGTTCCATCTGATCGGAGGGCTCTAGGATTTTCACAGCTGAGCAGGAGATCAGGATAGAGCCAAACTGAGAGTCAAGGAGTGACAAGGCCACTTCAGAGAGATCCCCTAGGTGGGGACCCAGGTACAGGGGTACTAGCTGGTGCTACTATACCTGCCACATCAAGACAGAGTTTCACTCCACATCCTAGTGGTCACACTGATATGAGACATTGATCCATTCTTGTACACACCTTTTTGTGATTAGATATTTATGATTCCCGTGATGTATATTTGTGATGTATCTCATATATTTTGTGATATCATTGTACCTTGGACATTGATCTTGGTTGGATGATATGATATGCAATTGATCCTATTTGCTCTACATGACCTATGAGATGATTTGATATATGATTATGTTGTACAGTTACTTTCATGATGTATGCTTTAATTTCTATATGCTTATGGATTCTAGATGATGGATATATGATAATGCAATATTTATAAGATGTTATGCAATTGTGAATATGTATGATGATGCTTATAAGTGTTATGTGATGTATGTACAATGCAATGCTTTCTATGTTTATGATAATTTTATGATTTTTTCATGTATGTTAATATCTGATGGATGCAACGCAATGCATTGCAATGCAATGTAATGATGATACTTTATATGATTTGAGATTCGATGAATGTAATGCAATGATCTAACTAAATGAATGAATGATGCCTTAGTATGCAATGGTTACATGAGATGAACTAACTTATCATGCAGGATGAATGAATTGATTATTTTCGTTATTGTCCAATGTACTTAATCACGTAATAAGAGAGATAACACCATGTTAGGCTTTGCCTTGGAAAAGATGAGCGTTGTGATCCCATACAAAAATTAAACACAAATCTACTTTAAAATGCAAATGCAAAAATGAAATGCAATGCAGTGATCGGACTGGTCATGGAGTCAATGCTTTGTTTCATCATTGAGCCTTTAAAATATGGGAAATGAGTGAAAACATCAATGGTATAATTGAACCATGATGACCTGAGCACTACTCTTGGGTTTTGATATTGTAAGTTAGCACAAGCATCGAGGTATAATTAAAACAAGATGACCTGAGTGTTGTTTGCGTAAAACAGGCAGTATTAACCATTTCTATATGCAAGTCCGAAATGTCTTCCATGATACTCTGATGATCATGTACTGAGACAACTTTGCACATATTAATGCTCAATTTACATACAATAGACAAGAAAAGTATCATGTTCCTTCCTTGTTCCTCTAGTCAAAGACATCCTAGAGTTACTCAGAAATCATGATATCAAAAATCAAAATAAAATAGTTGAACCATTATTATCAAAGTGTTAAAATCATGAGTCAAGATATATCATCCATTGATATGTGATAGTTAATGGTTGATACTTTGATCTTATGTTCAACGTTCGATGTGTCTCAGTTTTTTGCTTGACCAGTGTTATCTAATTGTTGTTCTACATGTTTGATTAAGCTCAAAATGATCAAAACTTTTTGCCCCCAGCTAGGTTCAGGATTGTGCCCCAAGTCTAGAAATAAACCTTATTATGATATATACAATGATCCAAACCATGATGAGAAAATCACCTAGGATGCTTGAATATGTACAAAGGCTTTATGATGGACATGAACAATGCTAAAGGAAAAGAATGCAAGAAGAAGAATGCATGAACCAACAGATGGAAGAGCTAGTTGACAAATAGCGCCTGTTTTCTAGGTTTTCACCATATGTTTTTATTGCACTTTTTCTCATATTTTATTTTTTTTATTTTTTCATTGTTTTTCACTGTTTTTAGATTTTTTGCTTTTCCATTGTTTTTGGATTTTCTTCTTTTTCACTATTTTTGGATTTTTCTGCTTTTTCACTGTTTTTAGATTTTTCTGCTTTTTCAGACACAAAACTTATTCAGATGCATGCTATTGATCGGTTCCTCGAGTTGATCCTCATCTTGTGTTGATAGTTGATATGCTCCTGACCTAAATACTGTTGTGACCACAAACAAACCTAATCAGTTTGGTTCAAACTTTCCTTTCTTTTCTTAATCTGACTAGTTTTGTGGATTTTCCTTTAGTACTAGTTCTCCAACTTGAAACACTCATGGTTTGACCTTGTGGTTATAACTTCGACACATTATTTGTTGATATACCTTCAAATGATCAAAGACATTTTGTCTTCATTCATGGATCAATTTTAGCTCTTGTAAGCTAGATACTTGTTGTTCTTCATCTAGGATAAGATCATTTAATGATACTCGTAGAGAAGGTATCTCTACTTCTATTGGTAGTATTGCTTCTGATCCACAAATAAGAGAGAAAGGTGTGGCACCTGTTGGTGTGTGGATACTAGTATGGTTGGCCCATAGAACAAGATTCAATTGAATATGCCAATCTCTTCCAGCATCATTCACTTTCTTTTTGAGGATTTTCAAAATAGTTTTGTTTGATGCTTCTGATTGCCCATTCTCTTGTGGATAGTAGGGTGTGGAAAATCTATGTTGGATCTTGAATTTCTCACATAGTTCTTGTACATCTTGATTCTTGAACGGTCGCCCATTATCCATGATAATGGTCATGGGTATTCCATAGCGACAGATGATGTAGTTCAAGATAAATGCAACAATTTGTTTTCCTATGATATTTGTGAGAGGTACTGCCTCAATCCATTTTGTGAAATATTATGTAGCTACAAGGATGAATTTGTGAACATTATATGAAGAAGTATTTATCTTTCCTACTAGATCAAGACCCCATTGGTAGAAAGACCAAGATGTTTCCAAAGCATGAAGTTCTTGTGTTGGTGCATGAATCATATTCCCATGTATCTGACATTGTTTGCATGTTCTAGCTATCTGAAAAGAATCTCATTCCATAGTTGGCCAATAATAGCCCAAGTGTATGAGTTATTTTGAAAGGGTAAGACCACATGAATGAGTGCCACAAATACCATTATGGACTTCATGTAAGGCCTTCTTAGATTCTTCTTGTTTGAGACATCTTAAAAGAGTATCATCTAGACCTCGTTTAAATAGGGTATCTGCGACAAGAGTAAAATGGGAGGATTGGCAAATAAAGTTTCTCTTTTAGTTCTTTGATAAATCGGGAGACAAGGTGTTATCTTTTAGGTATGTGTAAGTTTGGCCATAGCGGGAGGAATCATGCACAACAAGGTGATAGATAGTTTGGGAATCAGGACAATTATGAGTGGGGTAAAACAACTCTTCCACCAGGAATTAATAATGCTCTTGATTTTCCTGTATATGAAGTAGAGAAGCAAGTGTTGCCATGGCATCTGCTGCTTTGTTGTCATTCCTTGGAATTTTCTCAAAAGTTATTTTTACAAAATATTTCTTGAAATCATCTACCATCTTTTTGTAAGGCATTAATCTGTCATCCTTTGTTTGGTAATCATCATTAATTTGATTGATGATGAGATGAGAGTCTCCAAAGACTTGAAGTTGTGTAATGTTCCATTCTACAACCATTTTGATACCTGTAACCAAAGCTTCATATTCTATTGTGGTGTTGGTGCATGGGAAGCTTAATTTGTATTCTTTCGGAATTGTATGACCTTATGGTGTGATGAATAGAATACCTACTCCTGATCCATGCTGTGTATATGAACCATCAAAGTATAATTGCCATGTTTTTGTGGTGACTATTAGGATATCAACATCAAGAAACTCAATGTGTAAAGGACAATCATCTTGAAGTAGTTCCTTAGCTAGTTGGTCTACAATGACTTGTCCCTTGATAGCTTTTCTATCGACATACTCAATATCAAACTCACTTAGAATCATGATCCATTTTGTTAGTCATCCTGTTAATGTTGCCTTGGTAAGAAAATACTTTAATGGATTGATTTTAGCTATCAACTTGATGGAGTGAGATAGTAGATAGTGTCTTAATTTTTGAGAAGCAAAAACTACTGCCAAGAATTCTTTTTCTATTTGAGAATAGTTGAGCTCATATCCCACTAGTGTTCTGTTGATGTAATAGATGGCCCGTTCTTTTCCTTCATTATCCTGTTGTGCGAGCATAACTCCTAATGATACTTTAGTGGTCAATACATAGAGTAATAATGGCTTTCCTAGAATTGGTGACATTAGGATGAGTGGTTGCATGAGATATGCCTTGATCTTGTTGGATGCATCCTCACATTTATGGTCCCACTTGAAATGAACATTTTTATACTATAGATGAGTAAATGGTTGACATTTATCTGCTAGTTGAGTAACAAATCTTCTGATTGACTGGAGTGATCTGAGTTGACTTATATTCTTGGGAGATGCCATTTCCATGGTTGCTTTGACCTCAGCTTGATCTACTTCAATACCTCTAGTTGAAACAATGTATCCCAATAGCTTTCCTAGAGTGACACCAAAGGCACATTTCTTAGGATTTAGCTGTAGCTTGTACTATTGTAACCAGTCAAAGATCTTTTCCAGTATCTCTATATGTTATTCTTTGTTGTATGACTTGGCCAAGATGTCATCCACATAGTCTTCCATGAATGTATGCATCATGTCATGGAATATCATTGACATAGCTCTCTGATATGTGGCACCTGCGTTCTTTAGTCCAAAAGGGATGACGTTCCAGCAGAAAGTACCCCATAGACATGTGAAAGTTGTCTTTTCTTGATCTTTAGGTGCTATTTTAATCTGATTGTATCCAAAGAAACCATCCATTAGAGAAAATAGGGAGTGTCCAGCCGTTAAATCTACAATGATGTCAATGTTAGGCAAAGGAAAGTTGTCCTTTCGACATGCATTATCAAGATCTCTAAAGTCTATGCATACTCTGATACTTTTGTCTGGTTTTGAAATAGGAATGATGTTTGATACCCATTGAGGATATGCTACAAGTTTGATCAATCCTACATCTGGTAATTTTTTTAGTTCTACTTTGACCAGGAGAGCTATATGTGGATGCATCTTCCTTAATTTTTGTTTGACTAGTTTAGCTCCTAGACTAACATTTAAGTGATGCATAATAAGCTCTGGATCCAATCCTGGCATGTCTGCATATGACTAGGCAAAATTGATTTTCCATCATTTGAAAAATTTCATATATTGTTTCCTTTCTTCTTCTGACAGAGAAGTCACTGGATGTATGATCTTTGGTTGCTTTGTTGTCCCAATGATAACTGCCTCTCTTGGTTCAATCAAAATTGATGACCTTTCTTGATAGTACTCAGGTAAAGTGTCAAATCTCCCATCTTTTGGCACCTTGAGGAGGTTTTCACCATTAGATGCGTCCTTTCTTTTTACTTTTTCCTGATCTAATGTTGCCAAGCAATGGTTTTCAGCGTTAGACCTCATATTATTTTCTTTATTTTTCTTTTTGTGACTGGGAGATTTGGCACCCCCTTGACTGGAAGATGTGTTACTGAAATTCTTGGTGAAAGTTGTTGTGGGTTCGATTGCATTAAGATATACAGATATGACATGGTCATTTGGAAAGGTATCAATGGTAGTATGTCCTTCATTTTCCCAATCAATAAGTTTAGGGTGGATTAGAGGTAAGGGGTCCTCAGGTTGAGATTTTTTGAGGGTATCAAGGGTCATGATAGATAAGTCAAAGTTTTTGATATGTATGTCAATGTCTAGAACACTACCCTCATCAGAATGACCTTGCACAAGAAGCTCCTGATCGTCTTTGATTAAGTCCAAGTTAGTCAAATGTGATTCTAATTCAAGTGGGCTAGTTCCTAACATTTTCCCTACATACGTGTGAACTACATCGACTCCTACATCTTCTTTAAAGCAATTTTCTTAAGCTGATTCTTCAGAATGATAGGAATCCCATTCCCATTCGTCAGAATTTGTCTCACTTGTAGCTTGCAATCTACAAATTTGTTCATATAACTTCTAATGTGTTTCTTCTATTTTTCTTGTTATATCTTTTCTTCTTTCATATTCAACTTCTTCTAGACTGAGATTGAGTTCTGTCAACTTTTCTATCAGCTCTCCTTGACTTGTATTAGCTTCTTTCTTTTTTTGATTAAGAGTTAATGCTGCTTGGGAGGTATCATTGGTTTTTCTTTCTTGTTGATTAGGAGATTGCTTCTTTTTCCATTTCATGTTTGCTTATACTTTTTGCTTTGCGGATGCTTCTTCGCTTTCAATTGCAAGTTGTTCTTGTTTGTTTTCATATTCTTCTTTTTGTTGGTTAGATGATGTGTCTTCTGGTAAAGTAACTTGTCCATACCCTAAGCCTACTTTGTCTGTAGCCTGCTGAGTATGAGGTTGGATAGGTTCTGAGATACCTTCTTTTCTTTTTCCTATAGGACCTATTCTAGTGTATCCCATTTTTTGAAGAATGTTAAATCCTTTTCCACACTTTTCAGTGGGTATTCTAACATTGTTGATCTTTTGTTGGACTTCTTCATCTTTGTATAGCCACTATAGCACATGTTTGTCTTCTGTTTCCTCTAATAAGGTCCCAATGCTAACAAATGCTCCATCAAATATTGAAAGATGTTTCACAATTGGTTGTTGTTTAGAGTTTGATGGTTTTCCATAGGATTTAGGAGAAACTGGTAATTGGGATATTGAATATTCTTTGTTCCCTCGATCTCTAAGCTGAATTTGTTTTTCCATACTTGACAAAATTGAGGAAAATTATTTTTCTTTAGTTTGCATGTTTTAAGATGATGCCTCCCTGTTATGAGGAGCAATGAATTCTTGAGATGGTTTGAGGTTACTACAATACTGAAATGGATTTGAATCTACTGAAATTGAGATTTCATGCTCGTTGTAGAGAAATTTGAGGCACTGATGATATGTGGATGGAACAACTTATATGTCATGTATCTAGGGTCTTCCCAAGAGTATGTTGTATGATAAGTCCAATTCTAGAACTTGGCATGCTGTGTCTTTCTGCAAAGGTCCTACTCTAATGGGTAATATCACAATTCCTTTAGAGGAACACTTTTCTTCATCATATTCTTTGATGGTGATCTTTTTCTAGAGATCAAATGCATCTTTTTAATAACCTAGAGCATAGACAAGACTCAATGAGAAAATATTTAAACCAGCTCCACCATCTATTAGGACACGTTTAACACCTATCTTGTGAAGGAGGACTTCATTATCCAAGGGAGTGTTATGGGGATGTTGCAAGGACATGTCGTCTTCTTCGGTAAATGATAAGCAGTGAGGGGTTGTGAGGTGTCCCACCATGGTTTGGAATTGATCTATATCAAGATCTTTGGATACTATTGTATCGATTAATGCTCTTTCTAAAATTTATTTGTGTGTAGGTGAAAGCTTTAAAAGTTCTAAGATGGATATTTGTGTGGGTGTTTTCTATAATTGATCCACTAGATTGTATTGTTTGGTAGTGGATGATGTGTTAGTTGTAGGACCCAGAAAAACCACTTTGGCTTTGCTTCGTGTGATGACATGAGCATGTTCTTGATGTTGTTTCTCTTTAACCACGATCACATTTACCACATTATCATATGCATGAGCATAGTTTACCTTTGCTTTACCTTTACCATTTTGCCCTGTTGATGATTCACCCTTCTCATAGTTGGGAAGTGGAGTTTTGAAAGTTGTGTGAGATTCATTTGTTGTATGTCCATCCATAGTTATTATTCTATTATCAATCAAATCTTGGATGACATGTTTTAATCATTGACAAACATCTATTTGGTGTCCTTTGTTTCAATGGAAATCACAATAATGGTTATCATTCCACCAAGAAGGTTTTAACTTGGGTTCAAAGTTTCTTTCTTCTGGTAAAGTAATCAATTTGTTTGTGATAAGCATTTTTAATGCAAAGCCAAGGGGTTCACCAATGTTTGTAAATTGTCTTCGAAAGAAATTTTTGATAGTTGCTTTTTGGTGATTGTTGTTTTATTGAGCCGTTGTTGAGTGATTGGATAAATTAAAAACCGGTTGCTTTGGTTTCACATTTTTGTTATCCACTATCCCATCATTGACGACATTACAATTTCTATTCCAAAACTTTGGCTTATAATTGTGATTGTTGTTGTTAGTGTTGTTAGGAGGGTGAACTCCTTCTTTGTATATTTTCAACTCACTCTTCTTTATCATGGCTTCCTCCATTCTAATTCCATTATCAATCATCTTTCGAAAACTTTGATGTTCTTGAATTTTTAGATGATAACTCATTTGCTCATTTAGGTTGTCGATGAATATGTCCATTTTTTCATACTCTGGCACTATACGAGGATATCGTGAAGCTAACTATCTCCATCTTTGTAAAAATGTCATGAAAGGTTCTCCACTCTTTTGTTTGGCATTACATAGGTCTAGCATTGTTACTTCATGGTGTATGTTGTAAGCTTATTGTGAAATAAACTTATCCACCAATTCTAAGAATGATCTGATTCCAGGTGTAAGTTTGGAGAACCATTCCATAGCTAGTCCAATTAAGCTTTTTGGAAATAATCTCATCAAGTAGGTATCCTCATGTGCAAACTCCATACTCATTGTGCAAAATTCTCAGATATGATCTTGGGGTGAGTGCTTCCATCATATTTTTTGTATCTAGGAGTTTCAAAACCTATAGGAAATGGTATCATGTTTAGGTTTCTGTCGAATGGATAAGGACAAATTTCTTGAAGTGAGTATCTTCTAACATTCCCTCTCTACATATCTTGAATTTGTGTTTGCAGTGTTTGTATTTGTTGTGTGAGAGTTGTGATAGGATTATCAACATGATTTGTTCTTGTATAATCATGATTTTGCATTCTAGGAGGATCTTGATATCTTCTTGTATCATCTCTACCCCTTCTTGTATCCTCATTGGATTGAACGTTATTTAAAATTTCTACTTCATCCCTTTCGGGAATGTAAGTTTCCTCATTGGGTGTGGTGTTACTAGGAATTGATGTGTCATTGAGTTTGAGGCTAAAAATATCCTCATATTGTTTGTTATTAAAAGGGGGGCCACTTCTCTTTTGTGTCAGTTTGTTCACATCAAAATCTTGGGGGAGTGTAGCACCAGATTTTGCTAACATTAGGAAATATTTTTCTTTTTCTCCCTCCAATAATTTTTGCATAAATTTATTGAATTGAGGATCTTTTTTGATGTCTCTGACATGTTGTTCTATTATTTCCTATTCAACTTGTATTTCATCTTCGTGTTCCATGTTTCTATAGTCTTTAGTTATTTCAAATATTTTTGTTTCTATTTCTGCAATCTTTCATCTCTGAGCCCTGGTTAGAACAAGCATACATGTGTTTTGAATGTCTTGCGAGATTTAAATCTTGAGTAATGTGTTGCAATAAGTGATCAATTATTGAGGAAATTATTTTTTCAAGTATTTGTTTGTTGGCAAGTGTTTCGATCTTAGTTTTGGAGTGCAAATTTTGTGAGTTTTTATATGACCAAGTTTAATAAGAATGATATATCTTATGATAAAGAACAAGGTTATTCTGATCAAGCGTTGTAGTTTCGTGATAAAGGATTATAGATCCTAATGAGAAACTATGTTTGAATGATCAGTTTATCAAAGAAAATGTGATGTTGCACTTTAAGGTGTTAGATCTTTAAACTTGTTTGAGGTGAATACTTGAGAACCTTAATGTGTCTTGCTCTTGAATCTATTTTTGACAGAAGATAACTTGATTGAATGACCCAACAAGATGACCTAGTCACTATGTTTGACTATTTCAGAAATGGGTTGTTTTTGTTTTCTGATTTTGATGTAGTTTACCATAAACGTTGACAAAATGACCATGAACTCTGCTATACTAACTAGAAACACCGCTATACTGACTAGAAACACTGCTATACTGACCAGAAAAGCTGATAAACAGGCCAAAAACATTGACAAACTTACCAGAAACTAGGGAAAACTTTAAGAAACCCCCCCCTTGGACAAGGTGTAAAAACCTGGCGAAAGTTGTTTAATTCCAAGGAAAATTTTAATTTTATTGGCAATTTTTTGCGGTTTACGAAGAAAAATAATAATCTCCATTGGCGAATTAGCCGTGATCGCTCAAAGTTTGTGAAAAATCCTGGCGAATTGTACTATTTTTAAAACCCAAAAAATAATTGCATGGGCAAATGGTAATGTTTTTAAAACCAGAAAAATATTTGCATTGGCGATTTCAACCTATTTTCAAACCATAAAAATAAAATATTGGCGATTTCATGCTATTTTCAAACCATAAAAATAAAATATTGGCGATTTCAAGCTATTTTCAAACCATAAAAATAAAATATTGGCAATTTCAAGCTATTTTCAAACCATAAAAATAAAATTTTGGTGATTTTAAGATATTAACTTTAAGTAATTAAAACACGTGGCACACAGTCATCAACTCTCTACCTCTCATAGTTGTCAACTCTCTCTATCTCCAACTCGCAAGCTAAAAATGCAAAGCCTTCTTAACCTCGAGATCTAGCGACTGAGGGAAACTGAACTGGCACTCGCCAATTCTCGACCACAAATGTTAAGTCCTTGTCAGTGCAGCGACTTGGAGATAGTGGTAACTTTAACCCTTGTTGCGTACTCCCAACATAAAACTGTTTATCTCATAACAACTCAAGACCTCACGACCAAAGCAATTTCACTAACAATCTCCAGCTCGGTAACATAAAACACTAACACCCAAAAAGCTAGAGACCTTGCGATGTAAACCCAAACCAACTTGTTGCCAACTCGTAGCTTGATCACGTCTTCAAATATTTTACCTCGTGAGCTGCTGATAACCATAAAACTTAACCACAAACTATCTAGTCGCTAACTCACAACCTAAAATTTGTAAGGCTTGGATGCTGACTCGTTCCCGAGGGACTAGTTTGAAGGTTTCTCTTGATTCGAGGTTGATTAGACAAGCGTGGACAACGGTTTCAGAGGCATAAAAGGATTTGATAGCTTCTGAGTTAGAGATGGGAGATCACAGATTTCTCTGAGAAATAAGAGCTCAGGTTGCTTGTTGTCAAGGATTTTGAAGCAAAATTTGTCCAATCAAGGAGGAATAAAATCAGAACAAAATCATTCACAATAGATGAGCCTTAGTAGGATGTAGTGGATTTGATAGGCATGATGATGACTTCTAGGAATCTAGAGTCTACCGTCATGTTGAAAACCACCAAAATGATAATTTTTCACGTGAATGCAGAATGAGCATCACCAAATGAAGTGTGAAAATGTTATAAATACAATGGAGTAGTGACTTAATTGGTAGAAGAGAAAATAAACCTTTTTCATTTTCTGAGAGTGGGTTTTTTCCTCAGAAAGGAAGATGATGTTTGAGCAGGATTGTGCATGGAGTTGTACTTGTTGTGTGCTCTGTGATACCGGATGGGCATTTTTTTGTTTTCTTTTGTGTGAGTTTGTTTATTGTCAGAGGGGTTGTGAAAGTGAGAAGGATTTCTAGAGGGGGTGTGAAAGCCTTTTTTGTCAAGAAGGGCCAAGAATGGCACATCCTCTGCTTCTAATCTACCATAGGATGGCAAGGGATTTGAAGAAGGAGCCTGCAGAGGAATGAAAGAAGGATTTGTTTGGGTGGGGAGTGGTAGCCAGTCATCTTTGTGACGACATGGAAGCTACAACACCCCCCCCCCCCAATAGATTACATTTACCCTAAAGCTCTCGTTTCCACTTTCCTTGATCGTGGGCATGAAGGCTCAAGTTCCTCTTTCCATTCTATCTGTTCCTGGGCATGAAGGCTTCCTCCTCTATTTGGAAATGATCTGTTGGACTTGGACAGAATGTAACATATCACATTCCATCCGAAATGAAGGTATCAGGATGATAATAGCATGGCTCAAGCAGTTTTGCAAGTTGTATAGTCATTGGGGTTCCTTTTCTAGTTCCAGTAGTGATTCTAGACTCTAGGTGAAGGGAGCAAGTTGTATATTGTATAGTCATTTACAGAGAAAATGAAAAGCATTTAGTGTCAAGCTTTGTCTATATATAAATTTATTTTGTGTATAATTCTATCTCTTTCAAATGATCAGAATCATGAGATTTAATTTTTTTCATTTGTTGCATTGTTATGGTGTATGTAATTTTTCATTTAATGCTTCCTAATCCTATTATGCCCATGAATGCAAAATTTTTGTTAGTCTGGAATCATATTAAATAATTAAGGATTCACCTCATTGTAATTGGTGGTTGGATTATAGACAGTCATAGAACACCTCCATATATATTACATAAACATCAATAGCATATAAAATCTTAAGAGTATTAAGAACAAAAGTATTAAACACCACAATAGATTATTAGATAGGAATACAATTATAGAACATAATTAGTAAAACATCAAGACAATAGACCAATGCCTTATCCTAGGGCATAGAGTCACTTACAATTCAAGACAACCTGATAATAAACTTCAATAAGATTCATTTGTAGTTAAATAGGAATGAAATTATGAATAATGCCATTACATATAGTTACACAACCCAGTTTCATATGTAAACTAAAAAACCCTTGACCATTCAATTCACAGTGAAAACATAAATTCAACACAAAGACAATTATGTGAAGATTGCATTGCTCAAACTACAAATGATATTGATATTATATTCATAATGATATCAGAAAGTAAATTCACAATGTGATTCAACAATGCACTTATCAAATTCTTGAACAGTTGAGCTATTATAACTATATTAATATAAGAGTTTTCAAGTTCAACATCATTGATCAATGAAAGTGGCAACCTCAACCTGAGGATTCAACAAGCTTAGGATTACTGTGAGGAATCTTGGGTAGCAACCTCAACCTAAGATTTCTTCTTTGGCTTTAGCATGGCTTGCCACCTTTCCACCTCTTTTTCTGTTGGCCAATTGAATGCCTTTACTATTAGGCCCAATATGGAAAGCTAATGTACTGAGAGGGGAGGGGTGAATCAGTACTCCAAAACATTTCTTCAATAATATCTTTACTATTATGCATAAACCGAATAGTGCAGTAACATAAAATAAAGTTAAAACAAATAAATAACAATCATACATGATTCACTCCATAACACATATATTTTGGTTACGCAAAAACTCTTGGTTAGAGAGAAAACCTACGGTGGGGATGGCACCCACAGCTTCACTACTGCAATAATAAAGAGTGCTCGATTAGAGCTACATGTTTAGCTATTTATGATAGCTTACCCTATTAGGAGTAACAAGATCTATTAGATCTACCTTGCTAAAGGATTTTACAACACTTAATCTAAATGTTGCACCTAGTTAGAGGCTTTACAATTTATAGACTTGATTAGAGTCTTTTACCCTGTTAAAGGTTTCTCTTACAACTTCACAATATTACAATAAAATCATTACAAATATCTGCAACTTTACATCTGAAATGTTATAGCAGATTCTATATGCTCAGAATAGATTACCTTGCTTATAGCATACCTCGGTAACCCATATAGTAACTCGGTAAACCCTTCTATTTACTCTATTCTTCGACTTTTCTCTGAAAACCTTCTCGATGACCTCTGTGTTTCTGTAACAGTCTTCTTTCATTCATACATACACCCTTAACTCATGTTGTATAAATAGATCTCTTAAGACAGTGATCAAATTCATTGCTTCGACCTTACAAACACGATTTGTGACCATGTAAAATATTTCATTGGTTAGATGACCTCGAAATCATACACAATTTTCTAGTGCAATTTCCAATGTGATAATGGCTAGATGTGCCTCGATCTTGTAACACATTTTCATATGCATGTCCAGGTTCAATGAATCTGGTAACATGTTTCACTTGGTGTATATCAACTCGGTGTGTCATCTTTGCTGCTTGGTAGACATGAAAAGAAACTCGGTAGACAGCTCGGTGTATACTGTGTTCTGTGACTGCTTTCTTCTGTAACCAACTAGACTGTGCATACCGACTGAATATTTCAGTAATAGTAACTAACTAGAGTATATAGTATAACTTTGACATAAAACTAATGGCAATCTAATAAGTAGTAACAATCTCCCCTTTTGACATTAGTTGAGATGTTTGACAAAAACTAGTTTCAAAGTTATAACTCAAAAATCTATATACTTTGCAAAATGACTATACTGAGAGTATATATAATAGTCAATGAAATAGTATATTCAGATATACTCCCCTTATCATTATAATGTACAAAACTCTGAAAACTCTGATTTTGAATGCTCGATTATGTTTTGTGTGCTTTGCTTACTATTCTGTATACGGATACTCTTCTTATTCTGCTTGGTATACTTCCCCTGTATACTATACTCTGAATACTGTATCAAATCTGTATCACTCCCCAAATATATTGTATCACTCCCCAATATATTGTATCACTCCCCCAAGACTGTATCATATTACTCCCCAAATATATGGTATCACTCCCCCTTTTTGCCAAACATCAAAAACTTAATTTCCATTCGGGGGTGGAAACTGGTCAAAAATGGATTTGTACTTGTTTCGAGCGTCGATGAGAGCGACAAAGAGTGCATCCTTTACATTGTCCATTAAAGAATTTTGCGCTTGAATATCAACCAATAGTGATATTAAGCCATCTAGAGTGCTTCCCTCTTAAGTAGTAGATAAGTATGTGGCTCGGTTGATCTGTTCTTGGACTGATGAAAGATGTGGAAGGAATAATGTCTGAAGTGTCATTATGTCCATCCTGATCTTGTGTTCTTCATTTCTTAAGTCCAATTGTTGAGCCATGAGTTGTTGTAACCTTGTATAAAAATTCTAAATTGAATTTGGCTCTGTGGTCAGCTTGCTTGAGAGATCGGTGATCTCTTTCTCAATTGTATCTGATTTATTCTTAATGTCTTTAATGAATAAAGAAAATGTATAGAGTTTCTGAAATAAATAATGAATGTGCTTGAGTTGAGGAGTCAACTCAACAATAAATTTGACAAGTTTGACTTTGCCAATGGCTAGATCTTTCTATACCTCTTTTATCATTTTTGAAATGAGCTCCTTGTCTTTTAGCTTGCTCAAATACTCAGATGCATCAACTCCGAATATTTCTATTTGATTAAGGAGTTCATCCAGTTGAATATGGATGGCTACATCGGTTGACATTGTAGCTGTAGGTAGCATATCTGATAACAGTGTCTTCACCTTCTGAAGTACTTTATTCTTCTTTTGTATGGCCATATGTTTTTCTTGTTCGGCCTTTGCCTTGCACAGTTCACCAAAATCAATGAGTGCTTTCCCCTTTAATTTTGATATATCCACATTGGGCAACACTATTGGTTTAGACAAATCAACTTTGAAACTATGCCTTTTCACTTTCTTTTCTTTACCTTTGGCCAGTTGGACCAAGACAATAGCTTGGGAGGCTTGTTGACCCTCAGTAGGTTGCTTGGTAGAGGCAACACTTTGGTTGGTTCCTGTAGCCTATGTGGTGTCTTTTAATGTCTCGGTATTGGGTGTCTTAGCTGCAACATTTTCAGTGCTCGAAGGTGCTTGTGAGGTCTGTTCTAGAGTAGTATCTTCTCCTATTCTAGACTTGTGACCTTTGGTGCCTTATGTTGTATCCTGAGGAGTTTCAGTAGAGACAGGTTGATTGACTGGGGGATAAGGCTGAACTTGTTCTAAAATAGATTCACTAGATACAAGTTTTACATATGTAGTGCCTTCTATCATTTCCTGCTCTGGTTCCTCTGTATCCATGACATCTTCATCTATTTGAATAGTGTCAGCAGGGTCTTCTTCGGTAGCATCAAGACCTTGTTCGGTGACATCAGGATCGTGCTCAGTGACATCAACGATTTAAACTGTAGTTTGTTCACCGGCATCCTTGATTTTGAAGATTTCCTGCCACTTTGCTTTTGTCTCATTTTCTATGTCAATATATAGCCCATTCATCAGTTTTAAGGCTCTTTGTTTTACAAGAAACTTTGAATTGTAGGTTGTTAGATGTTCCTTTATTTCAGCTACTGATATATCAGGAAAGAGATGGACTAGACTTCTTTCTCTGATTTGTTTCTCTAAGTCCATTGCATACTTCGACCTATTATCAATATGCAAGTAAAGTTCATTTGGAAGTGACTTTGCTAGTTCCAATGGAGCTAACTAAAACTTTAGAAGTGTGCAGATGACAACTTCTTTAATTTGTCTCTTCTCATCATTATTTCTAGTTTCATACTTGACATATCTAAATGAACCAAATCCTCCATATTCTTTCAGATTAGCACATAAGTTTTCAACACTATGTATATTTACCTTCTTGCTCTTGACAATTTGGAATTTGTTTGCATCCTCTAATTCTGTATCACTAGACTCTTTTGCCAAAATGAGTCTTCAAGTAGATTTCTTGTATGTCTTTGTTACCTTGGGAGTAGTAACACTCTTTTTTTTCTTACTCGGTGATGTTACAGATGCTCTTGTGTTAGGTCTCTTTGTTGGAGGAGTTGGTAGGGCCTTTGAAGTGTCTTGTTTCTTTCTTTTTAGCACTTTACCCTTAGGCAATTCGATGCTCAGTGTTATAGCTGCCTCTTGAGCTTTTGATTCCTCTTCAGTGATGGCAAGAGTGCCTTTGACAGGTGTAGAGGAAGAGTCTTCTCCTAATTTCTCTGACAATGCCTTAATCATCTTTGTTGCCTTTCTTGTAGCTTTGGGTACTACAATGCTCATTTTTACCTTTTCCTTTACTTCTTCATAGGTTCCATATCTTAGCTCGGTAGCATGCCTTGGTAATGTAAGAAATGCATCAATTTGTTGTTTTGTGATGTCAAAGTCAATCTAGTAACCCATAGGTGGCAAAGATTGAGTCCTTGGTTCCACAACATTCACATAACAGTAATTGGTGTCAACTTCAAAACATATATCATTTTTGTATTTCTCTACTAGCTGGGGTGGGATTCAGTACCTGTTATGCATTTTCTCTTGAAATTTACTGAAGTAATCATCCATGATGTCATTGAAATTATCTCCCAACTTCTTGATGAAGTCATTAATCTGATGGGTGATTGGTCGATGTAACTCCCAAACTACTTTACCGACTGATGGAAAGAATTTTTCAAAGTAGAAAAACATGCATACCAGTAGTGATCCAAACTTTAGAGTATTAGCCAAGTTGTTCTTCTTCTGCTTCCTGATTGTGTTCATATTCTCAAATAGATTCTTCAATAACACCTCACATAAGTCAATTTTCATTCCCTTTTTCACAATTTTATAAGATAAGTCAACTGCTGCACAGGATACACTATTTTCCTTTGCCGATTGGAAGAAACAGTAACTAATTACTCTAATAGCAAACTTAAGTTCTGCATCAGTGACATTGTTCAATTTCAGTCC
Organism: Cryptomeria japonica; assembly: GCF_030272615.1. Taxonomy (NCBI): domain Eukaryota; kingdom Viridiplantae; phylum Streptophyta; class Pinopsida; order Cupressales; family Cupressaceae; genus Cryptomeria; species Cryptomeria japonica. The sequence continues at coordinate 809,347,001 of NC_081411.1, forward strand.
TCTGTAATCAGATTCTACTCTAGTTAAACTGATCAATTCCTTCTATGATATCATCTTCTGGGCTTGGGCATGATCATAGATAGGGTAATCGGTAATCAGATGAATGATTTCCTTGGTTATCTTGAATGGTTTCTCTTCTAGCCACATGAAATCATCATGAACTCTGCTCAGAACAAACTTGACCCACTGGGGTTTGAACACACGAGGATAGGTTAGGGCTTCAGTTAATCCTTTGATTTTGATGTGTTCATACTTGCTATTTAATTTACCATCGGTACATAGCTCATCATAGGTGTCTCTGATTTCAACATGACCGAGTTCTTCAACAGGACATTTGGTGAAGAATCTCACATCTTCGACTAACAACACTCTATCCGGGATGAGTGAAAAGGTAGTTTTGTCATCTGGTTCAGAAGCAACTTTGGGAGTCAAAGAGTATTTCAGTGAGGGCTTCTCTACATTCTTGACAACTATGGGATCTTGGATCTTGGGCACCATTTAAGATTTTAGGTAAAAACTAGTAAAGAGTCCTTAGGGTTTCAGGATTTCAAACGACAGACACTTTATACTTAGCATATAATGGCAACTCGATAAGATCAGTAAACCCACTTAACAATACGTTGAGATTTGATGTAAATACCTTGGATTTGCTTTGAATGAGAATTTGATCACCTTGGAATCGCTTGCTCTACTCTCTCAAAAACTTGGTAAGTGTAAATGACCGTGAAAATGCTTTTAAGTACACAAAATACCTTATCGGGCTCCGTGCGGGTGAGGTCAAAAACATTAAATGCACTCGGTTCCTCTTTAACTGATTTACTCTCTTTTTTTCATTTTAACCGAGTAACCAAACTTCCTTCATTTACCGACTTCACAGGCTTCCTGTATTCACTGACTTGATAGGTTTCCTGTAAAGTGCTTCAAAAGACTGTGATAGAATTTCAAACTTACTAATACATCTTAACTATGCAGATTTTGAATTTAGTACATAATAGAATAGGAACTGTTATGATTTTAACCTTCAGAGAATGCAGTCCCTTCATACCTTTATCGATTAATTTGGAATAGGTGCACCTAACTCGGTAGGTAAGTTGCTTTCTTTATTTGACACAATTTCCTTCTTTTTCCAAATCATCTGTCATTTTTCTTTTATTTCTTCATTGTCTTTTCTAGGTTGATCTCTGCAATCTCCAGCCAAGTGTCCAACTTTGTGACAATGAAAACATGTCATACCAGGATTTCTCCATGATCTTCAGTTGTTCATTCCAAACGTTATAAAATAGTTAGCACTAATATGTCCATATCTTCCACAACATTCACACCATATCCTTATATTATAATCCCATGGTACTGCTGCATATTGTTGGTAAGGATCTGTGTAAGTTCGGTAACCTCTAGTGTTTGCTCAGTGTATAGACCACATGTAGTTCTTTTTCTTAAACCAACACTTCTCGGTATTATTTCCATATCTATTGCAGTTTCTACAAAACCCTTTGAATTTTGCCTTCTGATAATTGTTAATAGACTTTGTCCTACATTGATTAGATGTGTGACCATATTTATTGCAATTGTAATAATAACCATTAGACTTAGTGACATTCAGTTGCTTACCTTTTCTGATTTGGCATATGTTGGCAGTGTGACCTTGATTTCCACAGCAGTTGCAAATAGGCTTCTTTCTTTTGATGTTATTCCTGTTTCCATCTTGCATTGATGATTCTCCTCTCTCGGTAGTATGAATTCCTTTCTCGGTAGAGTCTTTTCCTTTGTAACCGAGTCCTGTATCTCTGTTGGGTCTTCTTGTATTTAGTTGCTCATCCAACATCTTTGATGCTTCATAACTCTTCTTCAGTATTTCTTTGGATTTCTTCTTTGTTTCAAGTTCATCGGTCAACCTTGATACTTCAAGTCTTAATGCTTGGTTCTCATCATTCTTCAGAATTTCTTCATGATGTGCATAACCTAGTTGATCTGATAGGTTTTGTTGAATTCCAGTCAACCTTGTGATTTCATCATTTTATCAGATACTAAGACTTCAAGTTGTTGTTCCTCTCTTTGTAGATCTCTTGCTTTATCCTTAGTTATCCTCAATGCATCTAGATTTTCAGTCATCTGTGTGCTGAAATGTTCATGTTCTCTTTTCATTGCTTTTAGTTGATCAACCAATGCTTTGTTCTTTTCTTTCAATACTCCAATCATTTCTTCAGTTTCTTCAGATATACTATTCTTAGATGATGTCTCAATTTGTTCCACTAACTCTTGAGAGTCCTGCAAATCATTTGATAATCTTCTTACTTTAAGAGATTTTTGCATTTGCCTTTGCATGTCTGCAATCACTTGATTAGCATGATCCAGCTCTTCTTGCAGATACACAATCCTCCGAGATTGTTTATAGCCTTCCATTGATAATATCTTTCTCTTTAGGCAGTTAAACCCTTTTCCAAGATATGAGCTCTGATACCAATTGTTAGGCCCAATATGGAAAGCTAATGTACTAAGAGGGGAGGGGTGAATCAATACTCCAAAACATTTCTTCAACAATATCTTTACTGTTATGCATAAACTAAATAGTGCAGTAACATAAAATAAAGTTAAAACAAATAGATAACAATCATACATGATTCACTCCATAAAACATATATTTCGGTTACGCAGAAACTCTTGGTTAGAGAGAAAAATTACGGTGGGGATGGTACCCACAACTTCACTACTACAATAATAAAGAGTGCTCAGTTAGAGCTACATGTTTAGCTATTTCTGATAGCTTACCTTTTTAGGAGTAACAAGATCTATTAGATCTACCTTGCTAAAGGATTTTACAACACTTAATCTAAATGTTGCACCTGGTTAGAGGCTTTACAATTTATAGACTTGATTAGAGTCTTTTACCTTGTTAAAGGTTTCTCTTACCACTTCACAATATTACAATAAAATCATTACAAGTATCTACAACTTTACATCTAAAATGTTATAGCAGATTCTATGTGCTCAGAATTGATTACCTTTCTTATAGCATACCTCGATAATCCATATAGTAACTTGGTAAACCCTTCTGTTTACTTTGTTCTTCAACTGTTCTCTAAAAACCTTCTTGGTGACCTCTGTGTCTTTATAATAGTCTTCTTACATTCATACATACACCCTTAACTCATGTTGTATAAATAGATCTATTAAGACAGTGTTCCAATTCATTGCTTCGATCTTACAAACATGATTTATAACCATGTAAAATATTTCATTGGTTAGATGACCTCGAAATCATACACAATCTTCTAGTGCAATTTCCAATGTGATAACGGTTAGATGTGCCTTGATCTTGTAACACATTTTCATATGCATGTCCAGGTTCAATGAATCTGGTAACATGTTTCACTCAGTGTATATCAAATTGGTGTATCATCTTTGTTGCTTAGTAGACATGAAAAGATACTTAGTAGATAGCTCGATGTATACTATGTTCTGTGACTGCTTTCTTCTGTAACCGACTAGAATATGCATACCGACTGAATATTTTGGTAATAGTAACTGACTAGAGTATATAGTGTAACTTTGACATAAAACTAATGGCAATCTGATAAGTAGTAACATTTACCTCTTCCAACTTTTCAACTGAATCTATCCATTTGGCATCTATAACTACCCTGGACTCAACAATAAACTTTGCATGGTCAACCTCAACCTTGAATAGTGAATCAAGCAGACCGTTAAGGAAATCAACATCAACTTGTTCATTTACATGCTTGATTATTTCTTCTTACTCTAGAATCAAATCAAATTCACTGGTCCAATCAAAAACTAATTTCAAATCTCCATTACTACAATAAATTGAAGGCACCAATTTATTATAACCTTCCCCAAATGTCTACAATTTTTCATTTATAAGCACATCCTTCCCTGTGAAAAATGCATAAGCTGCATTCATTACCTCCACCATGTCTTTAGTGTCACTGATCTTAGGAGGGAACTTGTCACTATACATCATTGCAATATCTATCTTATCCATTAATCTGCTTCTTCCTGATGAAACATTGAACAAAGGTCCAAGAAAAGCGACAGCCTCAGAGGATGTTTTGCTTGCCTCTTTCAAAGAAATGTGCATATCATCCACAACCATCAATTTGTCTTTCAATACACTAATCTTGTGTTTTAGAATTCCTAACACAACAAAGATAGCCTTGACATTTTGTTCCTTTTCAAGTTTTTCAATTTTCCCTACGTACTCCTCCATTTTTGTTGTCACATCAGCTAGCATTTCTTGTACTTGTTCTGTAATCTGTATTGGAGGGGGTTCATTTGCAATTTTTTCTTTCAACTCCACTAACTCTTCCTCCAGAGCACCCTTCTTCATCAGTGTCTCCTCATATTTTTTAGACAATGCAATCAATTGGGTAAATGTTTCTGTGTATCTTCTTGACAAATCCTCTATTTTTGATAAATTCATGAAAGAAACTTGAGTAAAAAATGAGGCAATCTCCGTGTCAGTTGTGTTCTGCAAGTTCTAGATCATTCTATCAGCTTTCTTTCTACTTGGATATTTAGAAGGTGGGGCTTTTGAGTGGAAGGGTCCAAAGACCAAGAAGCAAGTGTCTTTGACTTAGGATTAAATCCTTATCCTCTTATTACATCTCCAATTTCAAATTCAGTTCTAAACATTGGGTCCTCTTGCTTCCTAATCTGATCAATAATAAAAATAGACTGGATATCCCAGTCAGGCATCATAATCATACCAGTACTCTTTATCAATTGTCTTGCTTGTTCCACAAATATTTCCTCCCTGTCAAGATCATATTCCTGCAGTGCCTTGATGATCTCCTCTTTCTTTTCTTCATTTGCTTCCTCTATGATCAGATTTTGTTTTAATTGATTTTGTTTCAACCTTGTCAAAAAACTTTAAATTCATCTGACTTAATAAAGTCATCATCTTTCATGAACTCATTTGACAACATCACATGCTCATCAAAGCCTTGAGCAAGGGCTTCATTTGTTTCTCCCTGTTCTTCATTCTGCCCTGCTTCCCTAAGATGTGTCCTTATTTGATGAAAGTAGTGTCCTTGTTCTGTAACAATTACTCTAGTAGGGTCTCTCCTCACAATTGTACCGACCTCGGTGGTTTTTTGTTTCTTTGCAGCTGGCACTCAAGTAGATTGAACTTCATCCCCACTCTCTACATCATCAGTAGACACACTAAGTGGCCTCTTGCCATGTGAAGAATGTTCATCTTGGGGGTCTTTCTGCTGAGCAGTCACTTCTGGAATTTGAGGCATTTGTTCCATCAGAGTTTCATATAAACTCAACATTTTGTTAATCCTCTCCAAGTACAGGCTATCAGGGCAAAAACCTGAGAAACTAGGGTCAGCAGCCAACAATTCTGCTTCAACTCTCATCAAATTTTTTCATTTTCTTCTCCTTTCTTATACTTCATCTTTTCTCAACAAATTTCTAACCACGTCTTCATCATCCTATGGTTCATGGTCTTTTATTGTGGCCCAAGGTGTCATTTTTGGAATTGCAACTTTAATAAATTGTTCCAGATCACAGAATCTAAACACAGTATTAACCAACCTATACTGTTTAAGTAAATTGTTTACTTCATCAAAGGAATTCCTACCAATGGTAAAATCAGATGCAACCCAAAGCCTAGGAAGAAAAGAACCCTTCCTGTGTTTATCAAGGTATTCTTTTTCAACTAGGGTCAATTGCCAGATAAACTCCATAAAAGAAATCCTAATTGGAACAAATTTTAGTAAATATGGGGAGGCTGAGGACACCCATAGACTCTCATCATAGTAAAGTTATCAAAAAAATAAAAGTCCTCCCAATTATGTGAAATAGACTAGTTTGGAACATACTGGTAAGGTCTCAAAACTCTCCTAACATTAATTGACAATCATTCCCTATTTATTCCTAGCATTTCCATAATTGATGAAACAATCCAATTTTCAAAGAAAAGGAAAGAAGAATGGGGAGAACTACTATCCCAAACCTGGGTCCATCTTTGTATTGGCATTAAGACACTGAATTCCTCTTTCAAAAGATCTAATTCTTTATCCACGAACTCAACATTATAGAACAAGATTAAATGTATCGACAATGAATAATTCTTGAATGTAGGGCTCGGTTTACCACTTTGAATTTCAACTAGAGCATTATGAATGTGTTCAACCAAATAGCCCACATAATCATAATCTTTGTTAACATCTAGGTGTTGAATGTTCATAGCCATCATCACTAATTTAGCTGACACTGTTGAATCTCCATCAAAACCCAACACTCTACATAATCCATAGATTTTACAATGCATATAATGGTGCAAAGGTGTGATGTCAAATGGTGGTTCGATACTCTTTGGAATTATAAATGACTTCTTATTCACCCTAGACATGTATCTAGGCATTGCATTCTTCTTGATAACACCTTTGTATTTGTCATAATCCTCTGCAATCCGCTCCAAATCTATATCTGTACATGCAACACCAGTAATCTAGAAAGCTTCAACAAAGATAGCTTTGTTAATTGAAGCTAGGGCAGAGTGGTTCTTTCTTTTGATTACCCTTGATACTGGGCAATAGCGTTTGCCCAACTCTTTGATCAAATCCACATCAACATACACATCTAGCACAATTAACTTTGGCATATTTAAATCCCAAGGGTTTGACATCAGGACACCCTTAACCCTATTTTTCCAGAAATAATGAACACAAAGCAGAACTAGTCATATTAAGCATGGTAGGGTTTCTGCATTGGCTCCATAAATCTCTCCATGCCAAATGATTTGTATTCAAAGCAATGGCAGTCCCTGACATCAAATCTACAAATTCATCTTTGTATTTCTTAACCATCATTTCCTCAGTGGCATTGTCCTTAGAACCTCTAGGTCCTCTTGCTCCACTTGTCATGGCCTTGGGCTTGGGCTTGGAACCTCCAGTACCACTTGTCGCCTGGCTCATTTTAGCTGTAGGAGAAAAACTTAACCAATTTTATGAAATTTTTTCACACCCAACACTCCGAATTCTCCAACGTTGTTGCAGAGCTCAATTCACTGGATTACCTCGAAGATAGAATACTTTAATGCAATTATACAAAACCTCAGCTCGATCATGCAATTTATGGTATTTACTATTTGAATTTTGGGCGGCGTCACTTCTCTCAAGTCTCAAGTCTCATTAATTGCCACACTTGCATGAACTAGCTACTGTGGCATAATGACATTAATTCAAACTTCAAACTGAAGTACTCGAGCGAAATTTGAATTCATGCCCTTCTATTTGATTGGCGATTGGCATTCAAAACTTTTACAGAACCCGACAAACAAGCCCACATGTTAGCGAGTTAGCGAAAATGCTACCAAATCCTCTTAATCGCAAGCTCGCAACCCCTTTTACAAATCCTCAAAGAATCTCGTGAGTGAGAGATAGCTGTTGATCTAGCAAAACAACTTATTTCATCGCAAGCTCACAACTAGAAACTTAACATGAGTTAAACCCTTGCGATCCTACGACAACAAGACACTTAACCACATTGCACGATCACAAATTAAAATGACTTAACCATGAACACCTCGCGACCTTGCGATAACATAAAATCACACCCAGTCGCAACCTCACAACATAAAATGGTATTTGGGCACCATCACTTCTCTCAAGTGACCAAATCTCATTAACTGCCACACTTGCATGAACTAGCTAGTGTGGCATTAATTCAATTAAACTGATAGAATACATTAATGCAATTGTACAAATATCAAAATCTTGGCTCGATCATGTCAAAACTTTTACAAAACCCGACAAACAAGTCCACATGTCAATCCCCATCTTTGATCGCACACTCTCAACCGGTTGTAACAATCAGGAAAGGAACTGGCGAGTTAGCGAAAATGCTACCAAATACTCTTAATCACAAGCTCGCAACCCCTTTTACGAATCCTCATAGAATCTCACGAGTGAGCGAAAACCATTGATCTAACAAAATAACTTATTTCATCGCAAGCTCACAACTTGAAACTTAACTTGACTTAAACCCTTGCGATCTTGCGATAACAAGGCACTTAATTGCCATTGCATGCTCGCAACACTTTTTGACTTAAGACTTACAAACCCGTGAGCATGCGATGACCACAAAATCAGACCAAAACTTACCTATTGCCAGATCGCAACTTAAAATGCTAAACAACTTCAAAACCCGCGAGTAAGCGACGAAACCAACTAAGCTATGATACCAACTACATCGCATGATCACAAATTAAAATGACTTAACCATGAACACCTAGCGACCGTGTGACAACATAAAATGGTCAAGTGCAAAACATCTTGCAAGCTAGCAACAACTGAAATCTCCAAGTACTCGCAAGCTCGTGACTTAAACTGACTTGATGATAAAGGACCTACGAGCTAGTGATAACCATTAAACATGTCTAACCAACCATTTGAGAACACTTGATGTTGACATGGAAAAATAAATAGAAGACAACTCATATTGTCAATGCACGTCAACTTTAGTTTACTAGCCAACTAAGACAAAAAAAAAAACACAAAACCCTAATCACCATGAACATCATTTTAAGCATTTAATGAAGAATAGTAGAAAGGTTCTAGTAGTAATAGTTATGTAATATGAATAATTTTATGGATCTTGTGACACAAATTTGTTGCATTTCATGTTCAACATGTTACATAATGTGGAACCAAATACCAATTTACTAATAATTCAATTGTTTAGTAATAATTCAAATTCACAATTAAAAATATGAAATAAGTATCCGTTCTACTTTTGATTGACAAATTCAAGGAATACAATATCAAAAATCATCAATGACAACTATAGTATTGCAATTTTGAAAATTGAAATTGTAATATGACACAAGAATTGTAGTATAATTATAAACACCGACAAACTGACTGCTAATTCACTTCAGTGATTCAGTCCGACTATCCGAGGCTTCTATATCCCAAATGGACTCAAGATCCAAAAAATGACTAGTACTAATAGGTTCATCTTCATTCTGAGTCGAGTATTCAAAAATGTATTCATCTTCATGTTGACTCTGAGTTTGCGATCCATCATATTCATTTGTCTCAGCACTAGCACTAGCAATAGCACCGCCAGCTTTTAAAGTGTTACACACCCCTCGTCTATCACGCATGGAATTCCAGATTACCAGTGCCCTATCATAGGGAAAATCTCTAACATTATACTGGGTTACAAAAAACCTCAACCAAGTTTCCAAATTCTTGTCTAATTTGTTTTTGATCTTTGATTTCAAAAGCCCTAATGCACTGAAAACTCTCTCATCTTCCACCGAATACGCAATGCTTCACTTTGATCTATCCTTTTCCAAAGCCTTAGGATTGATCCAGGTTCAAATGGAATCTCCATGTTAACCAACTATTGTTTCATAACCAATGCAAATTGTTTACATTGTTTTCTAAGATGATCTGAATTTAAAATTCCTTCTATTGGCTGTCCATTGCAATATGCATCTTTTGAAAATGTCAATATCAATTCCTCTAGTTTTTTATGATACATCTTTGCATCATTTGGATTATCTCCAATTCAATGCCAAAATTGAGGATACACACAACCCATGGCTTCAAGTATTTCTTCTCGAGGGAATCTTTCATGAATCTCAGTTGAAAGTTCATATGCAATAGACTTCAAATTATCACTAACATATTTAGCAATCCTGTCAAAATCTTCCTTTTTTAATTGGTAGTGTTCTACCTCGCTTGCCCGTCTTAGATTGGTGCATTGGTATCTGAAATCCTTTTACAAAGATACATAACTCATTTTTTGTATTGAAATGTAAAAAAATTTCAGCATGATTTAAATCTGTAATTATCTGCCACCTAAAAAAATTTGGGCTTCACCCTATTAGATCTAAATATAGACCATCCAGGCTCAAGCATGTCATTTTACGTAGAGTGCTATACTCATTGATATACATAGTTCTATCTTGGGCTTTCTTAACAAGTTTGTTCATTGAATCCTGCATGGGGAGAAGACTAGCTAAAGTTAACAGAGTCTCTATATCACTTAACTTATGTAAGAGATTAGGAGCTTTGTCTACTGTGAGGTGTTTCTCATACATTAGTCTGATCAAGGATTGATATTTTGTTAGAACTCATTCCACTGGTCCATGCAAGGAGATCCATCTAGTCTCAACATCCCTGAGAAGCTTGTTTCCTCCTGTTACTCCCTCAGCAAAAATCTAAAATTCTACAAAACGTTTAGGACTTCGGCATAAGTATGAGTGGAGCTCATGGACCAGATCTTCAACTTTTGACACTGTAGGGAAATTGCTTACAATTCTATATGCTAAATTCATTCAATGGGTCATGCAGTGAATGCCAACCATGTATGGTGCAATACTAGTTTGTAATCTTGCGCAAAGACTGGTCCTTTGACCTTGCATTACTGCAGCTCCAACACACACCAACTTCTTGGCAATTGTCAAGTCATCCATACCAGCAATTTCATTCAAAGCTTTCTTAACTTCCAAATATAAATTTTTTGTTGTTGAATTGCCCCTCATTTTATGAACATAGAGTAGATGAGCTTGACAGACGTGTTCTTTTACAGTATACACATGCATACAAACCCAACTAGTGTTATCTACTATAGTAACTTCATCTATGGATAATGAAATGAAATTTGACTCTTTTACACTCTCTTGTAAATTTTCCTTTTCCACCTCAATGAGACAGTTTGCCATTTCCCATCCAACGTTTATTGACTAATGTGACATAGGATAGTGAGGAACATTCAAAAAAGATAATAAATTACTAAATTCTGGGAAATCTTTCATAGGATGCCCTCTTGACATAATATGAAAAATGACACTCATCTGAATAGTCTTTGCTAGGTTTACATCTTTCGCTGCATGTTCAAGCCTAGCCTTGATTGTATTTCCAAATCCACTATTATGAATCAGATTCATTTTGTGGTTATGCTCTTCATATTCTGTGACATACTTAACATGAAGACATTCTTCCTTGGATTTTCATCTTACTACTCTTGTTTCCTTTCTATCTATGATTTGTTTTTCATAAACCTTACCAATATGCTTTTCTATGGTGTCAAGCTTTAGCTGCATCTTCTTCTCTCTTTTAGTTTTCCAGCTATAAATCTTACACTTGCATTTTGTTGGTTGTTCATCATTGTTTGGGACCGGTTCAATGAATGGGTACTTTTCTACCCAATCAATCTTAAAAATCCTTGTCATCTCCCACTCTTGCCCCAATTTTACTTTCCTTTTTCTCTTCTTCCTACCAACATCATCTTCAGTACTAGAATTTGCATTCGCCAATGGTATCTGATTGTGTGTATCCCTTAGAACATCTTCTCCTATGTCAGTATTGTCATCCTCATTTGATGCATTTAACTCAATGACAATCCCACCTTGTGGTGGTGGTGAGCTACTGTGAATGGGTTCTGCAACTGCAGAGGTTGATGGACCAAAAACTTTGCCAATTCCAAAACAAGACTTTATGGTACTATCTTTAAGTTTAAGTTTTGGGATTTTTATGGCCTCCCAATCCCTTCAATTTCACTGCCCTGAGGAGTCTTACCCTTGTCTAACATCCCAATCCCTTCACCACCCTAAGGAGTCTCACCCATGTCTGATTGTGACATCTTGAGTCTTGACCTCTCACTATGAATTAAAAGTTAAAACTAATACTATCAAGTATGAAGAAATGATTACTCACCTTTATGCCTTCTCAATTCTCTAAATTAGGAATCAGGAATGAATGCCTAGGCCTGTGTTGCAGGATTGTAACTCTAGCCCTCCACCCTACAATGAACTTTGACTTTCCAACCCAATTTGTAGAATGTGAATCGAGACTCGAGACTCCGAGAGCTCCCAATTTACTAATTAAACACAAACAAATTGTAAGAAAGAGTGTAAAAAATAGTGTATTTATAGCAATCCATGATTGCATTTTTGGTGAATTGAGCAGGGCTTGGGCGTCGCAATTGCTAATAAACATTTGATTTAATTGTATTTTTGGCGAATTGCGCAGGTGTGCAATGAACATTTAATTTAAGCGGGGCGAAATGGGTCCTCAAATTCTTATAATGTTTTATTTGATATTGGTGAATTTGGCCGACGTATGGAATGAACATTTAATTTACCATTGGCGAATTAGGTCTTGGGTACGTGGTCATTTAACTATTGCTGGCGAATAGCGGAGGTGATCTAATACCCACGTCTGAGTGATTCTAGGTGAATAATATGAGCATGCACATTGATGGTGTGTGGTCAATGGCGAAGCCAGTTTCTATAGTGTGTCGTTAACCCCGAAATTCCAGGCGATTTGACCATGATGGTGCCCAAGACTATTCGTGCGGAATTCGCCAATTGGTGAAGATTCACCACTAAAAAACTCTCTGCCAAAAACGTTGATAAAAAGACTCAAAACACTAACAAATAGACCAAATATGCTAAGAAACAGACCAGAAATGCTGACAAAATTACCAGAAATGTTGTTCTGCAATGCAGTGACTCTAAAGTTCAAAATAATGATGTGTAGACTTAGCAAATTAAGTGTTTGAACTTAGGAGATTGCAATTTTGACCCAAGTTTGTTATTTTTCAGACTCAGAAAACTGATATTTAGACCTAACAAGTACAAACTAGGAGATCTAATGCTGCAACATAAGAAATTTGACATTCAACTCAAAAGAGTTATTGATTAGACCAAGGGAGCTGACCTTTATACCAAGAGAACTACTATTTAGACTAAGAACTCTGTTGTTTAGACCAGGAACTCTGTTGTTTAGACCAAGAACTCTGATGTTTAGATGAGGAACTCTAATGTTCTCATCTTTGGAGAGTTAATGTTGAAATATGAGAAAGTTAACATTCACACCAAGAGAGCTGACGTTTGGACTGAAAATGCGACTATTTGGATTGTAGCTGAGACTGTTTGGACTGTAGCTGTGACTGTTTGGATTGATAGAGCTATTGTTTGGACCAAAAGAGATAATGTTTGGACCAAAAGAGCTAATGTTTGGACTGTGAATATGATTATTTGGACTGTAGGTGCGACTGTTTGGACCGTAGGTGTGGCTGTTTGGACTGAAAGAGATAATCTACTATGAAACTTATGAATTTGACAATTTGAAGTTTGAGTTTTCAATGTTTGTTGTGTATACACCTAAAATTGGCTATGAGCAATTAAATAAATATTTTATATTTATTTAATAATTATTTTTCTATTAAACAGTTAATTTGAAAAGATTAATTTATTTAATTCATTTTCATGTCTTTCTATTATTTAATATTTTATTAATTAATTCATCTATCTTATTCCTCTAATTAATTAAATATTAAATATTTAATTATTCCTTCTAACCAAGTTAATTAAATATCTAATATTTAATAGTTATTCTCCTATCCTATAGTCTCAAATATTAAATAATTATTAAATTATTTAATCCCTTTTCCAACTCACCCATCATGTGGCTAAGGAAATTAATATTTCTTAAATATTAATTCATGATTTATCTCCAGCTTCCAAATTCAATGGAAATTGTGTACGTACACATATTTCATAACCATTTCCTATATTCTCTTCAACACCCTTACATCTTAGGAAAGACTTAAGTCCACTTGTCCTATCATGCCTAAATTTCCTTCAACCATCCCTAGATTCTCTCAATCAACAACATAGTCAAGGTGAGATGAGTGACACTTGTCTTCTCCTTCCCCTTTCTCTCAACCTTCACCTTTGCTCATAACCATTCGAATTTGTAGATCTGATCAGGACCATTGATCTGAGCCACATCATCTAATCCTCTCAAAGTCTATTAAATCAAGAGCTTTAGTTGAGAGAGAGTTAGAATTCAAGAGACTTCAAGTGCATTTTGCAAGCTAATCATATGCATCTGTGAGTTTTTGAAGCAAATAGCAATAGCAATTATCATATAGCATTTTAGCATAATCATGTAGCTTTGCATATCATACTATCAGTTAACTACAAGTTATCAGTCCATTCTTCATATACCATCTTGGAAGCCAACAGTGCATTGTCTAAGAGCACACCATCTGCAACCAGGAATAGTGGAGTTAGGATACAAGGAGACATAAGCCATGAAGGTAAAATAATGTTTTATTTTAGTATGTATTTCATGTAGTTTCATTGGTGGATTTTGGATTTCCTGTATGCATTTCCATTGTATTTTGTGAAACTAACTTATTACAGGTAATATTCTAAGGATGAAATTCAAGCTCACACATTTTGGCACCCACCGTGGGGCCGAACTTCACATATACCTTTAAAAATATTGTAAAAATAAAATTAATGTATTTGTAATACAGATTCACGCATGTGTGAATTTTAACAACACTTTTTTTCGATAGGTTAGCACATTCGCATCATAGGTTAGCGCATATGTCATGTAGGTTAGCACTTTTATCTGTAAATCAATGCTTCGACATCTTAGGTTAGCACATATGTCATGTAGGTTAGCGCTTTTGTCCGAAAATCAGTATTTTTGCATCATAGGTGAGCGCATATGTCATATAGGTTAGCGCTTTTGTCTAAAAATCAGCACTTTCGCATCTTACGTTAGCACTTTTCTGACGCAGGTTAGCGCTTTTGTAACAGGTACTAGCGCATTTGACAGATAATTTAGCGCAATGAAAAATTTGTAACTGTGGTTTGAAATTAGGCTTGTGGAAGCCCACCTAATGTTTTGGATTTTCACTAACTTCTTTTTATTGTAGGTTTCTAACAATTTCGTGCAGATTTGTAGGAATTAAGTTAGGACTTAGTGATTTATTTTCTAGCTTTTTTCAAAGTTGGTTAAAAAGAAGTAATATTTCCTTTTGGGTAAAAAGAACTTCATTTTTCAAATTGGTGTTTTAAAAAGTATCTCACTTGTTTTTTGGGCTCTAAAAATAATCACATTTGCAAGGTAAAAATAACAACAAATCAAACATTTACTTTCTTGCAAAGTTAGGATTCACACCTCAAATTTTGGGCTCTAAAAAGGACAACAATCATTTATTTTCTTGCAAAGGTAAAAAGCACAATCAATCTTATATTTTGCAAGTTAAAAAGAACCATCAACTTGTCCATTCTTACAAAGAAAGTTACTTCTTGCAATGATTTTCATTTTGTTGACCAGACTTTCCAATTCCAAGATTATAAAATCATTTGCTATGAAGGGCTAAAATAAACACTATGCTTGTTGGAGAAACATCTCCAAGTAGAGGATAGATCACATTTCTATGGAAGGCTAAGAAGAACACTTGTATTGCATGTCTCGAAAGTGGTAGGTATATGCTCTTTCCTTAATTGGGTGACCAAAAAGCCAAACCCACTTTTTTACGCTTTCTTTACTTTCAAGAAATTAATCCTTTAGAGGGCCTACCTTCCCGAGCTGCCTTGAGGGGGCCAGTGAGAGGGGAATGACCTAAAGTGGAAACAGGCTAATACCAAGTCCTTCCAATCTACTATAATAAATCATGTTTGTGACGAATGTTCAAACAACATGTGCTGATAAGTTCATACTGACACTATGTTTCCCCATAAACCCTATGGAGTGTAACCTCTATAGGCTAGGAACCTTCTATATTTACAAAGCTAAAAATGTTGCATGTATGGCCACATGACCAGAAGCCTTTACTAAAAACTATTTGTACTGGTTGCCAAAAACCTAGTTGTTGGCACAGGAGGTCAGACCTTTGAAGTGGCTCACACACATACGGTTCCTAGTAGAGATATAAAGTTTTCCATGAGGAGATTTGATGGAAATTGGTGCTTGGATGCCCTAAAGAAGTGAGTGCCAAGGGTGGAGTTAGTGGGGTCAAGCATCTAAATATCCACTTTGAATAGCGTAGCCTTGGGGGAAACTCCATGTGAGATTCAAAAAATATTGTCTCAGCCTGCCATAGGGATTTGTACTTGCTTGTGCTTTTCATTTATTAAAAATTGTGTCTTCTATGTCTATAACATGGTCCAAATGGTAAAAAATTGAAGAAAATTATCATCTACAAGAGATCAAAAATAAAGAAATTTTTGAAAAAGCGTGATCAAAAGGATAAAACAAAAAACATTCCAGCGCTTGAAACACCAACTCAAAATCAAAGTATCAAAACGTCAAAATAATTCTTGAAGTAGGTTTATCTCTAAACCAAACATGTTCCAAATGGTAAAAAATTGAAGAAAATTATCATCTACAAGAGATCAAAAATCAACAAATTTCTGAAAAAGTGTGATCAAAAGGATAAAACAAAAAGCATTCCAATGCTTGAAACACCAACTCAAAATCAAAGTATCAAAACATCAAAATATGAAAATAATTTTTGAAGTAGGTTTGTCTCTAAACCATCACATATTTTCAAAATAGCTCAAACAACTAGGTTGCTAATCCTATAGGTTATTCCCAAAAGATTCTATAAACATCAACATTCAACAAGCTATTGATTCAAACATCTTAAGTGCAAAAATCAACATCCTTGTCAAGTCTCTCATCAGGATAATCAAATCCTCTATCACGAAGCTTGATCAATCTATACTAGGTTCCTAATCTTGGATATATCTTTCCTATTTTGAACTTAGGTTACATCAAAACCAAAATTGCACCAACATTGGAATCAAACTTGTAAACTGTCAAATGCTTATATGACTTTTAAGTATCACCTTAAGAAAAGAAAACCCAGTTACAAAGCTACTTAGAAGAGAATAAGATTCTTGTATATCAATCAGAAGATCTTACTGAAACATAGGACATTCCTACACCATTTTTGTCACTACTTACGTGGCTGCGGTACAAAATTTGATGGTGAAACTCTACAAAGACATGCTTTTCAATAAAGAGATGCTTTATCCCTACGAGCAAACAATAGTGGTAAAATAAAAAAGGCATATCTTCCTAAAACACTAATCACTTATTGACTTTGTCCATTGAAAATTTCAAACAACTTTGAAATAAACACATGCCAGTTTGGACTAGAGCCCAACACAAACAACTTAGAAAACAACAACAAATGGAGGAAGAAGATACTACTGTATTCCACACTTTTGGATTTACCGTTGTTGATGAAGAAGCAATCAATAGCACCATTAGAGACCTTGAACAAGATTTCAAATTTGATAGGCTAATGGAAAAATTGTTGACAAAACAAAAAGAGAAATATCTCTTGATGTTGGCAAAATTTGGAGCTAAACTACCACAAGACTTTAACATAGAAAGCTTAAAACAAGACATAGAAGTAAGTAACACCCAAAACACAGATGAGCCAACTAGCGAAGATGCGAATAAAGAAAGCAATGAAGAAACAAGGAAAGAAAGGGATGACAAAAGAAAAGAACGTAATGATAAAAGAAACAATGTGGATAATCCATTATCAAACCTTACTCAGCAAATACAAACCCTACAACAATAGATGCAAGATATGCAAAATGGGACAAGTTCCAAGAAGTATTCATTAGAAGACATATGCCCATATCCCTTTGATAAAAAGATAAATATGATACCATTTCCGCAACATTGCGAGATCCCTAAATATGACAAATACATTGGAAAATCTAATCCTCAAGATCACATTAGGGAGTTTTGTACTATGAGCATGGAATTTGCTCACGAGGAAACTTACCTTATGCTTCTTTTTCCTAGGAGTTTAAATGGACAATCAATGGAGTGGTTTTCAAGATTGCCATCCAAAATCAAATCCTTTGAAGAACTTGTAAATAGATTTATTTCACAATATTCCTACAATATAAGGAATGAAATAACAATGCTAGATCTTTGCAATGTTAAATAAAATAATGGTGAATCCTTTATGATCTTTTTACAATGATGGAAATGCATGTTTAATAGGTATCTGCGGGATGTACCTGATCAAGAAAAAATGGACATATTCATTGATAATATTATCAATGAAATGAGTTATCAACTAAGGATGCAATGTCCTCCCTCTTTTGCCAAAATGATCGAAAATGGTCTGAAAAATAGAGAATGCAATGGTAAAGAAAGGAGAACTAAAAATTTACAATAATTCATACAACAACAACAACAATGACAAACCCAAGTTCTGGTCAAAGAATAGGAATGTCAGCAATGAAGGAAATGATGATAACAATACTTTGAAACAACAACAACCAATTTTCAATCTACAAAACAATAAAGCCAAGTCCTTTTTCTCTAATCCTTGGAGAAAATTCAAAAATATTGGAGAATATTTAGAATCAGCTCTAAAAACTTTGCTTGCTAACAAATTAATTGTTTTACCTGAAGCAAGAATTTATGAACCACCAGTCAAGCCAAATTGGTGGAATGACAATCATTTTTGCAATTATCATCGGAATAAAGGACACCTAACAAATGATTGCCAAAGATTGAAACACATTATCGAAGATCTAATTGATAATGGAACCATCACGGTGGATAGCCATAAGATGAATGAATCACACTTGGATTTTAAAACTCCGCTTCCAAACTATGATAAAGGTGAATCACCCCAATTGGAAAATGACAAAGGAAGAACCAAAGTAAATTACACTTATACATACGATGATTTAGTAAATGTGATCATTGTTAACTAAAATTAATCTTCAGAACCAATCCACGTTATCACAAGAAGAAAAACAAAGGTTACCTTTCTAGGTATAGAAAAAGACTCAACATCCACATCATAACAATACAATTTAGTAGAGCAATTACAATGAATACCCACTCAAATATCAATTCTGGAACTTCTCAAGATTTCACCTATGCGTAAGGAAATTTTGGAGAAAGCTTTAGTGGAAACAACGGTTTCAAAAGATTTGGATATAGATCAGTTCCAAAACATGGTAGGACATCTTATAGCCCCTCATTGCTTATCATTTTTTGAAAATGATGACACATCCTTACAACATCCTCATAATGCTCCTTTATATGTTGAAGTCTCCATTAATAAAACTCATGTCAAACATGTACTCATAGATGGAGGAGTTGGCTTAAATATTTATGCATTAAGTTTGATAAAAGCTTTGGGATATTCAGAGAATGCAGTGGACCTGAAAAAGAAAATAACCATCAAGGCTTACGATGAAGCAGAACATTCTTCTAAAGGAACTGTCATTCTACCAATAAAGTGTTGGCAATATTTCATTATACCAGACAATGAAAGATTGTTAGCATTTCAATAAGGATATTAAGAAGGTTGTTGACGATTATGGATATAACTAATTAAAGATGTTTTACTATCTTGATATTATTATTTTGTCATTGATGTCAAGAAATTGATTTTCTAATTCAGTACAATGTTGCCATATATTGAGAAGTATGATATGAAGATTATAAAGAAGTCGGTAAACGACACAGGAAAGAATATGATGAATAAAAGGATGAATAAGGTATTCAATGGGAAACTACTACCGAGTCAGACAATGATGAGATCATGATGTTTTAGATTGTTTTAACATCGTACATATGTTGTAAAATGTAAAGGTTAATACTATACTGTGTTATCAAGCAAAGAACCTAGTCGGTAAACCCTAAGGTTATCACTATCGGTTAATGAAGGCGGAATGTCTACCAAGTTGTAACCAAGCTATAATAGAATGCATTAAATATTTACATGCGGTATTTAATCAAAGAAGCTGATGAGCTGGAGTGGATCAATGATTGGTAAGCCGTGGAAGAAGTTTGGTAATGAATCTAAGGCAATGGAAAGTCAGCATGAAGATCTATAGCTCAGATTGAACCACAATACCCTGGCACAAGTTCCAAGACTATTATGCAAGTTCCAAGGTGGGGTAAAACATTTTCAGATCAAAAGATGCATTGAACGTGGACAAGATTGAAGATCTGATGGCTATGATTGATCATGGGAAATGTGATCAAGGAGATTAAGCGGTTACCTAATTGTTTATAAATAGGAAACTATTGATAAACAATGTATGCGGGCAAGTGTATGCACAGGGATGCTACATAGTGATTACCGAGTACAGAAGCTTGAAGACTTGTTAGAATAACAGAGTATAGAAGCCCAATAGATAGACAAGATTAGTTCTATGTCTAAATTGTATTGAACAAATAGGAATCTGCTTTAGTATTTTAGATGTGAAGTTGCAGATAGATTTATTACTGCTATTTTGTGAAAGTGGCAGAAAATCTCTTAACCGAGTGGACTTAACAGTCTTATATGTAAATCCTCTAGCAAGGTGACATTCTGATTGAGTGTTTGAAATCCTTTGACAATGTCACTTCTAACAAACTAAAGATCCTAACAGATCTGAGGGAAATCCCTTAACTGGGTCACATCTAGCAATGTGTTTGTAATCTTTAACAGGATTTGCTTTTAACTGAGCATACTCTAGAAGACTATATTTCTTAATGGGTCCGAAATCCCATAGTGGTTTTCCCTATTTGGGTTTCCATGTTAAATTTGGTGTTATGAGGTTTATATTGTTCATATGCTTTTGAGTTTGCATGTTTGATAGTTTTGGATATATGACTGATATATATGTTACCGAGGTTGAATCTGATGTTTTTATGGATGATTAAGTTTGTATGATTCACCCCCCCCCTCCCCCTCTCATCTTGTTGGCTATTGGATCTGTACTTATATTAAGTATCAAAACTATTATAAAGATAGGACCCATGGAAAAGGATACATTGTGTCAAGTTTTAGACTTGAATCTCTCCTACAACACTCTTCTGGGAAGACCCTAGATTCACAAGATACAAGCAATTCCTTCTACATATCATCAATGTGTAAAATTTCCTCATGAAGGGAAAGAGATCACTATAATTGCATATTCTAGTCAATATTGCAATAATTTGAAACCAACACAAGATACAAGAGTTCCACATAATAGAGAATTAGTATATCCTACTAAAGAAGTTCAAGCAAAGTTATGGAAAACTTTTGAAGAAAAGCTCAAGTTAAATGATGAAGGAATGCGAAATTATTCTTTGAATAATTTGCCACTCTCCCCTAAGTCATATGGAAAACCTATAGATATTCAATCATAGACATCAAGCAAATCAAAACATATGTTTAAAGGAACCTTTGTTAGTGCTGGAACCCTTGAAGAGGAAAATGAAGACAAAGACATTCTTGGTTGTTTATACAAAGATAAAGATAAAACTATAGCAACAACAACATAAGTCAATATTCCCGTAGAACAATATGGCAAAGGATATGAAATCATGCAAAAGATGGGATATGAAGAAAAAGGACCAATTGGTAAGCAACATCAGGGTATTTCAGAACCTATTTGTCCACACTCACAATCCACAGAAGATAAATTTGGTTTGGGATACCTGAAGTCTAATCAAAAGAAACACAATACTCAACAACAAAAATGGAGAAAGAAATCAGTTTCTAAAGGAGACAATTGGCAAGAAAAGCTACATCAAGTGGCCAAAATAGTAACCAGTAAGCAAAAGAAGCAAGAAGAACATGAAAAGAAAGAAGAGGAGACTACCATCAAAGAGGAAGAAAAATCTTGTCAACAAGTCCTAAAAATACAAACAAAGGAAAAATCTGAACAAGATATTCTAGAAGCAGTAAAAATAGAAATGACAAAAATCAAAGAACATTTTGCACCATACAACATTCCAATATGGTATAGTGGAGTAATCTTAGATCGGGATTCAGAGATAGATTCCAATGAGTATGAATGGAGACCAGATGTCTTATCTACTACATCAAGTAAATAACACAATGAAGATCAAGCAGCTATCACAAAAGAAGACTTGTGTATTATAGAACAAAAGATAAAATTGGAAAGAAGACAAGAGAAACTCAGAATTCAGAGAAAAGAGGCGTATGCAAAAAGAAAAGAGAATGACAAAAATAACGACACAATTCCACAAGAAGCGCAAACAAGGATCAGATATGCAAGAACCATAGAAGAAATAAGAGATAGTCAAGTTGGATTAACTATTAGTCCAAAAGAAGCTAAGTTTGAAAGGAGACAAAATCTATTAAAAGAATGCTCTTTATCATGTACACAAGTCTATCAACTCCAAAATGCAAATGAAGTCAATCAAGAAGAAATTTGCAGTACCAAAGATGTGTGTTTTGATATAATCCATTCATTTAAGGGACAAACATCAATTGAAGAACCACTTGAGTGTGAACTACAAAATTCTAATATTAATCTTGTTAAGGATAATTCGGAAACGCTTGAGAAAGACAATCCTCAAAAACATCTAATCTATGATAATACCTATTCTATGCTAAATTATGATCATTATGTCATGAACGTTGAAACACCTAATGATGACAGTGATTATGATTTACCCCTTCTTCATCCTGAACTAATTGATTGGGATAATTTAGACAACTCTGAACTAAATGTCTTTTCCAATGATCATGACTTAGTTGTGTACCTTAACGCTATTGAACCCATCCCACCTAAGATATCTTCCACTATAGGATCAAGTGATGTTTCTCATAGTCAGGAGAATGCCAAACTTTTCAGTCGCAAAAGTGAAATAAAACAAGGAAAGAGACCTATTGTTGAAAACTATTTCATGGAAACATTAGATCAATCAAAAAAAAATAATGTATTTGATGGTGAAAACCTCCTTGAGGCACCAGAAGATGGAAAGTTTGACATTTTTCCTGCATATTTTCTAGAGAGATTTGCTATCCTGATAGAACCAACAGAAGCAGTAAACATTGATACATCAAAGGATCCTAAAATACTTCATTTTGCTGCCTCATTATCAGAAAGAGAGAGGAAAGAATACATGGAATTCTTTAAGCAAAGACAAATAAATTTTGCTTGGTCTTATGTAGATATGCCAGGGCTTAACCCAGATCTTATCATGCATCATCTTAATGTGGATTTAAAAGCAAAACCTGTTAAACAAAAGCTAAGAAAGATGCACCCACATATTGCTCTCCTTGTAAAAATTGAGCTCAAGAAACTATTGGAAGTGGGTTTCATAAGACCAGTGGCTTATCCAGAATGGGTTTCAAGTATTGTACCAGTATCAAAACTAGATAAAAGCATAAGGGTTTCTACAGATTTCAAAGATCTGAATAAAGCATGTCAAAAAGATGATTTCCCACTACCAAACATTGATATCATTATGGAATTATCAGTAGGACATGAGATGTTTTCATTAATGGATGGCTTCTCAGGATATAATCAAATAAGAATCGCACCTGAAGATCAAGAGAAGACAACTTTCACTTGTGCATGGGGAACGTACTGCTGGAATGTTATGCCATTTGGGCTTACAAATGCAAGAGCGACATATCAAAGAGCTATGACGATAATTTTTCATGACATGATGCATACATTCATGGAAGATTATGTCGATGACATACTCGCAAAATCTCACACAAGAAAAGAACATTTGAACATTCTAAGCAAGATTTTTGACAGGCTATAAAGATATCAATTGAGATTAAATCCAAAGAAATGTGCATTCAGGGTAACCTCTGGAAATCTCCTTGGGTACATTATATCAGCTCATGGCATTGAAGTTGATCCTAGGAAATTTAAAGCTATCATGGAGATGGAATCACCTAAGAACATAAGTCAATTGCGATCTTTACAAGGAAGGTTGCAATCAATCAGGAGATTTGTGTCCCAATTGGTCGCTAGATGTCTTCCATTTACCCATCTTCTACACAAAAATGTTCCATTCAAATGGGATCTAACATGTGAAGAAGCTTTCTTGCAAATAAAAGAATATCTTATGAGTCCTCCCATATTGATAACACTAACCAAAGGGAAACCATTGTTACTTTAGGTCTCAACAACAAGTGTATCATTAGGCACTCTCCTAGGTCATCATGATGATGAAGGAAATGAAAGAGCAGTTTATTATATCAGCAAAACACTTGTTGGATATGAGTTAGATTATTCATCAATTGAAAAGATATGTCTAGCAATTGTATTTGCAACTCAGAAGCTATGACATTATATGTTGATTCATTCTGTGAAACTAATAGCAAAGATAGATCCTCTCAAATATTTGTTGAGAAAGTCAACATTAACAGGGAGAATAGCCAAATGGGTCATGATATTGAGTGAATTTGACATAGAATATGTTGACCGAAAAGCCATCAAGGGACAAGTCATTGTTGATCAATTAGCTGATGCACCTTTACAAAATAACATGCCTTTGCACATCGAATTTCTTAATGCAGATATCTTGACAGTAAGTACATACTTTTGGGAATTGTACTTTGATGGTTCTTATACTCAATATGGATCGGGTGCAAGAATCTTTTTTATCACACCTCAAGGACATACAATTTCAAAATCGTATAGACTGTGATTTCCACACACCAATAATACTACAGAGTATGAAGCATTGGTTATAGGGCTCAAAATGGCCATTGAATGGAATGTTAAAGAACTACATGTCTATGGTGATTCACAACTTGTCATTTATCAAATAAATGATGAATATAAAACAAAGGATGATAAGCTTATGCCATACAAACAACTAGTGGAAGAATTTAAAAGACATTTTAAAGAAATCACATTCACCCAGATTCCCAAAAATGAGAATAAAGTAGCAGATGCAATGGCTACAATAGCATCTCTCTTGCAAAATAAAGAGAATCAACAACATTATGAATTTCTTGTGGAATATATCTTAACCCCTACCATTCAATCCTAGCATACCTATCGAATTTGTCATATATCAGGAACCAGTCAATCCTTATACGGTCAAACATGCCAATATTTGAAAGATCATATCCTTCCTTTGTAATTATCTCGTAATCAATGAAGAAACTTTATCTGTCAATCCTCTTGCTATACCATTATTTCTAATATCCTATATAGGCATGGTGTAGATGGTACATTGTTGCGATGTCTTGAAAAAGATGAATCTGAGAGAGTTCTTAATGACGTTCATGCAGGTATTTGTGGTACACACTCAAGTGGTTTAACATTGGCTAAGAAACTTATTTGTATGGGTTACTTTTGGCCTACTCTGGAAAGCAATTCATTCACCTATGCTAAAAAGTGTAAACAATGTCAATTTCATGGAAATCTAATTCATGCACCAGCACAAGAGTTATATCCTATGACAGGATCTTGGCCATTTTCACAGTGGGGCCTGGATTTGCTAGGAAAGATCAATCCCTCATCTTCTAATGGACATAAGTTTATTTTGGTTGGTACTAAATATTTTACTAAGTGAATTAAAGCAGTGCCTTTAACAACAGTGATAGGAAAACAAATATCATCATTTATTCTAAATTATATAATCTGTCGCTATGGAGTTCCTATGACCATTATCACTGATGATGGAAGACCATTCAAAAATCAAGATGTAAAAGAGCTATGTGAAAATTTTTATATCCAACATAGGTTCTCTACTCCATATTATCCACAAGGTAATGGTCAAGCTGAGGCATCAAACAAAACTATTTTAAAAATCTTGAAGAAAACAGTCAATGAAGTTAGAAACGATTGGCGCATTTAGCTAAATCTTGCTCTTTGGGCATATCGAACTAGTGTCTGTACTCCAACAAGGGAAACTCCATATTGTTTGGTCTATGGATCATAAGCTATATTACTTATAGAAGTAGAGATACCTTCTCTATCAGTATCATTGCATGGTCTTATACCAAAAGAAGAACAAAGAGTCTCTCGACTCCAGGAACTAGAACTGATTCAGGAACGTCGTCAAAATGCAATAGATCATTTAAAAGTATATCAACAAAGAATGGCAAGAAGCTATAACAACAAAGTCAAGCCATGCATTTTCCAAATTGGAGACATAGTTCTTAGGGAAAATCCAAGAAATCAACAAGATCGGGAAAAGAAGGGCAAATTTGAACCAAATTGGCTAGGACCTTTTGTCATAGTAGCAACATATGGATCAGGAGCATACAAATTATCTACCCTAGAAGGTGATTAGTTTGATGAACCTATCAATTCTATCCATCTAAAAAAATTATATGCTTGAGATATAAAGTCCTGAAAAAATCAATAAAAAGCATATAAAGTCCTAAAAAAAAATAAAAAAATAAAAAAATAAAAAATAAAGAATAAAGAATAAAAAAATCAATAAAAAGCATATAAAGTCCAGAAAAAATGCAATAAATTTAGATAGCGAAAACTTGGTAAATAGGCACTATCTAAAAAGTGAGTTCCTCCATCTATGAGATCGCTTTACGCACCTATCCGTTCCATCCTATCACATCTATCGCTTCCATATATCCTAGCTTATCCATTTCTCTGAACCATTTAGCAAGAAAAATGCAACTTACCAACAGTTATCAATGTTTGACATACTTGTCGTAGTCACTGTCTTAGATTTTATTAGCATCTATCAATCTGCATTTCTATTCTGTCATGGTTTGGATCTTGATCATTTCATATATCCATAATAATTTTTGTTTCCGTAGGGGGCAAAATCCTAATTCCTTTTTGCTAAGGTGATCTTTTGAATCTTTAAAAAATCCAAAACATTCAAAAAACTTAGAAAAAACAAAAACACCTAGGGTTTTGAAAAAGATAACAAGCAAACAAAGTAATAAAAATCAAGGCATTTCATCAAACAACTAAATCATGAAACTCAGAAACCGAAGAATCAATCAGCAAGTTATAAAGGATTATCAAAAATCATTCATTAAGATGATTATATCGGTTAATGACCATTAGAACATGTGAATGAGATACAAGATTCAGTGTTTATATCTTGATTTTATTGCTAATCATGTACTCTATGCGACTCAAGGATGTCCATGACTAGAGGAGCTATGATGGGACATGATTGCTTTCTTTGATTGTTGTCTGTGGTTTATCTCTTACTACGGTATGAACTTGTCTCAGGATATGATCGGCAAAATATCAAGGAGGACGTTCCAAGTCATGCATGAAAAGAGATAATCCCTGTCTATTCTGCAAGCAATACTCAGGTCAACTTGATCCATTATATCAATTTGCTTGTATTAACTTGCTATATCAAAATCCATGTAAGAAATACTCAGATCATCTTGAATCATTATGTCAAGTTGCTTGTATTTTCTTACAACATTTTTAAGCTCAATGATGAAATCAAGCACTGTTACCTGATAGCATATGAAGAATGGCAGTATAAATTTTAGTTAGATCATTTCATTAGCTTATTATTCAGTTGCATTATAAGCATATCATTTCATTAGCAGATCAATGGTCATAAATAAAGATTGAGTATACTTGGACAAAAAAAAACAATTTGCATTTAATCATTGTAGGTGCATTCATTTTTAATCGTTATCCATTTCATTAGCTGCATTTTATCATTGCATTAATTGCATTCAATTAAGTGCATTTCATTAACCATGTAAAGTATCATCATTATTATCTACATTATCATTTCATAAAGATCATTTAGTTGCATCTTTTTCACTTAGATTCATAACCATTATAAGCATAACATATAAATCAAAAACAAATCAATCATTCATGTGCAAATCCGTATAAATCATTGCATTAGTTTGCATTCAAAAAAGTGCTTTTTTTTACATCATATAGTATATCATCATTATTCCATTTATCATTTAGTTGCATGCAAAAAAAAATTTTAAAAAACATTTCATATAGATCATTTGTATGTACATCATCGTAAGCATTAAGCAATCATTCATTTGCATTTTCATAATAGATCATTTGCATTTACATCATTTAAGTGAAATTTTCATTTGAATCTAGGATCATTAAATTCAAAAATCAAAAGCATTTATCATTTGCATCATGTAAGACAATTATCATCATATCATTATTCATCTACTCATTGCATCCATAAAATCAAAGCATATAAGCATATAGAACATCATCAAATAGAATAAAAAGCATCATCATATAGAATCCATGTCTGCATATAGATCATCATAAAACAATAAAAGTCCAAGTATACAATGACATCAAATAAACATTACAAATGCTTCGAATCAAGTCATGGAAGTCCTATACCACTACCACCTGACTCTATCCATCTTTGTGGCTATGGGTGAGAAGATCCTCTAGATGCTTGTCTCCCATGCTCACCACTCCTCTAAGGAGGTCCCATGACCCCACCACTACTAGTGTCCATCAATATGGTGGTCTGATAACTACCTGCTCTCTGGCTCTCTGCAACTACCTCCTCATATCATCGTTGCCAGTAGGAAGTCTCCTTCCCAACCTGAAATAATGCTCTAACAGTGTCCGCTGAGAGACTACCTGATCCAAGCTACTGAATATGATCAATAAGACCCTAAGTATCATGTTGTCTCCTAAAAGTTGTGTCTCTCTCAGTCATAAGAGTCTGTATTTGTGCTCGAAGCTGATCAATCTATGCTCTCAGACTGTCAATAGTATCATGCCCTGGCACATCATGCTCTGGTATAACTATATCTAGCATATCCTGCACTGGTGCAACTTGCTCTGGTAGATCTTGTTGTGGTGCATGAACCCCAATCCCCTCACCACCAACCTATCCAACTGCTAGAATCTCAGTCTGAGTAACTCTTTGAACCCATCATCTAATCAGGGGAACATGATCCTTAGGATCCTCATCATCACCACCATGAGCTGCAATAACTCTAGGATCTGGCTGAATTTGTCCAAAATCAAGGCCTCTCCCGCAACCCCCATCCAATCCAATCACCCTACCTCCTGTCAATGGAAATCCTCTAGGTAATCTCATCCCTACCCTTCCAGTATCCCTCCCAATCTGTCCAACATCTCTCCCACCCATAGGACGAGGTCTCTCAATCCTACTAGCCGGTCCAAATGGTCCTCCGCGGACTCTCAATCGACATCCTCTTCATCCAGGTCCACCACCTCCATCCCCACCATCATCTCCACCTCTCCCAGCCTCATGAGCAACTCTAAGCTCTTGTCTATGTCTCCGTCTCCTGATAACAGGATCATCTGAATCATCATCATCGTCTCCTGAGCTAGGAGGAGGATCTGCTGGATCCGTAATCCGAGGAAATGGATGAGCTAATATATATTGAGCATACTCTGTAGTAACCCCAGGATCTAGAATGTGTAATCTCATATCATATGCCACTCTCAGAGTGTTAATAAACTCTACATGAGCAATCTCAAATGACAAAGATGGTCCCTAATCTCGCCTATCTCTGTATCACCATGCATATATCGTCACACCAGTAGGCATAGGCTGAATGATACCAAACTATCTCAAAATCCGATCAATCAATTGTCGGTCAACAATGAAAGGTGTCCGACCAATAAGATATCTACTCTACATAATAAGCGGTAATGTCTGTGCATCATCCATCCATGGCTCACAATCAACATATGGTCTCCAAGTAATACTATCTAAAGAATCAAGCACCCAACGCCAATACTCCATCTTACCCAGCTTATGCTAAGTAAGGATACCTGCATAAAAATAAACATATGGCTACCTCTCTCGACGAAGTCTATGATGGATAGGCCATGTAATAGCAATGTGCTTCCAACACCAGATCTGTAATAAAGTGCATCGTGTAGATAAACTAGCACTCTCATCATACACAACTTGGTGAAGATCATGATATAAATGTGCCAACATGCAAACACCCCAAGCATATTGTGTCTGATGCAGCATCATGCTCAGAAGAACCTCACCCCATCCAACAAAAAAACCTCACGATCGCCTATTAGGACATATGAATCCTCCAATCAAACTAGCCAGAATAACAAGAAGAGTCTCATAGTACATCACCATATCTACCCATCAGATCTCTACTCTACCGATGCTCTCATCAACAAACATGACTCTACAAGCCTCCATCCTAATTCGATCCTGATAATCATACTGCACTAGCTCACCAGTCACCGGGATGTGTAGAATCCTGTAGACATCCTCAAGAGTCACACTAATCTCACCCGTCGGCAGGTGGAAAGTGTTATGCTCACTGTGCCATCTCTTGGCTAATGCAGTCAAGAATCCTCTATTATGTGTAATGTTAGGCATAAATAATAAATGGCGTAAACCACATGCATCTATATGTCTAATCTCAACCTAGGACAACTTTAGAACTAAATGATGTATGGCCGGTAATTTCTCCCGACACTGGAGAACATCAAGTTTCTCCTATTTTTTAAGAGAAATCAATCAATCAAATCAAACTGAAGTAATCATTATCTATCAATCAATCAAATCAAAATGAAGCAATCATTATCTATCAATCAATCAAATCAAACTAAATCAATCATTAATTATCAATCAATAAATCAAATTGAAGCAACTTAAGCTATCAAATCATTTTAAACCTATCAATCCTGGTTTACTATCAATCACTAAGTTTAATCAAAAACTTTGCTAAGCTCTTACATCAAAAACTAAATCTATTTCTTAGAGCTACTTATTCATCAATCTATCAATCAAGCTAATCGGAGCTACTCAATCATCAATTTATCAATCAAGCTAATTAGAGCTACTCAATCATCAATCTATCAATCAAGCTAATCAAAGCTACTCAATCATCAAATATATCAATCAAGCTAATCAAAACTACTCAATTATCACATCTATCAATCAAGCTAATCAAAGATACTTAATCCAGTAATCAAAGCTATCTATCGATCTATCAATCATACAATCACTCAATCATGACTCTATTTCATCATACATGCATATCAAACATGTTAAATCTAAACATCAAAATGATTTTTAGCTTTTGTATCAATCAACAATCTCAAATTTAAGCAAAAGCACTCTTTTTTATCATATGCGCTAATCGACCATGCATATGCACTACTTTAAGAAAAAATGCTATCTTTTTTATCATATGCACTAATTGACCATGCATATGCGTTTCTTTATGCATTTGCGCTATTCTATTGAACATAAGCGCTAACAAACAAAACGTAAGTGCTACTCCAAGTGTTTGCGCTAACATACAGAGCATATGTGCTAAACAAAATTGCATATGCGCTAAACCAAACTGCAAAAGCGCTAATCTAAAATAAAAAAAATAAAAAATTTCAAAAATTCAAAAAAAAACAAACCTAAAACATAAAATTTTCAATGAAAACTTGAAAGAAAAGCTCGGGATAAGATACATACTGGCTAACCATACTCGGCTGGCTGCTGATATCACCAAACTCGCTCAAATCGATGACACTCCACTAGAATCACCATTTTGCCACCTCAGCAAGAATATTCTCTCCAAAAGCTGACAAGGATAACAATGAAGTTAAAATTAGCCTTGGTTAATTTTATATTTACTATTTGAAGAGTAATTAATTTTAAAAATGGGGCAATTTAATTTTTTTAACAAATGAATTTAATTGACTGAAGTTTTATCACATTATCACAAGATTAATCATTCAAACTAAAATTTTCAACAATTTCACGATCAATCTCCTGAGGGGGCACACAATCAAGATTTTCAATCTCTATCAGGTGCATTATCAAGACTTGATTTAATCTTTGAAACAATGTTATCTCGACATCATTTAAAGAGGGGCAAAATGTATACACCTAAAATTGGCTATGAGCAATTAAATAAATATTTTATATTTATTTAATAATTATTTTTCTATTAAATAGTTAATTTGAAAAAATTAATTAATTTAATTCATTTTCATGTCTTTCTATTAATTAATATTTTATTCATTAATTCATCTATCTTATTCCTCTAATTAATTAAATATTTAATATTTAATTATTCCTTCTAACCACGTTAATTAAATATCTAATATTTAATTATCTCCTCCAAACAATTAAATATCCAATATTTAATAGTTATTGTCCTATCCTATAGTCTCAAATATTGAGTAATTATTAAATTATTCAATCCCTTTTCCAACTCACCCTCTATCTCCACTTCATCTTCCCTTTGCCAACTCACCCATCATGTGGCTAAGGAAATTAATATTTCTTAAATATTAATTCATGATTTATCTCCAACTTCCAAATTGAATGAAAATTGTGTACGTACACATATTTCATAACCATTTCCTATATTCTCTCCAACACCCCTACATCTTAGGAAAGACTTGAGTCCACTTGTCCTATCATGCCTAAATTTGCTTCAACCATCCCTAGATTCTCTCAGTCAACAACCCAGTCAAGGTGTGATGAGTGACACTTGTCTTCTCCTTCCCCCTTTCTCTCAACCTTCACCTTTGCTCATAACCATTCAAATTTGCAGATCTGATCAGGACCGTTGATCTGAGCCACATCATCTAATCCTCTCAAAGTCTATAAAATCAAGAGCTTCAGTTGAGAGAGAGTTAGACTTCAAGAGACTTCAAGTGCATTTTGCAAGATAATCATATGCATCCATGAGTTTTTGAAGCAAATAGTAATAGCAATTATCATATAGCATTTTAGTATAATCATTTTAGCATAATCATGTAGCTTTGCATATCATACTATCAGTTAACTACAAGTTATCAGTCCATTCTTCATATGCCATCTTGGAAGCCAACAGTGCATTGTCTGAGAGCACACCATCTGCAACCAGGAATAGTGGAGTTAGGACACAATGAGACATAAGCCATGAAGGTAAAATAATGTTTTATTTTAGTATGTATTTCATGTAGTTTCATTGGTGGATTTTGGATTTCCTGTATGCATTTCCATTGTATTTTGTGAAACTAACTTATTACAGGTAATATTCTAAGGATGAAATTCAAGCTCACACATGTTGTATTTCAATGGATGAGATCTTGACATGACTTACAAATACAGAAATCAGATTGTATTTTTGTCCCAAAGGACACATAAAGTGTATGTTCAAGAAGCTTTAAAGAAAGCCCAAGTTTTCATGGGTTTTGAACAATTGAAAACACATCATTCAGTCTATCCTAAGGAGATTGGATTCATAATTAGTTCTTATCCCAAAACTTGGTACCTTGTCATCTCTAATAGCATTGTCACCCCCTAAAGGGAGCCCGTGTTTTTGCAATTGTGAGAGCTAGTGGAGTCCCATTATGAGCCTAGCAATAAGGTCTCAAAAGGGGAGCTCACACATACACTCAAGAGGGGCATATGGTGAGTATCTTAACGAGAGATTCTTCTCCCTCCATGCACTAAAAATTTAATAATTTTTGGAGGTAAACCGGGTAGCTTCTAATTTAATTGGAACTAGTAAGGGATCCATTCGGCACATCGGGGTATAAACTCAATTAAGAGGTCTCCCAACCTTGAAAACCAAGGTTTGATATACCCTAAGGTGCGAAGGAGAGCTATTCCCAAGCACTATCATTGACTTGATTTTTATCAAATAACGCTTATTTTATAGTGGGTTGGAGTACTTGGCATTAGTCATTCCCACTTGGGTCATTCCCCTCTCACCGACCTTAATGGCTTAGAGTTATTAGCTCCTCGGGAGGGCAGGCCCACTAAATATATGAATTATTGAAAGCAAAGGATGAGTCTGGCTTTCTGTTCACCTAAGAAAGGTGATAGAATACTCGCCTATCACCAAAATACATAAGACATGTTTGTTCGTTTCCATTGTAATTAGTATATGTGCCTAATTTATCAAAAATAAGTGCAAAATCCTGTGGATGCAAACAAAATTAGTAGTTTATATTGTATTCTTTGACAGAAAAATAGTTTATGACTTTGGTCTTTCACACCGAAATAAGTACCCGCAAAACCAACAATCTGCAAATTAGGTTCGGGAAAATGACAGTCCAAAAGTAGAAATAGGGAATGCAACATACAATATTTGCAAAATCAATAAAAACTAAAAATGCCATCAAATTGACCAAGAATGCCATCATATGTGCCAAGAACGCTACCAAATGGATCCAAAACACTACTCTGCACACTAGAAACGCTGCTCTGCACACTAGAAACGTTGTTCTGCACCCCAGAAATGTTGTCAAATAGACTGAAAACATTGACAAATGTACCAAAAATGCTAAAGTACAGACTGAAAGCGCTAAAGCATAGAAAAAAAAAAAAATAGAGTTCAGGAATGTCCCATAAATGCCATTTGAGGTGTCAAAATGCTACAAAAGGCCAAGAATGTGATTCAGGAGCCCAAGAGAACTAATCAACCTGCCAATGAAATTTCCTACAGGCAAACTTGTTAAAGATCAAAGGGGCTATGCCCCATGGTGAGTGCCAATTAATATGATTCTAAAAATTTGGTATATAAGAAAGGCATACACATATAATGAGACAATAAAACATAAATGAAAAGCTTAATTGAAAACTAGATTAAAAATCCAAACCATAAGCCTTCCTTGAAATGTCCCATTTTCCTCTATTCTTGAGGACCTTGAAGGTGTTGGATTGATGGGCTCTCAGTGGAGCAATGACTTCCAAAGTGGAAACTCAAGAGTTGAGTACCTACTCGATCATGATTGGTTATGCAAATGATATGAAATGCATGATCTAAGAAACTAGATTAACATGCTATGATTAATTCAAAATGCTAATTACTAGAAGATTGAAATGAAAATTGCCTATAGTAATGGTGCTAAAGCTACGAATGGAAGGGATCCTTATTACTCAAAAATGGGGGATATTTATAGGAATTCCAAGGCCAAAGATAAGGTGGCAGGAATCGACGGTCGAGATCAAATCTGAAGATATCAAGGGTCAAGATTGACGAAGTTGGAGAAGAGGTTGGAGGAAGGGACACTTGTCATCTCTGTGGTGACAAGTGTCAAGAAGCCTTGCTCATGAGAGGGAAAGTGTCTAAGAGAGGAGAGATGTGGTAAAAAGTGTCATGTGTCTCATGGAGAGAATATCCAGACCATGGGAGGTTATGATAAGGAGGTTAGAATGCGCAAGATAGGATAGGGTTAGTTAAACCCAGGGTTAGGTGGAATGGGTTAGGCTAGGGGATGGTTAGGTTAGGTGGTTAAAAGTTAGGAGCCATGTACTCATTTGAATTTAGAAATTAAAATAATTGGAAAATGATAATTAATCTTAACAAACTTGAGTTTGTTAATCTTAATTAGGGATTAGAAGAATTGATTTATATTGGGGGACATTAATTAATTTAGAATTAATTAATCAAAGGGGTATATGAAATGAACTATATAAATAAATCATGTATATTTATTTACTAGTAGATGAATAGAGAAATTAATTAAATTGCTTGTGAATTCAATTAATTGGGAAGGGGAATTAATCAAATAACTACGTATTTAATTAACTATCTTGAGGCCATTTTTAGGTGTATACACATGTTAGTGCACCTTTTTCATGATTTACACCAGGTTGTGTATGCCGAGGGAGCAACATTATATTCGGGGGTTATTTTGTTATAAATTTGGGCTTGGGAGCATATCCCAATGGCTTGGTCCTTAGTAGACAAGATTTTCCCACTTGGCAGGCCATATGTCTATGCATATGTAGGAGTAGTTGTCCAATGTCGACTGGGAAAACTAGAGTATTGGCATAGGGTTTTGGATGACATGGTGACACTGGTGTGGTGACTCTATCTTGATTGTGAGCCATGAGAGGATGATTCTTGGGAGATTCCATATGTGTTCACTTCTAGGTATCTAATTAGGAGGACCCCATGCATTATTAAGCACTTCATTCTAACCTGGGTCCTTAGACAGTATGGTCGAGCACAAGGTATGCCCCAGGGTACATCAATGTATGCATGTGCGCATAAGGAGAGACCAAAGTGGGGGTGCTTGATTGATTTTGATGTGGCCTATGTAGAAATGTTGGCACTAGGTGCACAAGCATGAGATTATAGGCCCATGACATTGTATGGGGGGATATTGCCACCCTATGCACAGTATTTCATGATGCATCTATTTCCTAGGCTCAATGATCCTAAGGAGCCTATGCTATTATTTGAGGATGATGATCCTCAGTCAACTCACGGTAGGAGGAGGAGAGATGGAGGAGATGATGGAGATGGGGGGAGAGGGAGAGGGAGAGGTAGGGGGAGAGGAGATGGAGGGATGGGTGGAGGGGGAGATGGTGGAGGGAGAGATGGAGGAGATGGTGGAGGAGGGGGAGATGGTGGAGGGGGAGATAATGGGAGATAGAGGAGACATCCTCCTCAGGAATTAGCACCACATGTGGCACTGACACCACCTAGAGGGCCTAGGCTATTGCCATCACAACCATAAGGATAGATGCCAGCACAACCACAACCATAAGGGCAGGGCCAGAGATGGGCTCAAAGACAATCACAACTGCCACCATAGAGGCAGCCACTAGCACTAACAAGATCATGACCATAGCCTCGGGAACAGGTACCATCCCATGGATAGCCTAAGAGGCTGTAGAGGGCTATTGATTAGTTGAGGACCCAGTTAGGACAGGCTCAAGGTCACCTAGCCTAGGTGTTGGGTTAAATCTTGCAGTTGCAGGGATAGGTCACCTAGATCACCACAAAGTAGGGAATTTCTATAGAGTGGTATGGTAGAGCTTAGGGTCTTATGCAGACATTGAAGCAGGAAGATACCTAGGGGCTTAGTGGGGACACCCTTATAGAGCTTGTCTACCAGATGGGGAGAGCTGACTATTATAGAGGGTTATACTTCGAGGTAGTGCCCCTGGACAAACAAGCACAAAAATATGCTCAGAGCTCGAGGCGGGGTGGGTCTCAGTGGGAGGAGGTCAGTCAGGGAGTCACAGGTCCACAGAGGGATCCTGATGCTGATGGTGTAGGGCCTTCAGTTACAACAAGTGGATTGTGTGCGAGGCCTACATATTACAGAGGGAGATGCTCATAGATTTCACCCCCTTTGTGATGCATTTTGTTCATTTGATGTATTGATTATGACCCCACTTTGTATTGATATCACTCGATTTTGTTGTATACCTATTATGATGTAAATTGATTTTTGCACTCTTATTGTATTGATATCACTATACATGGACATTTATTATTTTTTGATGATATGATATTTGATGGTGATTCGATGGATGCATTCTACATGTGTTGTTGCTATATTTACATGATTATATACATGATGATGATGCAATATTTACATGATTATATATATGATGGTGATGCAGTATTTACATGAGATGTATTTATTTGGTCTCTGCTTACGGATGTCTATATGATTCTATATGCATGGATGCTTTATGATGTCTACGTGATGTGTGATTTCTATATGAATTGATCTATATGTTTTGAAGGTGATATATGATGGATATGTCCATATGATGATTTGTTCATTCATTCTTATGTATGATGATGTTTGAATGTATATGGATGTGTATAATGTTTCACGATGTTGTTTTATGGATGTATGTCATATGATTATGTTTATATGATGTGATGCATTTATTTACATTGATGTGATGTATGATGATGTTTGCATATGTATGGAGGCAATGGTCTTTTGTGTATGATGCACTTAATATGTCTATGAATGTAAATGCTACTATGTGAGATGATATGGATAAATACAACTTAAAATGTGATGTAATGAATGTCACTAAATGCATTTGATGGTAATGTGATGATAATGT
Source organism: Cryptomeria japonica (assembly GCF_030272615.1). Taxonomy (NCBI): domain Eukaryota; kingdom Viridiplantae; phylum Streptophyta; class Pinopsida; order Cupressales; family Cupressaceae; genus Cryptomeria; species Cryptomeria japonica. The sequence continues at coordinate 809,384,326 of NC_081411.1, forward strand.
ATGTGAGGTGATTTTGTACATGGTATGTATGTGATGGTATTGATTTCATGTTGTAACCAATGCTTATGATGATAATATGATGGAATGAATGTATCTTGGAATGACATGCTAATGCAATGCTACAAGCAAGGGATAAAGAGGAATGAACCTAAGATGAAATGAATGCTTAATGATAATTGTGATGATGAACTTATGCAAGTGCCTAAATGACATGAAATGAATTAATGAAATGCAAATTATGGACTAAACATATATTCAATGAACTATAATGCAACATGCAACTACAAATGTTTTAATAAAGTATGCAATATTTACAAAATGTTATGCAACTATATGAAATGAGATGAGGTTCCAAATAAAATTGTATGAAATGCAACCTGATGAATGATATAATTTGTTTTAATAGAGCTCCCAAAGATATTTTTATCACTGAGATATAGAGTAGCAATGGTTTTCCTTCCATGGGTGACATCAAGATTGGTGGATTCACCAGGTACTGCTTGATTTGATTGAAAGCTTCTGCACATGTATTATCCCAATGATATTATACATTCTTGTGTAATAAATTTGTGAAGAAATGACTTCTATCAATGAGCTACGAGACAAATCTCCTTATGAACTACAACTTTACTTGCAATGACATTAACTCACTAAGGTTCTTTGGTGGTGGCATTTCCATGATGGAACCTTCTTCAAGTCCACTTATATGCCCTTTGTTGAAACTATATAGCCTAGTAATCTTCCACATGTCACACTGAATTGGGTTTTGGGTTTTGGGTTCTGGTGAGTAAGTTGTAATCATATGTATAGGCTTTGGTCAATCATAGCTTATCATATTGGGTTTGTGTAAGAGGTTTAAGACCTCTAGTATTGAGCTCAACTAGAACTATACTCAAGAATGGGAAACACTATTCTTGCAATTCAATCTTCTTTTTGGATTGTAGTCCGAAGATTTCTTGTAGTCAGTGAGGCTCCTTAGTGATGAGCAGTGCAATCTAGGTAGTGTGCCTTCCTACATGTGCAGGCCCCTTATTGTAATCACATACTGCAAAAGTATCATTTGACTTCGGCTAGGGTTTCCCATCATGGTTTTCCCCTTTACCAGGTTTTCCACATACAAATCTTGGTGTTATGTGTTGTGGATGCATGGTAAATGTTTTATTATTTATGGTTGTGCTTAATTGATATATTTTCTATTTTGGTATTTGGCTTATGCATTCTAGTAAAAGGTTTTAAGTGCTTAAAGTTTCATAATCTGTTAACAACTAATTCACCCCTTCCTCTTAGTTGTCCACCGGTTATCCTAACAATTAGATCTTCATAATATTTGTGTACATCATCATCTAGCATAAATTATAACTTGTTTATATCTTGCACTTAGCTCTTATTTTACATTATATTTCATATCATTTGTAATTCTCATTCTCTACATTGTCATCTAATTAAATCTTGTGCACAATCTGAGACAACTAATCTTGCAGATGCAATAGGTCCTTGGAGATAGAGGGAAATGAGATTCTCTTGAGGGGTTGCTTATGTTGGCAATTGACACACTATTGGTTAGGTTTCATTATGTTCTCATTGATGGCAACATGATTTTGGGTTCCAGCTTCATATGGTGTACCGACAAGAACTTTAGAGGTTCTACATGGGCAAGATAGAAGACTTCTTTGGTCACCAACAATGCAGGCCGACATGGTATAGTAAAGGTTATCGGTATTGGAGGCCGACACATCTTGGATCTAGCATTGACAACTTGTTTTAATTTTTATTCATTTATGTTATATGGTCAACATGTAATCTGTTATTGTGTATATCCTTGTAAGTCAACAAAAGGCATAAATTTGTATAGGATATATAGGGGAGATTAATTAGATCATTTTATAAGAATGATAGGAAGGACATATGGATGTAATGTAATGCTAAATATATCAGAGAGAATATGTATGTGAGGAATTCATTGTAAGGGTTATTTTGGTATAGAGGTTTAGGGTTTTAACCAAAACTGTATTCTGGCATAGAAAATGCTATCTTAGCAGTCCACTATTCTCCAGATTGTTGTTTGGTATGTTATGTAGTTAGTGAGGCTCCTATTGTGATTGAGTAGTGTGCTCTAGGATGTGAGCCTTCCTGCAAGTGCAGACCCATCATATACTATAATATCTCTCCATATGGCCAGTGAATTGATATTGTGGGTCACAAATCCCACCGTGGTTTTTCCTCATTGAGGTTTTCTATGTATAAATTTGTGTGTTATGGTTCTCATTTATGTGTTTGGCTTATTGGCTTCTTTACTTCTTTCAATTCTGTTTATACCGGTATACTGGTTGGTGTATGAATGTTTTGTTAAGGCTAAAATCTACTATTTTGGTATAACACTGATTCACCCCCCCTCTCAATGTTATTGGTTTCCAACAATTGGTATCAGAGCCTAGTGCCTCGGAGGAAGTTTAACAGCTTGAGAAAGATCCTGAAATCAGAATAATTGAATATGGTTGTTGTTCACCAAAACTGGTTAACCCAAGTACACCTACAATATTTCTATGAAATGGCCAATTTCAGTCAATGGAATACTCAGGACTTGGACAACATAATATAGGACCCTAATTGATCCTCCTGCACTTCAAGTTCTGCTAGACCTAGGGGGGACACCCTTTAATGCATTAAATACAACAAGTTACAGGTATATGGTTGCATCAACAATAAGTAGATAGGTCATTCCACAAGGTCAACAAGTTGGAAAACACATATAGATTGGCTAGATTTGTATAAATAATAGATGAAATAGAGCTTGGAATGAATAGAACACAACCCCTAAACATAAAGGGAAATATATTTTTTCTTTAAGATCCATGAGAAACCCCATTATCTACAAAACCAGTGCCTTATCCAAGGACATGGAGTCATACATCAAACTATAAATGAGAACCTCTATTGCAAATCAATCTTCATATTGAAATATCCCTGCATTAGTGCCTAACAAAAATGCAATACTTAACTCACTCACAAAATAATCAAATCTTGAAACTATATCCCATTATCTATGATTGATTATAGAGTTTAAATTCTTCCTTGAAGAATGCTTGCAAACAATCACCACAATCTCCTTAAAATTGACAAACTCCAGCCTCTTAAAGAATTTAATTTGTAATAAAGAAAATATACATTCAGAGACAATTTTGTGTGAATTTATGCATGCCTTACATACACATAAATTTGCGACAGAAAACACCTACAATAAGAGAATAAGACTCCATTACACTACAAACTTGGAAGTACTCAGAATTGGAAACCATGAAAATCTAGAGCCTTTCTCCAAATTTTTGGAACCCTTACAATTGAGAAGAAATGGGATTAATAAGGAGAGGGAAAAAGATCATAATCCATCAAAACATGCCAAGTGTCCCTTTTCCATAACTGCAAGAATATCTCCTTTTCTTCCTATGGAAAATTCTCTCACAATATCTCATTTTTGTTGAAACAAACTTCATAAACGGATTCCCCATCTTGAGAGCTTTCTAACGGTATATAATACTTTCTTTTTCGGGCAAAAAATAATCACTGGGCGAATTAATCACTCATGTGATCCATCATTTAATTTTCTTAATTTTCCTCAATAGTTGAAACTATATCATTTAACTTTAATTTTTCTCAATTTTTTGGCCTGATGCCCTGCCATGTGGCAACTTGTGATTCTCTCACGGGGTCCACTTTTTGCCACCTCACTCATCTGCCACTTGTCCACCTTGTCATCATCACTGGACTGCCACTTGTTGGCCACGTTAGCACCATGTCACTGAGACCCACCAGTTCACCTGCCAGCTCATCTTTCACTACTTCACAAAGGGTAATCGACATGCAACTTTGCTTCATGAAACAACGTGCATTGTCGATCACCATTGAACTTGCATGCTCTTTAACTTGTTTTGCCTTTTCGCCATTTCGTGATGGGTAACTGGCGAGCAACTTCACTTCACAAAACAATGCACACTGTCGATTTGTGATGAACCTACTCACTTGTTAAGTCACCCTTCCACTGCTAAACTCGCTCACCTGGGAATCATGCACTTGGTGGGGTCCACCTGGTTGCCAGCTAGCCTCGAGAATTGCACATGCGCATGGAGTCCATTGGATGCCTAGCAAACACCTTGCGTCAAAAGCCTTCAAGGCTTTGACACTATAGTTGGGTGGAGATTTACATTTAAATACAAAACCATTTCCCCGCCCAGCCAATGTGGGACTAAAGCTTATGCTTGGGACTGCAATTTTGAAGCAATTTCTAAGTGTTTTCATGGAGTTTTTCTTTTTTCTTGGAAGTTTTAATGCCCATTTTTGCTTGTTGCATGGGAGGAGAGGGTGGTTAAAGGAATTACACTTGTACATTCCATTTTTGCTGACTCTTTAAGCCTATGGGCTGCTATCACGCCATGGTGTAGGGAAGATGTTGGCATGGCTATGGAATTTGGCTCACACCTGCCACATGGCATTTATTTTGAAAAATTTCTGAGCCTTTTCACCCAACCACAACTGCCACATTAGGGGAAGAAGGATGCCTTACATTTTTTTGAATATTTTTAACTCCTCTCCAAATACCATGTTGCCTGCTACTATTCATTTTTCTGAGAGTTTTTGAGTTTGCCTGGAAGTGCACTTGTTTGGAGTGACTCTTACTTTTGGACTGGCTTTACATCTTCCAACTGCAGCTGCTTTGAAAGTTTAATGACTCTATGCTGCCCCATTTACCATTTTGCTAAAGGTTCTAATCCATTTAATTGGATTCACTGAAAGTTTTCAATGGCTGCCAATGTGCATTTGTTTGTAGATTTTATTATGCCTTCATTCACACCATGTGTGGCAGGGAGCAAGATGTTGGAGATTGGCATTTATTTGCTGATTTGCCAATTTTCTTTAAATTTTTTGAGTGCCCCAACTCCATCGCACAATAGGGATAATTGGAGAACTCATGGAGTTTGGGCATACACTTGCCAATCACATTTGCTTTGAAATTTTTATAATTGCCTTCACCAAACCACCATGGCTGGGAATAACAGGCAAAGGAAAGGTGTTTCAATATGCCAATTGCATTTGTTATTGGAGGTTTTGATGTCTACCATGCTTTACACCTGCTACTCTCTATGCCACACCATCTACCAGGTGCATTTACATTTTTTTTAAATATCTCTTCTTTGTCGTTGAAGGAGGATTTAGCATTAAACTCGCCACTTTGAAATTTCCTAGAGAGAGTTAATTAGCATCTTGAAATCTAATGATATGTCTCGTGATCACAATCCACATTTAAAAAATTCTGAAATTCTCCCACTGAACCAAGTCGCCAATAAAATCAATGCATAGCATGAGCCAGGTCGGGCCCCAAAGTGGGTCCGACTAAATTTTTTTTGTTTTCATGCAATTGACCTTTGAAATGCCTCATGAACCTTAAAAATACCTTTTGAATACCATTTTTAGATCATTAAATGGATTTGTGCAACCTTCAGGCGCTTGCGCCACATTTTCGCATTTAATCGCAAAGACGTAATTATCAAACTAGTCAAAACACCTTTTTGGACTTCGCAAACTGACAGGCGTGCACTTTGATATACAAACATGAACTCTGCCAAGTGGTTTCTCAAGAAGAATCCCAAGTGAAGAAATAGTAATGGTCAAAGATGACCAACTGGCTTTGTCAGCACTGCGGACCTGATAAAGCCAATGCGTAGGGAACTTATGATGCCTTTCTTAAAAATATCAAATGAACTCATAGACCCTCAAATCTGAGGCATAGGTACCTTGAAGTATATATCAAAACTTAGAATACTCAGTTCGACCAAAAGGTTGACTACATGCAAATGGTGCGCTCATGAAAATAGCAACTTTAACTGATGTAGCAATGAAAATATGGAACACTGAATAAGGTGGCTCAAGAAACCCATTTGAAAACTGATCAAACGGATTGAAAGGAGCTTGAAATTTGAAACATAGCTTGTCTTTTATATCACCAATATCCTAGAGAAAAAATTTCGACATGACATTCACCGGGGCATCTTTTACAAATGTGCAAAGCGAGGCTCTGACTAGCTCCTAAAACAGGGACTTATGCAAACAGTAAACTACAAACAGATTAAGCTTACCAAACTGAGAAAATGGATTCATAAAGATATGAAATTTTGCATGTTGACTAAAATTTATGCATACAATTCAATACATCTTGAATTTCACTATGACAATCAACCAGTCAAAAGTTATAGGCGCTCAAAGTAGGCTACTTAATAAAATCTGCATTTGCACCTATGATGCACTTTCAACTCACCCCTTGAAATGGGTACTTGATAAACTAATCCAGACTGAAAAATGAAAGTTTCAAAACACTTCATAGGCCAAATGAAAGGTATAGGACACATTTCCCAAGCCTTACCCTTTGAAAATCAACTAGCTCCATTTTACCCTCTCTCTAAATAGGCCACCAGAATGAGATTAGGTGCCTTTCTGAAAATCAAATAGCAAAATTTTGAAATGGGCCTCTCAAATTCACCAAATTTTATGAGTCCCAACAATGGCTTTGGAGAAGCAGCTTGAGATGGTACTTGAAGATTATGATGCTGAAAGATTAAAGAACTTAAAGCTACAAGATGAGTTGAATTCTACTAAGGAATTTATTCTTTTCCAACAAGAAAGGCTATCATTTGTTCAAGCTAGGAGGAAGGAACTTTTGTAAAATTGGGATGATGAAGAGAAAAATGCACTTAAGGAATAATGTTAGAAATTGAGTCAGGAGAACATGGTTATGAAGAATGAAATGTAAGCTATGACTATGAGGATGTCTAAGGAGATTGAGGACATAAAGAAAAAGGAAGAAAATCTTGTTGTATCCCTGAAGAACGAATTTGAAGAATGTGGTAGGTTAGTTCATGAAAATGATATGTTGAGAACTGATTTGGTACAATCCAAGAGAAATGAGAAAGAGCTTGAGAGAAAAATGTCAATACTAAGAGATGATTTAATTGCTGCAAGTGAGTAAAAAGAAAAAATCAAGATCAACTCAGCACAAATTGATGAGTTACTGAAGAGACAGAGGCAGATTGAAGATTCCAGTGGACATGCTGTTGTCCTCAAAATCTAATTCTCTTTAATATCCTTAAAATAATATGATTGAACTCGGTGCAGAAGAGACATCAAAGATAAGGAAATTCTCAAGGCAACATATGACAAGGTTTGATTGAACCTTCTACACTTCAGACTTACTCAGAGCCCAGACGGGTATACCTTTGTGAATTGAATTCACACTTTCAAGCATAAACCCATAGCAAACCAGTCCAAAAAACCAGTGGATCTATTCACCTTGAAATTAACTGAAAACAAAAGAATGGAAATTATTCTTAAGTTCAGCATTTCGATCAACAAAACATGCAATAAACAACTTCAATCAATACCAGTGCCTTATCCAAGGTCATAGAGTCATCTAAACTCAGATAATACTCCTAAAACAAAATATCTTTACGCATCCCATTGGTTTGATTTCTATTAATCCTTGTATATGCCTAACACCTACAAGAATTTATGCATTCCAAATTAAACTATGATCATCAAGATTCAAAGTCTCTCCCAAAGTGTTTACTGGTATGAGTGATCCCCACATCTTTAATTCCCCTCCTAAAGAGAAAAGCTAGTGAACAGTTCTACTGAAAATTGCCTTGCAATCCAATTCAAACAAAATAACACTGAATTATTTAGAATGAAAATAGTAAACAAATTACAAACACACTTGAAGATGACACAAAGCTTCACTCAAAACCGATGGTCTGTATATTGATATTAAGTTCAAAAAATATTACAAGAAGTTTTTGAATATTCTCCATTAGACTTAGAAAAGCTCAGATAAATTTCTGCAGCGTTTTCTTACAAATTTTTTGCGATCCTTTTTCCTCTAGTCCTAGTATCCATTTATAACAACATGGATGCACAAAGATTCGGAATTCTCGAGGAGAGTTTGTTACAATCATTTCTTTCAAAATAGAAAGGTTACAATCTTTTCAAAAAAATAGTTACAAGCTCTTTTCGGCCTCTGCAGTTTCTTCAACAAGCTGCTCGGTTGCAACCTCTTCCACCTTTTCAGAGGCACTCTCCAACTGTTCCGTATCATGAGTGGCATATTTTGTTATCCACTCATTATACACATCATCGGTCGGCCATGAAAAATCAATCACTTTAGTCAACCTTGCCTAAGAGTTTCTCAATTTGCTGACTTCCGAATTGAGAAAACTATAATGTGCCTTAATTTTCTCTATTTCCTATATTGTCAAAACAAAGAAAGAAGCATCATCTAGATCAATAATTCCTTTAACTCTTGCTGACAATTTAGCTTCTATCTCCTTAAGCCATATTTGTTTGTCCTTCAGCTGATCTGGGCTAGCAAAAACTCCTGGGAGCAACTCAAAAACTTGATCAGTATACTCCTTTTTGCACAAGTTAACTTTCCTATCAACATTATCCACCCCTACTACTAATTGTACTAAATCTTTAGTGATGTTAGAAGTGGATCTAATGATAGGATTGGCCCTTGCTTCATCGCAGGATACACACATAAACTCTAAATCTTGCTGCCTAGGACTCCATTTGTCAAAAATAGGTGTCAAAATGGCCTTGTCTCCCCTAAGCTCATTCCATATATCCACAATTTTACCTAGATTGTTGTAGAGCAATGAGGCATTCATTGTATCTACAAAACTGGAAATTGTAGCCCTTACTCTCTCCTCATACTTCTTTGCATATAAGGCATGAGCTTGTTTTAATTTTTCTAATTCTTGAGGAGTAATTTCAACCATCTGAGAGCTGCAGGGTGCTGGAGATGGTGGAAACTCAATGATAGGGCTAGTAGGTGGAGGCCTTGCAAGAGAAGAGGAAATCATCAATGTTGAAGACTCACCTTGATGGTATTGTCCAGTCAATTGGCTCTGCAGCTTAGCAATGATGCTATCCTTACCTCTTACCTCCTCCTTAGCACTGTTATAGGCATTCAAGATTGTTTCCAACTTGACTTAGAGGATCTCCTTCTCTTCGGCTTCCTTTTCCACTACTGCAACACTAAATTTTGCAGTCTCTAGCACAGTGCTAGCAGCTTCCACTAACCCTGTACTCTACACTCTTTTCACCATCATCCCACCAAGGTAACTTGACCCCGGGGTGTCTTTGCTTTTCTTGCTCTCATTTCTCTTGAGAGACCACAGGATGAGTGCAGCATTATCCTTATTGAAAGTAATCCCCTCCATGGGTTTGGTCTCCTTCCTCACTGCGTCTAGCACTAGGGCATCTGCTATATCCCACTCGAGTAAAATAAGCACTCTAGCTTCTGCCACCATATCTCTAACTTTCTTAGGGGTGATGGTTTTGAACTCTTCCATCATCTCTTGCTTTATTTCCTCTTCTACCAGGGTTGGATCTTAACTAGGCTACTTAGCCTTTCTCTTTTCACATCTAGCATTATATTTATCTATGTTTTGTTTCCATATAAACTACATAAATGCTTTTGATGTGACAAAATTGTTGTCAGCCAAGAAGGAATTACTTGCCTGCTTTATCTCAGGATCCCACTCCTAGCCTTTGAATTCAGTGGTGGTAATGTCCATTTCAGTAGCAAGGGGTTCTTCTGGCATTCCTTCTTCCACTTCATCATAAGTGTAGGCAATTTCCCCTAGACTGCCTAACTGTAGGAGTTGCTCAACTACTGCTTGCTCGTCTCCTATATGGATAGGGGATTGGGATAGGGAATACAAAGGTGCATCCCATTGTACTTCTTTCCCTACCCTTTGCTTCTTTGGGCTTTCTTGGATGTCAATGACACCTTGTATCTTCCTCTTTCCTTTAGAGGTAGAGGGCTCCCTTGTTGTAGGCATCAACACACTATAACTAGATTTCTTGTGCAATGTATAATCACTAGGAGGGATTTCTTTGCTGGAAGCTTACCTACTTAGGATCATTCTCACCTTTTCAGGGTTGCTTTTGATTATAGCTTCCCTCTTCTCCTTTAAAGTCTGCATCACATCTTCAAAACAAACAATTAAAAACTTTATTTTCTCCTCCAGAGGGAAAAAACTAGACAATGGGTCATAGCTGGCATCAAATTGATGCACGAAATCCAAAGCTTTCTTATAAGCCACCCATTTCTCTTTCCTTAGCTCCTACTCATCGAGATCAAACTCATTTTTGATGAGGTCTTCAGGAAACTAAAATTGATGGGGCCTACCTCTGCATGCTGCTTTCTTTCTAAACATGCCATTGAAGAAGTCTTTTGGATCAGCACACCTGGACACTGCAGTGGACAAATGATAAGACTTGAGAAAATCCTCAAAGAAATTCCAACCTCCCTTTGTTATTACAAATTGGTGGGCTATGGTAGCTGCAGGGAAAATAGTCCCTTTACCCCTACCTGTCAACTCTACCTCTTATACACCACCAATTTGTCTAAGGATCTTTGCAATTTCCACTTTGAGAGGGACCTGGTAAGGTAGCAAGAATGGGGTGCCTCTAAAACCAAACACTCTGAAAAACTGTCGAGACTAGATACAAATAGATGTCACCCTAGTTGTGAACAATTTTTATGTTCTCTGCGAATTCTTTTGGTCTTATGAATTCCAAAAGAACCTTGGGGATTCTCGGGTTCTCCGAGTAGAGGAGAGTCCTGATCTTAGATGCAAAGTATTTGTCAAACTTCAAGAAACTGGCATCATCTCTATCCTATGACAACACAGTACTCCATAATTGTACAGAGATTTTTTCTCCTTCTTTCTCCTTGACAAGGTCAAGTCCATTGGCAAAGTAATCACCACCTTTGAAAAGAAATAGATGCATCAGAAGTGAGTACCATCCGAAAGGCCTATCCACCTTTCCATTCTTTATTCCTGTTAACCCTCCATGGATAGCATCAGCAATGAAAGAAGCATAATCAAATGTAATTGCAAGAGAAGCATTCAAAATTTGAGCAATCATTAATAGGTAGTGATTTGGCATGTTTTCTTCGGCATCTTCTCCCAAAACTTGGCAAAGTGCCCAATACATTCCTTTAGCCCTAAGGGTGAACATACTCAATGAAAAGGGCTCTTGTGTGTTGGGTCCTACAACTGTCAACCCACCTATCTTCACAAAAAACTCCTTGAGAGGCCCCTTCCTGAGATGACTCCTCTATGCACTGTAAATTTGAGCTAATGATTTGAAATTTATGGGTTCTAGAAAATTGGTAAACTCATTAAGCCCAAAAGCATTCCTAAATTCTTCAACATTGATCTCAATAAGGGTTTTTCCATTTATATCCTGAATGCTTCTTGTGATTGGATCATAGTTGAGTGCAATTTGGGTCAACAAATCTATATCCATAAATACCCCAGGGACTACCAATTTCCCAACATCTAATTCCCAAATACTGTTTTGCACGGCCAGAGAATTTTTCATTCCAAATCCAATCTTAAATAACCCCAACCCAGACAATCCAACCTATGGGTCTCTCAACCAGTTACCCTTGTCATACAGTCCTTCTCCTATCTTTAAACGGGGAGCTCTAGGCACTAATTCTTTTGCCTTCGATGTCTGATTAGTTGACAATGTCAACTATTCTAGAAAATCATCACAGACACTTCTTTCTGAATAATTGACTTTGCCAGAAAATTCTCTTTTAGGAGCCATTTTTAAAAAAACATAAGAAATGAATACCACTCCTAAATACTTCTGTGACGAATCAATATCTTATCTGAAACACATCACACAAGAATTGCTACATAGGAGTACGAGAAAACCTTTTCCTAGCTTGAAGGAATTTTCTCTACAACTGAACTAACTTGCTCTGTACCTGAAGAAAATAGCTCTGCATCCGCTCCTCTGCAAGAAATTATTTAAAAGGTATCTTCACCCGGTTGATGGGAAATCAAATATTGTACTCAGGGTCTTAACTACAACATTGATTCTGCATGCTTCGATTGTCCCTTCAAAATTGAATTCATAGGAGAATGTGTATTTTTCACTCCAACGGGTCACAACGTTCCTGCAAGTCTTTCATTTTGCTCTTTCGCAACTTCGCGAAGCATAACTACTGGGCAGCTTGGTCCTGCAAAATAGCACTGACCATCAGATCAAAAGAAACTTGATCGAGCGTTATACTAACTAACAGCTTTGGCTCTGCGCTAGGTCCCGCTTCTCTATTGGCTACTTGCTACCATGTGGCGCCCAACCACTAGCCTTGAAATGTCTTTCACATTTGACTTAACACTGGCCACGTGTTCTTTTCTTATACCACCGGTTCCACCTTGGCGGGCCCACAGCTTTCTTCTAAGACCACGTGTCGCTCAACACATTGCCATCTATCATGCCACATGGATGGCTCTCAGTCACTTTCGCTATTTCGTAGGGTATAAAGCACGAGCATCTTACCCTTGCGAAATAGCGCGGGCCGTCAAATCATCTTTTAATTGATCGGCATTTAACCATCTGAATAGGCTTCGGGAGGAGTGGGCCCTCTGACTCACTTTGAATACCTGGCATCCAGTCATCTGTAGCACTAACATGACCATCTATCATGACATGTGGATGGCTCTTGGTCACTTTTGCTATTTCACAAGGTATAAAGCACGAGCATCTCACCCTTGCGAAATAGCACGGGCCGTTAGATCATCTTTTAATTGATCGACATTTAACCATCTGAATAGGCTTTGGGAGTGGTGGGCCCTCTGACTCACTTTGAAAACCTAGCATCTAGTCACCTTCAGAGCTGACTCGTCATTTTTTCATTTGCCGAGAGAAAGCACTGGGCTCCAGTTAATTCTTGACAGCTCTATCCGCCAGGTCATCTCCTAACTTGCGACCTGACTCACCTCTGGGGCCCACCTTTTAACCTTTAATCTTGACCTACTGACTGTTGTGACTTATGTCGTATGCCACGATTTTACTTGCTCTCATCAACCAGCTAGACCGCCTAGGTGGCATGCCATGTCATTTTTGCAACTTCGCTGGTTTTAAACTATGCACAACTTCGCCTAGTGAAATAGCAAAATTCATAGATCCATCCGCGAGATGTGCACTAGTTACTGGGCCCGACAACTTTAGGAGAAATACATATAAGGCATAAATTTTGTGACTAATTAACATGACTGCCTAGGTAAACAATAAGGGGGGACACTTCCTACGATCCCATGACCCATTACTTAAGTGAATAAAGTAACAAAAGAATAGAAACCAGAGGGTTTTAAAGAAACATTGGAGGATCTAAAAACAGAAACCCCTGAACCCTTGAGGCCTAAAACAAAGCTGAAGCATTTGAAAATGCACCCTACTCAAAATTTCAACAAACCATAGCCAATCATGGGAAAAGAAAAGCCCATTTTTAATCAGTGATAACAACAACTCTGACTGGGGATGGTTGATCGCAAGGTTAACACAAGAAAACTCAGAAACTCTGGAGAAACAGACCAAAACACAGACCAAAATAGAAAAGCAAGAAAGGAACAAAATATGTACAAACAAAGGACCTACCGTGCATGGACATTAAGAGAAATAATGCTTCAGGAATTGTCCATGCACTAGAAATTCCTGCATTTCATCATTCATATTCTTCAAGAAATATGAATCCTTACCATTTAAGTCACAAACCACAAAAGGGAATCCACAGTGATTCAAATTTCTTGTGCTTTCCCTTATCCTGTTCTTTTGCATTCCACTGAAGAACCATGTCATCAATTTGAAATTTCCTTAATGATGTCCTTTTATCAAAAAGATATTTTGACTGCAACTGGATCTTCTGATTTCTCTTATGGGCAGAAGTCCTAAGCTCCTCCATTTCTACAATTTGGATCATTCTATTTTCCATTGGTTTAGATATCTCCATGTCCTCATTTTGCAAAAATTTATAAACTGGAAGAAGATTATTTACCAGCAATCTGGCTTGGGTACCCTAGACTAATTCAAAAGGTGACATTCCAATGGATTTATTAACTGTTAATCTATCTGCCCATAGAGCTAACTTCAATTTTTGATCCCAAGATCTTTTATTCTCTTTCAAGATTTTCTTGATGATATTCAATAGGCTTTTATTGTTGGATTCTGCTTGTCCATTCCCCTGAGGGTGATAAGGTGAAGAGTATGACATGAGTATACCGTGACTAGTATAAAAGCCTACAAACTCTTCTAATCTGAAACACATGGCATTATCCATCACCAATTTTGCAGGTGCTCCAAATCTAGTTACAACATTATTCATCAGGAAATCAATGACAACTTTACTAGTAGCTCTTCTTGTAGGAATGGCTTCTATCCATTTGGTGAAATAATCAGTGGCCACTATGATCTATCCATGACCTCTCCCTGACCACTCAACAATCTCTCCAATAAAATCAATGCCCCACTGGACAAAAGGAGCTTCTACAGAGATTGGATTTAGGGGTAGGGCTCCTTCATACTTGATCTTGGATGAGAATTTCTGACATGGGTCACATTTTCGAACATATGCATGAGTATCTTTAAATAAAGTGGTCCAATAGTATCCAGCCTGGATTATCTTACCAGCAGTAGTCTTAGTAGTGTAGTGACCTCCACATACTCCATCATGCATTTCAGTCAACACATGTTTAGGTTGAAATTCATCCAAACACATTAGTAACTCACCATCTCTTTTCCTCCAGAAAAGATCACCTTGTATGAGCACATATTTTCAGGACTTGAGTTTCAGAGTTCTTTTCTGATTATGTGTCATTTCTTCTGGGAATGTAGCACCTCTCAAAATTTGGACAATCTCTATGTACCAGGGTTGCCTCTCAATACTAGTGACTAAAGCATCTCTAACCTCAACATTATGTATTTCTACATTCATGAGATTCGACTCAGTCATGAGCTTAACCAAACCTAAACCTCTCACCAATTTGGTGATCTTTATCTCCAAGTTGAATTCCTAAATTCTGTTGATCCGTCTGCATCTCTTCCCAGTAACCTTAGACTGAGACAAAATATCTTTAACTACAGCATGTGGGACATAGGCAATGATATTTGCATTCACTAAATATGGCCTAAAAGCTTTAACAGCTTTAACTAAAGCATAAGCTTGTTTCTCCATGGTCTCATATTTTAGTTCTGCTGCCTGCAAAGACTTACTGTAGAAGGCTATGGGATGTTCATATCCTTCATTGTCCTTTTGTAGCAATACTGCAGCCACCGTATGATATGAAGCAAAAGAAAACACAAAAAAAGGTTTACTATAATCAGGATATTTTAGCATTGGTGCTTCTTGAATAGCCTTTTTAATCTCAGCAAAAGCTTTTGAGGCTTCTTGATCCCAATAAAACTTGGTATCCTTCTTAAGGAGCTTGACAATAGGCTTCACTATCTCTGCGAAGTTTGCAATGAATCTCCTAACAAAATTTACCTTGCCTAAAAAAGATTGAATACCTTTCACATTTTTAGGTTCAGACACCTTATTGATTGCTTCAATTCTTTCTGGGTCTATCCTTACCCCCTCCTTGGAAACTATGTGTCCCAGCAGCTTTCCCTCAGTGACTCCAAAATGACATTTCTTGAGATTTAGTGATACACCAAATTCCAAGGCCTTATTGAACACTTTCTCCAGATGTCCACAATGATCATCAACCTTTTTAAAGAAACAAGTTAGGTCATCTTGATAAACCACCATGATGATGTTAATGAATTCTTTAAAAGCTACATCCATGGCTCTCCGAAATGTAGCTCCAACATTTTTTAATCCGAATGGCATTCTCACATAAACATAAGTTCCCCATGGAGTAGTGAAGGCTGTTTTGAACTGTTCAGACTCCTTTACCAACACTTGATTATATCCTAAGAAGGCATCCATCATGGATAAAAGATCACATCCTGTCACTCTTTGTAGCATGGCTTCCATATTTGGGGATGAGTAGTTATCTTTCAAGGAAGCAACATTTAAATTCCTAAAATCTACACACAATCTGATGTCTCCATTCTTCTTCCTCACTAGGACCAGATTAGAGACCCATGAAGAATGCCTTATTGGTTTGATAATCTCCCCTTCTCTCAATTTGGTCAACTCTTGTTGCATTTTGGTTTCTAACAAGGCATTGATAGGCCTCTGTTTCTATTTGAAAGGCTTAGCATCTGGAAGCAAAGGAACTTCATGCTGAAAAAGATCTTGTCTATACGCCTTTAGGTCCTCATAAGACCAAGCAAAGACATGCTTATACCTTTTCAATAAATTAATAAGGTTAGTCCTGACATGAGGGGGTAGCTTCTTTCCAATATATACCAATTTAGGGGATGATTCTATCCCCAGGTTTACCTCCTCTAATTCTTCCAACTTGGTGGTAGACTGCTGATGTAAGTGACTATCATTGTAACTAAACATGCTCTCCATCTCTACTAGCCCTTTAGGTATCTCATTGGTTTCCAACTAGACCACATCATTTCCAAACACTGTCTCTCTATTGTCTACCACTTCCACCAATGCATTACAATCAATCTTTTGTCCATCATAATCATCAACACATTGGACAAACCTAAGAATGTCTTCATCATCAGCAAAAACTTGCCAATTGTA
The DNA here is from genome assembly GCF_030272615.1 of Cryptomeria japonica. Lineage (NCBI taxonomy): Eukaryota > Viridiplantae > Streptophyta > Pinopsida > Cupressales > Cupressaceae > Cryptomeria > Cryptomeria japonica. The sequence continues at coordinate 809,400,878 of NC_081411.1, forward strand.
CACATTATCAAGAATAGCAGGCCTAGATTTTATTTCCACAGTGGAAATACCGGTTAGCGTTGCATCATCATTTTTCAAAGCAACATTAGCTAGGAAATCTTCCATAATATTTTGTGCTCGCTCTATCCAATTAATAGAAAATGCATCAAAATGCTCAATAACATCCCAAACAGCATGTTTATACTACTTTAATCTATCATTCTTGGATGCATATTTAGATCTCACCTAAGAGACAACCAATTTTGAATCCCCCATTACTTTCAATAGTTGGATTCCATGCCTTTTTGCAACCTCAAGTCCCAGTAATAGGGCTTCATATTCTATAGTATTATTTGTGCACTGGAATGCCAATAAAAATGAATACTTAAAAGTTATACCTAATGGGGACACAAAAAGAACCCCTGCTCAGATCCTTCTTTAGAGAAAGCTCCATCAAAATACATCTGCCACAATCCATACTACTGTGCTTGTAGCTCGACCACAATAGGGTCAGTATTTTTCAATTGAGGTAAAATTGGTTGAAGTCTAAAGTTATCTAGATCTACATCAATCATACAATTAAGCATACTAGGGTCTACATTTTCAATTACCCTAGGAGCTCGTGGCTCTCTGTATAATTTGACCTGATTACCATTAATAGGAATGGTGGCATAGGATAAGTCCAGTTGAACATTTCCCCCTACTATTGCTGCCCATTGTCTGGAAAGTAACATACCATAGTGGGGTTTAGTGTCAGTAACAATAACATCCATTTTGTAAGTGGCTTCAAGGAATGCTGCTATTTTTACTTCTATATCTTTCATCGTACCTATCACAGGCACCTCTCTGTTATCCATGGCATAGCACTTCCCATACACAGTGGTTACTGATAACCCTAACTCTTTCATAACACCATAGGGCATTACATTAGCAGCAGCTCCTGAATCTATCATGCAATTTTTAATCAACCAGTTATTGACTAATAGGGTAACATAGAAGGGATCTACCTGAGAAGGCTCTTGAGTGATAGTGGTTCCAACATAAACCTCTGGGGTTTGGAACTCTTGATCCTTTCCAACTTTGGCTGAACCGGTGGGTAAGACTATGTCACTATCAGATATACTAGAGAATAAAGACAAAGCAGCATCCTTATGTTCTTTAATCTTTAATAATTCTACTAATGGAATAGTGAACTTCATTTGAGTAAGAGCTTGTGCCATGTCAAATGTAGAACTACTGCACTTTTCAATGTTAGCCCTAACTCTTTCTGTTTTGAATTGACTTGCCCTTTTCACTATCTCTGCTCCTTGTACATCACCAACATTTTTATCATCTTTGCTTTTGGGTACATCTTCAACTTGTTCCCTCTTTTCTTGACCGACCTTAGGAACAGTAGTAGCACTACTTGATGCCTCCTTTTTAGTAACTTCCTTTACGAACATAGAACCCGACTCACCCTGATTAGTGTCTCTCTTGGTGCTTCTCAGGTTATAGTTATGTTTTTCTTTGGCAATGGCAACGTTAGTGAGATTTATAACTTCTTCTTCACTAGGCCTCCTAAAATGAACCTCTTCATCTTCAATTGTTACCACATTCAATGTAGGATGCCAATCTAAGGCTAACTATCTTTGCACTAGCTTTTCATTATCTAGCACATCACTGTATTCACTTTGCATGGATTCCTCATCACTTTCTATGATGGTTTCAAACATATTAATGTCAGGCTTTGCTTCTGGTCTCATAGATTCTTTAAGAGCTTGAGCCACTGCACACTGATGAGGAGAATGTGGTCCATCACAAGCAATACACCAAGGAGTATTTTCTATATTGTGAACAATTTTCCCTTTCAAGGGATCTGGTGTGTCTTGACTTTGGGTAATTTTGGGCTTCTCAATTTGGGATTTACCATCCTTCCAATTGGTATTATATGGCATATCATGTAATCTAGGGGGTCTATCTTGCCAGTTATAATGAGGTTTATCATTTTTTTTAACCTTAGCAGTCAAATCTTTCATAGCAGTAACCAATTTCTCTATCTTATCATCCTCTTTAGCAACTTTATTAGGTTTTTGTTTGGTTTCTTGTCATAATCTACCATGTGTCCTTCTTCCTAATTTCCCAGATGTTTTTCTGTTACTTTCTACATTTATGGCAATTCTAAACGCATCTCTCAAGTTATGGGGATTTTTATCTCTCAAGATATAGGCCATCTTGGAATCAAATGCACTATAATATGTATTAAGACACATGTTATCATCTAGCCTCATCACTTGATACAATCTGTGCATGGCCTTCTAGAATCTGGCATTGAAATCAGTGACCATTTCATTTTCAAATTTTCTAATATTGTTGAACTCATTTTGCATGAAACTCACATTAGTCTTGTCACCATACTGCTCTTGAAAGCAATTTTTAAAATCTTCCCATGACCCTATTCTATTGACTGGAAGACCTCTGTACCAATCTCTTGCATCATCAACCATGGATTGAACAAACAGTTTCATAATAACATCTTCATCTGCTATCTCATAATCGTTTATTAGATCCTCAAAAGATTTCAAATGTTCCTCAGCACTAATTGCATTGTTCCCAGCAAATTTATGGAGTCCATCTCTTAACTCAGTGGGAACATGATTTGGATATCCTGAGATCCCATCAAAGAACAATTGTCTATATTGTTCTAGATTGATTGATCTTCTTTGAAAAGGGTTAATAGCACTATTATTTCCCATGGTCATTTTAGCTTTTGAGATTGGAGATTGAGGTGCTTGGGTGTACTATTTATTCACAGGGATTTGACTTACTGAGGCAATATTAGCTTGTACTGTAGGTTGAGTATTGGCTTGAGGAAAGGAAATGTGTTGGGCATTAGGCTTGCTAAGATCTTCTGATGGGAATGTAATAGGGGGAGCCTTTAAGTAATTAATCTGTCTTTTTACTTCCTGATTCGCTGCTTCTAACTCAGCCTTTTCTAACTCCATTTGGAGATCTTCCTTTTCTTTCCTCATCCTTTCCATTTCTCTCTCATGTGCTAAAAGCCTATGAGAGATCTCTTCTGCAGTTTTAGATTCTATTCCATCATCTACCCATTTCTGTTTTCCTTTATCCATATTAGCTTTAGGAAGCTAGAAATCATTAAATACTTCCCTAGTTGGCTAGGCTACTAACTTACAAGCTTGTTTAGTTTTGGGGATTAGAATTTCTCTAATCACAGGGCCTTCCTCATCACTTTTTTCTTTCTCCTTAGTGAGTATTTCAAGATCAGCTATCTATCTAAGGAGCCTATCCCTCTCCATTAATTTGGCTTTGACTTCCTTCTCCTTATTTTCTTCCTTTTGGGCTCTTAGGGAGATTAAGTGATGGACTCTCCTATTTAAGTCTTCAATCTCTTGAGACACTTTATCTTCATCAGGGAAGTTTTCTTCAGAGTCTGATGCATTAACTTGATCTATGTCAATCAGACTAATGTTCCCATCAATTGTCCTACGAATAGAGTGTCTAATTGCATTTGAACTGGTTCTATCTCTTGCAGAAACACTAACATGAGATAGATCTTGATTTAAAATAGGTGCATTATCAATATTTCTGAACAATCTCGAATGGAAACCTAATATATCATGTTCTGAATCTCTGGAAGATGAATTAGACTTTGCATAAATAGGTCGACCAGGCATCTTACCAGTATTATTTTTTTTCCACATCCAAGCAGCATTTGATGGCTCCTATAACACAGATCTCTTCTGGCCTCTTCGTGACTATTCTGGCAGACCTTCTTGCAAGGTTTCACAAGGATGTTTCTTCATGAATGATCTCGTGTTTTTTCCTCCTTGCATCTTGCTTGTCTTCCTTTTAGAAATGTTTGTATCTCACAAGGACTGGTTCAAAAGTAACAAAGTTGCCACCCACAAAACTATGGGAATTAGGAAAACAAGCCGTCTAATCGACAAACACACAACAATTTTCTTTATAAGCCTCAACACAGATCAGCATTTATATCTTTATTGTAACTCTCCCCAGTAGAGTCATCACTTTTGTTGTCCTCAAAATCTGATTCTCTTTAATATCCTTAAAATAATATGATTGAACTCGGTGCAGAAGAGACATCAAAGATAAGGAAATTCTCAAGGCAACATATGACAAGGTTTGATTGAACCTTCTACACTTCGGACTTACTCAGAACCCAAGTGGGTATACCTTTGTGAATTGAATTCACACTTTCGAACATAAACCCACAACAAACCAGTCCAAAAAACTAATGGATCTATTCACCTTGAAATTAGTTGAAAATAAAAGAATGGAAATTATACTTAAGTTTGGCATTTCGATCAACAAAACATGCAATAAACAACTTCAATCAATACCAGTGCCTTATCCAAGGTCACAGAGTCATCTAAACTCAGATAATACTCCTCAAACAAAATATCTTTACGCATCCCATTAGTTTGATTTCTATTAATCCTTGTATATGCCTGACACCTACAAGAATTTATGCATTCCAAATTAAACTATGATCATCAAGATTCAAAGTCTCTCCCAAAGAGTTTACTAGTATGAGTGATCCCTGCATCTTTAATTCCCCTCCTAAAGAGAAAAGCTAACAAACACTTCTACTAAAAATTGCCTTGCAATCCCATTCAAACAAAATAACCCTAAATTATTCAGAATGAAAACAGTAAACAAATTGCAAACACACTTGAAGATGACACAAAGCTTCACTCGAAATCGATGGTCTATATATTGATATTAAGTTCAGAAAATATTACAAGAAGTTTTTGAATATTCTCCATTAGACTTAGAAAAGCTCAGATAAATTTCTGTAGTGTTTTCTTACAATTTTTTGTGATCCTTTTTCCTCTAGTCCAGGTATCCATTTATAACAACATGGATGCACAAAGCTTTGAACTTCTCGAGGAGAGTTTGTTACAATCATTTCTTTAAAAATAGAGAGGTTACAATCTTTTCACAAAAATAGTTACAAGCTCTTTTCGGCCTCTGCAGTTTCTTCAACAATCTGTTCGGTTGCAACCTCTTCCACCTTTTTAGGGGCGCTCTCCAACTGTTCTGTATCATGAGTGGCATATTTTGTTATCCACTCATTGTACACATCATTGGTCAGCCATGAAAAAGTAATCACTTTAGTTTTAGCTTTAGTCAACCTTGCCCAAGAGTTTCTCAATTTGCTGACTTCCGAATTGAGAAAACTATAATGTGCCTTAATTTTCTCTATTTCCTGTATTGTCAAAACAAAGAAAGAAGCATCATCTAGATCAATAATTCCTTTAACTCTTGCTAACAATTTAGTTTCTATCTCCTTAAGCCATATTTGTTTGTCCTTCAGCTGATCTGGGCTAGCAAAAACTCCTGGGAGCAACTCAAAAACTTGATTAGTATACTCCTTTTTGCACAAGTTAACTTTCCTATCAACATTATCCACCGCTGCTACTAATTGTACTAAATCTTTAGTGATGTCAGAAGTGGATCTAATGATAGGATTGGCCCTTGCTTCATCACAGGATACACACATAAACTCTAAATCTTGCTGCCTAGGCCTCCATTTGTCAAAAATAGGTGTCAAAATGCCCTTGTCTCCCCTAACCTCATTCCATATATCCACAATTTTACCTACATTGTTGTAGAGCAATGAGGCATTCATTGTATTTGCAAAATTGGAAATTGTATCCCTTACTCTCTCCTCATACTTCTTTGTATATAAGGCCTCACCCTGTTTTAAGTTTTCTAATTCTTGAGGATTAATTTCAACCATCTGAGAGTTGGAGGGTGCTGGAGATGGTGGAAACTCAATGATAGGGCTAGTAGGTGGAGGTCTTGCAGAAGAAGGGGAAATCATCAGTGTTGAAGACTCACCCTGATGGTATTGTCCAGTCAACTGGCTCTGCAACTTAGCAATGATGCTATGCTTACCTCTTACCTCCTCCTTAGCACTGTTATAGGACTTCAAGATTGTTTCCAACTTGACTTAGAGGATCTCTTTCTCTTTGGCTTCCTTTTCCACTACTACTACACTAAATTTTGCAGTCTCTAGCATAGTGCTAGCAGCTTCCACTACTCCTATACTCTGCACTCTTTTCAACATCATCCCACCAAGGTAACTTGACCCTAGAGTGTCTTTGCTTTTCTTACTCTCATTTCTCTTGAGAGACCACATGACGAGTGTAGCATTATCCTTATTGAAAGTAATCCCCTCCATGGGTTTGGTCTCCTTCCTCACTGCGTCTAGCACTAGGGCATCTGCTATATCCCACTCGGGTAAAATAAGCACTCCAGCTTGTGCCACCATATCTCTCCCTTGCTTAGGGGTGATGGTTTTGAACTCTTCCATCATCTCTTGTTTTATTTCCTCTTCTACCAGGGTTGGATCTTTATTAGGCTACTCAACCTTTCTCTTTTCACATCTAGCATTATATTTATCTATGTTCTATTTCCATATAAACTGCATAAATGCTTCTGATGTGACAAAATTGTTGTCAGCCAAGAAGGCATTACTTGCTTGCTTTATCTCAGGATCCCACTCCTAGCCTTTGAGTTCAGTGGTGGTAATGTCCATTTCAGTAGCAAGGGGTTCTTCTAGCATTCCTTCTTCCACTTCATCATAAGTGTAGGCAATTTCCCCTAGACTACCTAACTGTAGGAGTTGCTCAGCTACTTCTTACTCATCTCCTATATGGATAGGGGATTGGGATGGGGAATACAAAGGTGCATCCCATTGTACTTATTTCCCTACCCTTTGCTTCTTTGGGCTTTCCTAGATGTCAATGACATCTTGTATCTTCCTCTTTCCTTTAGAGGTAGAGGGCTCCCGTGTTGTAGGCATCAGCACACTATAACTAGATTTCTTGTGCAATGTATAATCACCAGGAGGGATTTCTTTGCTAGAAGCTAACCTACTTAGGATCATTCTCACCTTTTCAGGGTTGCTTTTGATTATAGCTTCCCTCTTCTCCTTTAGAGTCTGCATCACATCTTCAAAGAAAATAACTAAAAACTTTATTTTCTCCTCCAGAGGGAAAAAGCTAGACAATGGGTCATAGATGACATCAAACTAATGCACGAAATCCAAAGCTTTCTTATAAGCCACCCATTTCTCTTTCCTTAGCTCCTGCTCATCTAGATCAAACTCATTTTTGATGAGGTCTTCAAGAAATTGAAATTGATGGGGCCTACCTCTGCATGTTGCTTTCTTTCTAAACATGCCATTGAAGAAGTCTTCTTGATCAGCACACCTGGACACTGCAGTGGACAAATGATAAGGCTTGAGAAAATTCGCAAAGCAATTCCAACCTCCCTTTGTTATTACAAATTGGTGGGCTATGGTAGCTGCAGGGAAAATAGTCCCTTTACCCCTGCGTGTCAACTCTGCCTCTTGTACACCACCAATTTGTCTAAGGATCTCTGCATTTCCCACTTTGAGAGGGACCTAGCAAGGTAGCAAGAATGGGGTGCCTCTAAAACTAAACACTCTGAAAACTATCGAGACTGGATACAAATAGATGTCACCCCAGTTGTGAACAATTTTTATGTTCTCTACAAATTCTTTTGGTCTTATGATTTCCAAAAGAACCTTGGGGATTCTCGGGTTCTCTGAGTAGAGGAGAGTCCTGATCTTGGATGCAAAGTATTTGTCAAACTTCAAGAAACTGGCATCATCTCTATCCCATGACAACACAGTACTCCATAATTGTACTGGCTTTTTTTCTCCTTCTTTCTCCTTGACAAGGTCTAGTCCATTGGCAAAGTAATCACCACCTTTGAAAAGAAATAGATGCATCAGGAGTGAGTACCATCTGAAAGGCCTATCCACCTTTCCATTCTTTATTCCTGTTAACCCTCCATGGATAGCATTAGCCATGAAAGAAGCATAATCAAATGTAATTGCAAGAGAAGGATTCAAAATCTGAGCAATCATTAATAGGTAGTGATTTGGCATGTTTGCTTCAACATCTTCTTCCAAAACTTGGCAAAGTGCCCAATACATTCCTTTAGCCCTAAGGGTGAACATAGTCAATGAAAAGGGCTCTTGTGTGTTGGGTCCTACAACTGTCAACCCACCTATCTTCACAAAAAACTCTTTGAGAGGCCCCTTCCTGAGATGACTCCTCTATGCACTGTAAATTTGAGCTAATGATTTGAAATTTATGGGTTCTAGAAAATTGGTAAACTCATTAAGCCCAAAAGCATTCCTGAATTCTTCAGCATTGATCTCAATAAGGGTTTTCCCATTTATATCCTAAATGCTTCTTGTGACTGGATCATAGTTGAGTGCAATTTGGGTCAACAAATCTATATCCATAAATACCCTTGGGACTACCAATTTCCCAACATCTAATTCCCAAATACTGTTATGTGGGGCCGGAGAATTTCTCATTCCAAATCGAATCTTAAATAACCCCAACCTAGGCAATCCAACCTGTGGGTCTCTCAACTAGTTACCCTTGTCATACAGTCCTCCTATCTTTAAATGAGAAGCTCTAGGCACTAATTCTTTTGCATTCAATGCTTGATTAGTTGACAATGTCAACTGTTCCAAAAAATCATCACGGACACTTCTTTTTAAATAATTGACTTTGCCAGAAAATTCTCTTTTAGGAGCCATTTTAAAAAAAATTTAAGAAATGAATACCGCTCCTAAATACTTCTAAGATGAATCAATATCTTATCTAAAACACATCACACATGAATTGCTACATTGGAGTACAAGAAAACTTGTTCCTAGCTTGAAGGAATTTGCTCTGCAACTGAACTGACTTGCTCTATACCTGAAGAAAATAGCTCTGCATCCACTCCTCTGCATGAAATTCTTTAAAAGATATCTTCACCTGGTTGATGGGAAATCAAATATTGTAATCAAGGTCTTAACTACAACATTGATTCCGCATGCTTCGGTCGTCCCTTCAAAATTGAATTCATAGGAGAATTTGTATTTTTCGCTCCAACGGGTCACAACATTCCTGTAAGTCTTTCATTTTGCTCTTTCACAACTTCGTGAAGCATAACTACTGGGCAGCTTGGTCCTGTGAAATAGTGTCGACCGTCCGATCAAAAGAAACTTGATCGAGCGTTATACTGACTAACAACTTTGGCTCCGGGCTGGGTCCTGCTTCTCTATTGGCTACTTGCTACCACGTGGTGCCCAACCACTGGCCTTGAAATGTCTTTCACATTTGACTTAACACTAGCCGCGTGTCCTTTTCTTATACCACCGGTTCCACCTTGGCAGGCCCACGACTTTCTTCTAAGACAACATGTCGCTGGACATGTTGCCATCTATCATGCCACGTGGATGGCTCTCGGTCACTTTCGCTATTTCGCAGGGTATAAAGCATGAGCATCTTACCATTGCAAAATAGCGCAGGCCTTCAGATCATCTTTTATTTGATCAGCATTTAACCATCTGAATAGGCTTTAGGAGGGGTGGGCCCTCTCACTCACTTTGAACACATGGCATCTAGTCATCTGTAGTGCTGACATGACCATCTATCATGACAGGTGGATGACTCTCGGTCACTTTCGCTATTTTGCAGGGTTTAAAGCACGAGCATCTCACCCTTGCGAAATAGCGTGGGCCATCAGATTATCTTTTAATTGATCGACATTTAACCATCTGAATAGGCTTCGGGAGTGGTGGGCCCTTTGACTCACTTTGAAAACTTGGCATCCAGTCACCTTCAGAGCTAACTCATCATTTTGTCATTTGCCGAAAGAAAGCACTGGGCTCCAGTTAATTCTTGACAGCTATATCTGCCAGGTCATCTCCTAACTTGCGACCTAACTCACCTCTAGGGCCCGCCTTTTAACCTTTAATCCCGACCTGCTGACTATTGTGACTTATGCCGCATGCCACCATTTTACTTGCTCTCATCAACTAGCTAGACCGCCTAGGTGGCATGCCATGTCATTTTTGCAACTTCGCTAGTTTTAAACTATGCGCAACTTTGCCTAGCAAAATAGTGAAAGGCATAGATCCATCCGCGAGATGCGCACTAGTTACTGGGCCCGACAACTTTAGGAGAAATATATATAAGGCATAAATTTTGCAATTAATTAACATGACCGCCTAAGTAAACAACAAGGGGGGACACTTCCTATGATCCCATGACCCATTACTTAAGTGAATAAAGTAACGAAAGAATAGAAACCAAAGGGTTTTAAACAAACATTGAAGGATCTAAAAATAGATCTGAACCGTTGAGGCCTAAAACAAAGCTGAAGCATTTGAAAATGCACCCTACTCAAAATTTCAACAAACCATAGCCAATCATGGGAAAAGAAAAGCCCATTTTTAATCAGTGATAACACATGCATTTGAGCAAGGATAGAGTTTTGGTAATACTAATGAAGATTAAAACCATAAGGCACTGGTAAGACAATTCAATACTTATAAATTCAATGGTAGATGTTTTGTTTGCAATAGATTTGGACACATGGCTAGGAAATGTAGAAATAGAGAAAATCAGAACCCTGATTCTGCTCCCAGTAAATGTTCTAAATGCAATAAAATTGATCATAAGACAGAAGAATGCAAAATGAATGTAAAATGCTATTCTTGTGGAAAATTTAGACATATCGCTAATAAGAGGTCAAGCAATTTCACCGATTTTAGCAAGGCAATTCAAAAGAACAATGTTACATGTTATGCATGCAATGAAGTTGGACATATTAATAAGTTCTGCAAAGCAGAAATCCACCAATTGGGAATGGATGATCAAATGAAAAAGGAAAAGAGAAGGTTAATAAAATTTGACAAGATCATACTCAGAGATGGGTGAGGAATACTGAAGAACAATCATCAGATTGGAATATCCCGGTTACCTATCCAACAGAAGAGGTTGCTCCTACACCGACAGTGAGCTTATCTGGTAACTAAGGTAGTGAGCATGGATATGTTCAGAGTGAGATCCAATATCTTTCACTGGTAGTCATTTATGTCAATGAAATATTAGGGTTTTCTCTCGATGGATAAAAGGTCGAATACACTTCA